>NW_008341457.1:1141379-1254141 GCF_000622305.1 Nannospalax galili | reverse complement strand
GCCCAGCGGCTTCGGGTCCGGGGCGTTGCCCGCGAACACCGACGGGACGGCCGCCCGGCCCTGCGGGTCCTCGCACGCCCGGAGCCCCCGGCCGTCCAGCCCGCGGGCGTAGGGCCGGAGCAGCGAGAGGTTGTCCGGGGCCTCAACGGGCCGGCAGGCGTTGGCGGGCTTGGCCAACATCACGTAGCCCCGCAGGCCCTCGGGGTTCAGGGGGACCCCAAATATCAGGGGGAGGTGGGAGGAGTCCAGGGAGCTCAGGTTTTCCCGCAGAGCGCCTGCCGAGGGCGCAGGCAGGATGGACAGGAGCAGAGAGGCCACGAGGGTCACCAGGGCCGCCTCCGACCACATGGCGGTCCTGACGTGCAGCTGCGCCACGCTAAGTCCCGCTGGGGAAGGCACTCGACGGACCGTCGGGCATCTCTGGGGCCACCCGGGGAGCCAGTGGCCGGGATGCAGGTCGACACAGGCAATGACTGGACTCCCGTAGGAACCAAGCTTGGCCCTATGCAGAAATGGGTCCTGGGCACGGCGCAGCCCACATGGTGTCTGGAAAACGTGCTCTGAAGGTGGTCACCTCAGGCAGCTGCTGGGAGATGATAGCAAGCTGGCAGAGTCCCCAAGGTTCTAGAACCTTCCAGCCTCTGTGACATCATCTTGCATCTGCTCCCTCCCCCACCCCAAGAATCCTAGCTGCCTAAACTCATGTCCACTGGAGTATTACTAGGCCCTGACTAAGGCCAATGGCTCTCCTCTAAGACATGCCCCTAGGATTCCCCAGGATCCACCCCAAGTGAGATGGTTCCTTAAAACTCAAACTCACCCCCTCTTCAGTCTCTGCCCCTCACACCCACTGTGCCAGCCACACAGGCTTCCTAGCTTCTCCTCCACTATGGCCAAACTCTGTCCTGCCCCCCAGGCCTTTGCATGGCTGTATCCTCTCCCAGGTGCTGGGCTGTCTCCAGCTGGATTTCTCCCTCAGAGTCAGCTCTGGCAACAGGCAGGCTGCTTGGCTTCCAGGAGCTGGGGAGGCAGCTGGCTCTGTCACCTCAGCCCACTCTGAGGTCTTTCCTGCAGTTTAACCTTGCTCGTGACAGAAGGAAGCAGTACCTTTGGAGGGCACACACGAGGCCTTCTAGATCTTTCCTTTGCTTGTCCCAATCTCACTGAGTCAGCCAGGGGATTTGTGGCGACAAATGACAGAAAACTCATCTCGTTCCAGCTTAAACGGAAAAAAGAGTCCATCAGTTTGTGTTGTGGGAAACTGGCGATCAGGCATCGGGCGAGGCTCACTCCAGGTGCTGGAAATGGCTCAATGCTTGGCAGCAACGTGCAAATCCGGAGTCCCATCTTGGCCCGGGGCTCATCTGGAGCCAGAGGGATTCAAAGCTCTGACTGGCTGAGCTCTGCTGTATTTTCCCAATTCGAAGTCCAAACAAAACAACCCAGAGAGGAACAGAGACAAGAAGAAGAGTCTGGGGTCCCAGAGGCCCCCTCCAAGGACAGGCCCCTCCTAGGGCACAGCAGGGGCACATTCCCAGTAACCTAGCGTCCTCCCTCCAGGCTCCACCTCTGAAAGGCATAATGCCTCTCAACAGCGCCACGCAGGGACCAGAACATGTGGGCAGTTCCCCAAAGCTTGGGGTTGCCAGGGTCCCCATTTCTTCCTGGGGGTTGACAGACAAACCCTTCCCAGGTGACGCAACGAACAGATCTGACGGCCAAGGTCAGGTTGCAGCTGTAGCCACCCCTCCCTGTCCTTCAAGGCGACAGGGATGATTAAACCTACAGAGAAGGCCTGGGCTAGCTGGGAACCAGGAGAGAGATCTGAATTCCTGTCAGTGAGATTTGTGTTTGTGTCAGAGAGCTCTGGGGAACAAGATTTCCCAGCCTCAGAGTCGCTCCATGATAGGAGAGCATTTATTGAGCACCAACTGCATACCAGGCCTTGAGTTGAGCAATACTTCCCAAGTGCTGGGGTAACGAGCAATTATAAGATCATGGCTTTTTCTTGGTGTGTTGGTTTGAGACTCTGGAGCCCAGGCCAGCCTCGAACTCACAGCAATCATCCCGCCTCAGACTCCTGAGTCCTGGGATGACAGGTGTGCCCCAACCTGCTGTGTGCACGGAAAGACCAGGGGTAGATGTCGAGCAGCTCCTGCAGTTGCTCATCACCTTGATTTTTGAGGTAGGGGCTCTCTGAACTCCACTATGCTGGTCATCAAGGGGGGAGCAACATGCGGATCTGCAAGGTGCCAGGCCAGCCAGGGCTACACAGTGAGACCCTGTGTCAAGAGTGAGAGAGAGAAAGAAAAACTGGTGGCTTTGGTGAGCGATCCATCAGCAGTTTGCACCCATCTGGCCATCCTGGGGTGGGGGAAGTCTAGCTCTGCGGTTATGTAAGCTGATGATTTAGGGGAGGTGGGGGGAGGGGTGGCTGGGAACCAGGTGCTATTTCTGCAGATTTTCTATAAGTTTAAAATTATTTCACAACAAAACATTCTTTTTTAATCCAGAAATTTGGGGCTGGAGAGATGGCTCAGCGGTTAAGAGCACTGACTCACTGACTGCTCTTGCAGAGGACCCGCGTTCAATTCCCAGCACCCACATGGTGGCTAATAACCATCCTAATTCCAGTTCCAGGGGATCTGATGCCTTCTTCTGACCTATGACCTATGTAGGCAATGTACAACATGGGTGCACTTTCATACATGTAAGCAATACTCATACACTTAAAATAAAAAATAAAAAATTACACCCACATGGCAGCTACGAACCGTCCTTAACTCCAGTTCTGGGGGAATCCGAAGCTCTCTTCTTAACTCCGCAGCGTCACATGACATGGGTGCACTCACATACATGCAGGCAATACACTCATACACATAAGATAAAAAAATAATAAAATATTTTTTTAATCCAGAAATTCATAAGGATTTTTATACACATGTATCTTTAAGGCATTAAGAAAAAAGTCTGGAAAAGAGGCAGCAGCTAGTGTTCGGGTCAGACAGTCAGTCTTCCTGGGGACAGTTTGACTGAGAACTGAAAGTCAGGGAGGAGATCAAAAGCCTGGGGCAGAGGACACAGCAGTGCAAAGGCCCTGGGGCAGAGGTCACACTGTGCAAAGAAGATGGAAGAAGTCCTGACCGCTGTGAGGGGCGGGGAATGAAGAGGAATCCAGCCTGGAGACCCTGAGAGACATTGTATTTCCTGTCCCATGTAGAGTCTGGCCTAATCAGCTAACGAGGATGACCTCGAACTCCTGATTCTCCTGACTCCATCTTCCCATTGCTGTGATGACAGGCAAGCAACAAGACCCGTGAGGAGCCAAGCCTGACCACCTGAGTTCCATCCCTAGATCCCACAGTGTGGAAAGTAATGAACTGACTTTGGCACATTGTCCTCTGAGATCCACGTGTGCCAGGTGTCACCAGAGCCCCCCAACCCACCATACAGAAAATCAATCAATCAATTGATCGTGTTACAATCTGGTATCAACTCCAGATTCAGACTGGAGAGAGTTCAAAGCTTTGGGGATGAACATAAATCATTAGCATTTCACACGCCTTTAATCCCAGCACTCGGGAGGCAGAGGCAGGCGGATCTCTGTGAGTTCAAGGCCAGCCTGGTCTACATAGTGAGTTCCAGGACAGCTGGGGCTACAGGGAGACCCTGTCTCAAAGACCAAAAAAAAAAAAAGCATTTCTGTTTGGACTCAGAGGCAGGCCTGGATTTTGGGGTTACATTGGGTCTGAGGGGTCAGCAAGAGGTTCGGGCTCACCAGAGTCTGAGGTCGGCCACTGAGCCCCTCGCCCTGTTCTCCTCCAGGCCAGGAGACAGTGGTGGGGTGCACGTGTGTGTTTAATTCTAGAGTGAATTTAATTCTAATTCTACCGACTTCGGAGAAGAGAAACAGCTGCCTAACGTGTTAAGTGTGAGTTTTAAATAGCCGACGTGTGTTTGCTGCCCCAGCCGGCTCCCACCAGCTGCAGCTCGGAGGCTCACAGCTGTGGGGGTCCTGGTGGCAGATCTGGGGTAGTGTGTAGAATAAACCACTGATAGTCCCAAGACCCCGGCCACCAGGAGACTGACTCTGTGTGACCTTCTCTGAGGACTTTGTATACAGCTCGTGTTCAATAAATGTACCCAAATAAGAACCATACTATATACATTTTTTTGAGACAGGATCTCACCCTGTGAGCACAGGTTGGACTCGAACTTGTGATCCTCCTGCCTCAGCTTTCCCAATGTTGGCACTTTAAGTATTTGAAACTTATTTTACTCCAGCTGTACCCTGACAAAGCCTCACATGACCAGTGGGACCCCAAAACAGAGCCAAGGCCGCAGCCTCTTCCCCCTCCAACCCCCATCCTCTTCCCCATCCTCCAAATGCCGCCGTCCCCGGGGAAGGAGCTGGGACCTCACCTGCCTTCATCTCACCCAGGCCAGGAAAAGCGATTCCTTAAGTACATCCACTCCACTCTCCACCAGGAGACGCAAGATTAATTACGGCCATAAACGTATCAGGCACCACCTAAATATTTCATAGCCAAGTGCGTGCACTTGCACACGCTCACAGCCTGCGGGCTGCTTTCCCTCGACTTTGATATTCTGTTTTTCTGTAAAGAAGACTGCAGCAGGGGAGAGGAGGGGAGGGGACTGAACATCCATCTGCCCATCTCAGAGACCTTCCTCTTCTCTCCCTGGCCACTAGGGGGCTCAGGAAAGGGGGGTTCTGAAGAAGGATTCCTGCTCCAAGTCTAGAATGCTTAAAGGATCCAGAGAGTAGCAGGGGACCTGGGGCCATCACATTGTCCATAAAGACCCGGGCCCCAGGTCATTACAGAAAGTGATCAACACCCCCCACTTCCCCTAGAAGAGGATTAGCAGACACTGGTCCTGGAAGGGAGCCCACCCCATTCTCTCCCTTTGGCAGTGTTCTGAGCTCTTCCTCCAACCCAGCAAGAGAGATCTGTGGTCCCTGCCACTCAGTGTCCTTGAAGGCTCCTGAGTAACTGCAGCATAAACGTCAGGCTCTCCCTACAGCTGCCCGGCCTACCCCAGGGCCTTTGCACTGTCCATATCCTCTGCCCCCGGGGCCTTTGCACTGCCCTGTTCTTTGCCCCACGACCTTGGCAGTACTTCCTTTAAAAATTTTCCTCATTCAGTGCTTCCTTCATTCACAGGAAGTGGCCCAGGCTGTGTCCCAGGAGGATCAGAGGGACTGAGATGGGTGGGTATGGAGGAGGCAGGTTTGGGGTGTGTGGCCCCTTCCCCACCCCCTCCAGATCGCAGCTTGTGCAAATCAACACTCAGTAGAGTTGCGGGAAATATTTCCTCTCCACCTGACACTTTTGGCAAAATACAATCCCTCCAGCTTTTTTTCCTTGCAAAAAAACATGTCCATCAAAACCCTCCCTGCAGCACCTTATGGGAAGGAGGCCGTGGGTCGGCTGGAGTCTGGGAAAGGGCTCTGTGGAGAGGCTCGCTCTCCTGACCCGCAGAACGGCTATCTCCATGTTTCTTTTTATCAGTTTTTATTTATTTACTTTTATGTGCACGAGTGTTTTACCTGCACATGTGTGCAGTGTCCACAGAGGCCAGAAGAGGGCGTCGGATCCCCTGGGCCTGGAGTTATAGACTGTTGTTGGCCAGCACGTAGGTGCTGGGAACCGAATCCCGGTCCTCTGCAAGAGCAGCCAGTGCTTTTAACCCCTGAGCATCTCTCCCAGGTCTTAATTACTGTCCTTTCTCCAGCTGTCTGTCATCCCAGCCCTGCCACTCGGGTGCTGTACAACCTCAGGCAATTGACTCACCGTCTGTGTTCCAGAGTCCCAGTTACTAAAGAGGAGACCAAGACTCTGGCCTTCTGATTAAAGCTGATGTTTGGAAAACCATGTGGGGTGTGGGCCGTGCGGACAGTAGTGCTTGTCGAGGTCAGATGGAGTTACAATCCTGAGTCCTAACCGGAGAAGGCCGACAAGAAACCACAAGAAGCCAGTTCTGGCCCTGAAGTCCCCACCGCCTTCCCTGGCAAAAGACTGACTTTTCCAGAACTTCTCCCTCCTCCCAGTTTCCATGCGGCACCAGCAGAGCCGCATAAATCCCGCTTTACGGCTGTTATTGGCAGGAGCGGGAGCACGGCCCCAACCAGACCCGATTAATTTTCCCGGCTGGCATCTGTGCGGGCGAATTTCTGAGCTGCTGGAGGGAGGCGGGAGAGTGAGCCGGGGACGGGCCAGGCTGAGGACAAGGTCGGGCCCGCAGGATCCAGACACCCATCTTTGGAGCACTGCACGGGGAGTCTAGAGTCTGAGTCCCAACTCCTCTGTGCAGGATAGAACAGGCGCTGGCTCTAAGTTCAGTAGGAAAACAGAGGTTTGACCTAAGAGGATAAACACGAGTTTTGCTAACAGCAAAACCCAAGGGAGATGTGGGTTAGAGACACAGTGACTTGTGGGCAGAAGGCACAGCCATGCGAAGGTCCCAGGACAGAAGACACTGCTGTGCAAAGGACCCAGGGCAGTGGGCACAGGTGTGCAAAGAACTGGGCAGTGGGCATGGCTGTGCAAAGGCCCCGAGACAGAGGATACAGGTGTGCAAAGGTCCAGGGACAGAGGACACGGCTGTGCAAAGGCCCCGGGGCAGGACGGAGCCTGGCGAATAGGAGGAGCAGCCAGGAGGCCTGTGTGTCTGAAACGGGGGTGGGGTGGGGGGTATCGGGGCAGGGCAGGTAGGGCCTTGGGGGCTGCAGAGAAGACTTGGGTGCTGCCGCTGAGGGAGCCCTGGGCGCTGTGCAGAGGGAGGCGCTGGTGCTGCCCTGTGTCCTCTGGCGGTTCTTTGCAGAACTGCAGCCGCACCTCGCTGAGTGTCAAAGCCCCAGTGTCAAAGCCTTTAAAAGAAAATTCAGGGAGGAGGCAGTGAAGACTCTTCCCCAGTGAGATCCCGATGACCTCTCCGTGGGGACACAGATGCTCGCTGCCCCATCCCACATCTTCAGCCGCGCTGGGCTGCGGGGCAATTTAAAGTAGCAAGCTGCGAGGGAAATGGCCAATTTTTATTCATTTTGTTTTAAAAATTGTGCTAAAGTACAAGCAGCCATTTTAGCCAGCCCTGATGGACTCGCTTTCTTCCCCGCCGCCAGGGAGCTAAGGCAGGGGTTCCAAAGTCCAGGAGTTTGAGGCCAGTCTGAGGCCACATAGCCAGACCTCAACTCAAAATAGATATCCAGGGACTGCAGAGCTGGCTCCTAAGTTAAGAGCACTGGCTGCTCTTGGAGAGGACCCAGGTTCAGTTCCCAGTAACACATGGTGGCTAACAACTGTCTGTAACTCCAGTTCCAGGGGATCCGACCCCCTCTTCTGGCCTCTGTAGGCACTGCCCACATGGGTGCACCTACCTACATGTAGGCAACTCATACATCTAAAAATGAATAAGTTTTAAAACAATTCTTTTTTAATATTTATCATTTTTATTTTATGTGCATGAGTGTCTTGCCTGCATGTATGTACATGTCCTGCAATGCCCATGGAGGCCAGAAGAGGGCGTCAGATCCCCTGGAACTGGAGTCACAAAGGGTTGATATCTGCCATGTGGGTGCTGGGAATCAAACCAGGTCCTCTGCAAGAGCAGCCAGTGCTCTTAATTGCTGAGCCAGCTCTGCAGCCCCCCAAATAAATACTTTTTTAAAGAAAGGAATTCCCATCTCAATTTTCACAGCAAAGTTCAGAGCTTTGAAACACACTCACATCACTGTGGCTGTTCCCACTGTCTCAACTGAAGCACTGTGTATTCTACAGTAACTCTGTTCCTTCCCCAGCACCCCATGCCCACAAAATCACCTCTTTTCTCTGGATTCTACTCTGGACATTTCCTGTCTTAAAGTACCCAGGGAGGTTTGATAGTACATCTAAAGCTCCTTGAAGTGTCTGGCAGTGTATCAGCTAGCTCATGCTGTGTAACAAAATGCCCCATAACATGGCAACTTGAAACAGCACCTTCAGAATCTCTTGGTTTCTACAGATCAGGAATCTGTCCCTGGCTTACATGGGTCCTCTGCACAAGGTTACCCCCAGAGGTAGCCGTTGGGGTCATTGGCAGGATCCTGTTCTCTGTGGCCTAGGACTGAGGCCCCCATGTCTTGCTGCCCATCAGCTTGATTGCACTCTCAGCTCCTGTCAGCATGGGGAACACCTGCCCCTCAGACAGAAAACAATCAGCTTGTCTGCTGACACATTGGAGTCATGAGACATGGTGGCAAAGTTGCAGAAGTCACATCCTTTCTGCCCAGGTCTGTGGGTCACGAGCTGGTCGTCACTCGTGAACAGGAGGTGGGAGCAATGGTAGCCACCTTGGCATCTGCAGGTAAAGGGAGATGGAGCTTCCTATGGCTCTTGGCTCTGGTGGGTTTCTGGGAGAGAAGGAAAGGAGAGAGAGAATCTTGCTATGTAACTCTGGCTAGACTAGAACTCACTGTGTTAGACAAGGCTGGCCTCAAACTCACAGAGATCCACATGCCTAGAGTCCCCAGTGAAGAGCTGGGGGCGTGGCCCAGGAGTAGAGTGACAGCCTAGAATCCCCAGTGAGGGGCGGGGGGCGTGGCCCAGGGGTAGAGTGACAGCTTAGAAACCCCAGTGAGGGGCTGGGGGCGTGGCTCAGGGTAGAGTGACAGCCTAGAATCCCCCGTGAGGGGCTGGGGGCGTGGCCCAGGGGTAGAGTGACAGCCCAGAATCCCCATTGAGGGGCTGGGGGCGTGGCTCAGGGGTAGAGTGACAGCCCAGAATCCCCCGTGAGGGGCTGGGCATAGACCTCTACTTCCATTTGAGGCACACATGGTACAGAAGATGTGGAGACACTGGAGTTTAAATCTAACCACTCATGCACCATGACCTTGGCTAAGCTCTTATGTACCTGCCTCAGTTTCCTTGATGTGTACATCAAAGCAGCTGCCACGTCTGACTGGCAGAGTGAACAGAGGCGTTAATGCCCAAGTACAGCAGGGTCAGCAAACTTACTGCCTCGGCCTTTATAGGACAGGATCCTGCTACATTTCCCAGGCTGGAACTCCTGATCCGCTGCCTCAGCCTCCCCAGCGCCGGGCTGACGGATGCAGAGCACATGTCTGGCATCCAAACATTCTTGCAGGGCTCCAGCTGGATGCCAGGGGTTCCAGCCCAGGGATTCAAGCTGTCCCTCCACCCCTGAGTCCCAGCTCTGTGTTGCTGTGTCCCCACTCCTTGAGCCTTCCAGAGGGCAGAGCTACAACAGAACCCCAACACTGTTGCCGGTGAGCCAGCCATCCCAAAACAGAGCAGCGGGACTGCCCACTCTTCTCCTATGCCTGGGGACCCTCTGGAAAAGACGCCAATTAAGAGCAAATCAATTAAGCAAACGGGGCTGTGACTTCAGCCCTCCATAGTCTGTCCTCTGCACATTGCAACCCAGCCACCCTGCATCCAGGCAGATGCATCTGTGGTCAGAACTGAGAAGGGACAGCAGGGTCAGAATCTGCAGGGAGAACTCCCACCCAGACCCCTGGGAGACTGTATCAGTCACGTTTATAACCCGAGGCCGGGAAGGGACTCCGTGAACGAACACTAGGGAGAAGTGAGTCTGTGCCTGTCTAGGACGAGCTATGGTGTGACCGGGAGTCTGAGTAGAGCGGAGGGGAAACAAGGCTATAATTTGCTCATTTTATATGTCAGTCAAGCGAGAGACATTGCTGGAGGTTTTCTGGCATGCTGTCTGGGTGATTTGATATCTGAAAAAGGAAATATGGAAAGGCAGGTGCCCTGTGGGGGCTAAAACCTGCAGCCGTCTCCAGTTAGGGCCTTTGCGGGGAGCCGGGACATGCAGAGACTTAAGGGGAAGTGAGTGCCTGGATCAAGCTGTTCCTGAGGTCCTGTGAGTTGGGTGTCACTGTGCATCTTTTCTGAGCAGAAACTGCAGAAGTCAAATACACTCAGAACCACGGCTTGCCCAAAGACAGGGACAAAACAACCAGCAGACCTGAACAGGACTCCCAGGGCTGAGTGAAACCCAGCTGACCCCAAGCTGCAAAAATAAGTTAAAAGCTTGCAATTGCCTGCCAAAGAGATGCAGTGTGTGTTTGTCACACAGCAGTAGTTGACTGCTACATGAACCTATTATAAAACTGCCTTGCACAATTTCTCAAATCATTTGGGTCATGTGGAGTGGCTGGACTGGCTCTGATCGACAGGAAATGTCCCATGTCGTTTGCACATCATAGTGTTTGTGAGTTATGCAAGACCCATGAGAGTTATGTCTCACCATGCCTAAGAAACTAAAGAATATTCCATACAATGTCTGCACCATCAGTCAGGGTCCTGGAGTGAGGTGATATGGGTCTAATCCCTGGCCCAAAGGGCCACAATGAATGTGCAGTGTGCTGAGGTTAGAAATGAACTCACATGCTGAAAGATGTGGACCTGTTTGTTACTGTAGCAAAGCTAAGCTGATAGTAGCTGATACAGCAGAACAGGGGCTGGTGTGTTAATACAGCTAAACTATGCTGTGTTGACATAGCAATAAAGGGGTTGTTTGTTACTGCTGCAAAACTAAGCTGATACTGATACAACAGGAAGGGGTCTTGCTTGTTACTGAAGCAAAAGTAAGTTAATCCTAACTGATACATCTAGAAAGGGGCTGTTTGTCACTGCAGCAAAGCTATGCTGATACTAATATGACAGGAAAGGGGCTTTTTGTTTGTTTGTCTGCTTCAGACAGGATCATGTGCATTAGGCCCAGGCCAGCTAGAAACTTTCAACCCTCCTGCTTTGGCCTGAGTGTTAGGGTGACAGGGATGCACCACCACACCTGGCATGATACTGAGAAGTTTTTGAGAGCTGTCTTAGCACATAGACAACAGCATTAGCTACAGCTTACAGACAGGGAAACTGAGGCTCCAAAAGGGATAGAGACTCACCCACAGACACTATTGAGCCCCAGTGGACCTTCCCGTGTGAAGGCCTGGAGCAAACACACAGCACCCTGTCCACCAGTTCAAATTGGGGCCACCCTCGGAGGCCATGTCTGTGTGTCCCTGACATCCTGGTCCCCAAGCTGGGGTTTCTGGGAACCTGTTTGATAAGGAAAACTAATCACGCCTGGCCCAACATCGACATCCAAATTACTGTGGAGCCCTTGACTCGGGGTAATTAAGAGCGTTTGGGGACGTCTTGCTTGATTAAAAGCAGATCATCCGTTCAGAATAAAAATTCGGAAGGCAAATTGCTTTTGTTGTCATCACGATGCTATTTTAAACCCACACGGCTTTGAACTAATAAAGTACATCACTTGGCTGTCACTGCATTCAGGACAAGCCATTTGCACATGGCTCCACATGGCTGTTGACTGTCACCACTGTCCCCGACCTTATCACAGCCTGGAGGGACCCTGTCAGGGCGTCAGACCCAGCACGGTCTCAAGGTCAGCCTTAAATCTGCAGCTAGGGCTGGGGAGACGGCTCAGGGGGTAAAGCATGTGCCGTGCGACCGTGAGGACCTGAGTGTGAATCCCCTGCAGCCATGGAATGCTGGACATGGTGGCATGGACCTGTGACCCCAGCACTGGGGAGAAGCAGACAGGGAGATCCCTGGGGCTGGCCAGATGGCCTGGCTGAGCCACGAGTTCAGTAAGAGACCCTGCCTCAAAAAACCAGGTGAAGGGTAACTAAGGGGAAACTTTGATGTGTGGCTTCCACACTCATATTCACAAGACATGCCCACAGCTCAGGGGCACCCCTCTGTCTCGGGGTCCCCATCACCTGTCCTCTCTCTGTCTCTTTCTCCCTATTTCCCCTTGGCCACACTTTCCACACGACAGCCACACCCCACAGCTGCCTCTTCAGTATACAGGAATCTGGTTGGTCTCCCCACACCCCATCTGCATCTTCACCCCTTAGCTGTTCTAGATTCTCCCAGACTCTGCACCAGGCTTGAGGAAAAGAGAGAGACAGAGACAGAGAGAGAAACAGAGAGGGAGGGAAGACTCTACAGGTAGCTCACCCAGCAGCTGGCACCCGCAGCCTCCAATATCCCATACCCGCTTCTCCCGACCTGGAGGCTGTGGGCAGGACCAGCTGAGTATGTAAGGCGCATTGAGCCCAGCCCCGGGGGGGGAGGGGAGTGACAGAAACAGGGGCTTATGGGTTGGTGGATGCGTGGATGGACCGATGGATGGGTGGATGGGTGGGTGCATGGATGGACCGATGGGTGGATGGGTGGGTGCGTGGATGGACCGATGGGTGGATGGGTGGGTGCGTGGATGGACCAATGGATGGATGGATGATTTCACAGATAGATGGAAAGGTGGATTACTAGATGGGTGGGTGTTTTGGTGTGAACAGAACCTGCACCTCACGGAACTGCAGTAGTAAGTCCTCTCTGCAGTCTAACTACAAGCCAACATGTGTGCACATCTCTCACATTACTGAGCCCTCCCCTCTGTCTATCTCTTTATGGTGATGGCCATAGCTCACATATCAAATCTGCTCTAGAGTGTGGGAACAGAGGGGACCATTTGCAAGAGCAATCCAAATTTTTAAACCATGTTTCAACAGGGCAAGTTTAGTTTAAGGACCCTGATACCGGTCCTATTTCTGCTTTTTGGGGGGATCCGACACTCCAAAGGGGACACAAGCAGCTGTTCTGAGTGACTGAGCCCCTGCAAGTGTCGGGAAAGGCCCCGGATGCTGCTCTGTGCTCCCTAGAGCCCAGGGTGCCCCACAGAGAAAGGCCAGGGCTGTGTGTATGGTAGAGTGGGTACTGATGCCACCTGACTTGATGGAGTCCCTCAGCCCCAGCCATTTCTGGAATGGCTTTAATAGCCCTCTGTGACTGTGTCCAGAACCCCCTATCTTCCTGCTAAAGAAAACTGAAGCCCAGAGATGCCACATCTGTGAGGTCACACAGCACGCTGTTACTGCTGGATCCCACACACACAACTCTTGACCAAAAAAAATTTCTGGGGTCCTCTGGGTCCCTACGACGTCCTGATCACTGAGCCTCAAAAGCTGGGAGGCTTTCAAGTTAGGAAGAATTGTTAAGTGCCATGAAGTCGGGGGGGGGGCACTGGCAGCCTTTTTGTGACCTGACTCGCTGAACTCAGCTTCTATTCAGATCTCTGTACTCCACATCCGACTTCCACAGTCTGCATTCTTTGCCTGGAAAAAAAAAAAAAAAAAAAAAAAAAAAAAACCCTCCTTAGTATCCAGCCGGCCCCAGAAAGGCGGAGTCTTTGTTCGACTTTTCTTTTTCTCTTGAGCTTTCCTCTAATCGCTCCCTCTCCGAGCTGCTGGGGAGGAAGGATAGAGGTGGAGAACAAATAAATACAGAGGAGAAGAGGAAGGAAGAAAAGGCTGCACAAGGCACTTTGCCGGCAAAGGGATTTTCGCCTGGCACTGTGAGATACGGGCAAAAACCAACAAGAGGCCGGCCTGACTGCCGGGAGAGCGAGGGGCCACACTGGGCCCGCTGCACTTGGCCACAATATCTGTATTGAGATATTCAGAAAAACAAATTTATCAGGGCTTTGTGCAGCCCTGACTGGCAGATGGTCATTAACCCCTGCCAGTGGGGAGGGAGGGGTGTCACTCGGTCCTCAGTGGTGCCTGGAGAGCATGAGAAGAGAGGCCTGGGATGGACTGGGCAGCCGACCACCGGGAGGATGGTCCCATCTCACTGTCCTTTGCTGTGTGACCTTCAAGAAGCTGCTTGCCCTTTCTGCGTTTTGTTGCTTAATAAGCAGCCTTTTCTGCCTCCACACTGGAGGGAAGGAGGATTCTGGGAGTGTATGGATAGGGTTTGGGGGTGGATCCCTAACGTAGTCACTTTACAGGGGGAGTTGGGTGGGTAGTCCACACTGGAACCAACACCCCTGTTCCAGACTGTTGTGGTGGTACAGGCCTGTAGTCCCAGCACTCAGGAGGCAGATGCAGGAGGATTTCTTGAGTTCAAGGCTAGCCCGGTCCACATAGTGAGTTCCAAGCCAGCTGGGGCTACAGGGAGACACTGTCTCCAAAAGACCAAAAAAGAAAAAAAAAGGAAATTCTAGACAATTATCTAAGTTGGGATGAATCCAGTCATGTGGAAACCTGACAGAATTTCATTCAGGTAGAGGCTCAGCTGAAAGGCCCGGGGGCAGAGAGCCAAAATGTGCAAAGGCCATGGGCAGAGGGCAGGGGTGTGCAAAGTCCCTGGGGCAGGACGGAGCCTAGTTAGTTGGAGGAGCGAGGAGGCCCCTGGGACTGAAGCAGAGGGGGAGAAGGGGAGGAAAAGAGGCAGGGAGGGGAACGGCTGTGAGGTCAGGGCCTTGTGGGCTTCAGGGCAATGTGGGCTTTTACTCTGAGGGAGAAGTTAGGTGGGCACCCTAGAGGGTCTTCTCCAACTCCTTCTACAGTCTCCAAGGTCTGGCCAGGGCTGGATTGAGTCCAGGAGAGAAACCACACACCCTCTGATCCCCTTTTATAACATTATCACACCCATCTTTGTCTTTGATGCATCTAAAGGGATCAGAGTGACTATCTCATGGCCCAGAATTCCTCCACTAATCTCTGGCTGTGTATTTGAAATATCAAGAGCATCCATTATTCACTCAACAAACATCATCCCGGTTCCATGTTGAAATTAGTCTAAACCAGGGTCAGTTCCACCCGGAACTGAACCAATACAATGCTTGTGGCCTAACCCTCGCAGACTGAATCCCAGACTCAGCTTGAACTCTGGCTTGAGCTTCAAACCCCAAAGAGCTCCAACCCAACCATAGCCCAAACCCCAAAATTTGACTAAGCTGCTGAGCCCAAGTAGAGTCTTAATCGGACCCGGGGAACCAGCCTGGCTTCACTGTGTCAGTTCGGCCAGACCCCAAAAAGCAGAGTGTGGGTCACCTTCCTCCCCCATGATCCCCAGGACTGGAGCCTCGTGTGGGGCACTGTGAGTGGGTTGAGGCCGCCAGCAGCCGCAGGAGGCCATGAACCTCCATCTCCTGCCCAGCGGGGGCTGCATTAACCGCTCAGAACGCATTCTGGGAAATTAGACCAGAGACCTCGTCTACAATCATGGGCTGCTCTCCTCTGTGGCTCCCCAGCTCTCCTGCAGGGATGACAGGCCCAGCAGCTGGTCTAGGGGGGACTCAGGAGAATTGGGGGGTCTCAGCCGGCCGGCTCTGGACCAAGGCTTTCCCTAAGACATCCAGGGAGAGAAAATTCCAGTCACTGCAAGTTTTCAAGAGCTAGTGTCTAGGCCCTGGCCACCTCTGTCACTCCTGACCAGTGACGGTGTCAAGAGACAGGGACCCAGGAGAGGATGCCACCTCTGCCAGCTCCTGAGCGGTCTTCACACAGGATTTGTGGGCTTTCTGTTTACAGACAGATGTTAGCCACCATGTGGGTGCTGGGAACCAAGCCCAGGTCCTCTGCAAGAGCAGCCAGTGCACATATCACTTCAGCATCTCTCCAGCCTGTCTTGCAGCCTCTGTGGATACAAGATGGGGCAGGGCCAGGTTGCAATTCTAGGATGGACTTTGGGTACGGATTGATCCAGCATGCTTAAAATGTCACAAAGAATCAGGATTCTCTCTCTCTTCTGAAACTTAGCTTCTTACCCTAAACTGTGCATTTCAAAAAGAAATGAAGCCGGGCATGGTGGTGCATGCCTTTAATCCCAGCATTCAGGAGGCAGAGGCCGGTGGATCTCTGTGAGCGCAAGGCCAGCCTGGTCTACATAGTGAGTTCAAGGCCAGCTGGGGCTACAGGAAAACCTTGTCTCAAAAAAATAAACAGGGGCTGGAGTGAGATGGCTCAGGGGTTAAGAACACTGGTTGTTCTTACAGAAGACCCGGGTTCAAATCCCGTGGTTCTGCACCCACGTGGCAGATAACAACTATCTTAACTCCAGTTCCAGGAGATCTGACGGCCTCTTCTGTCCTCCACAGGTATTGCACGACATGGGTGTACTTACGTACAGGCAGGTAATACACTCATACACATAAAATAAAAATAATAAATAAAATATTTAAAAAATAAAATGAAATAACTAAATAATGAATTTTTAAAAACCAGAAAAGAAGTAAGTACTGAGACTGGAGTTCAGTGGGCAGAGCTTTCCCAACATGTTCGAGGCCCTGAGTTCATCCCCAGAATCCCATAAATCAGGTGTGGTGATGCTCACCTGACATTGAGCACTTGGGAGGTGGAGGCAGGAGAATCAGGAATTCAGAGTCATCTGCAGCTACATAGTGGGTTTGAGACCAGCCTGGGCTACATACATGAGGCCCTCTCCAACAACAACAGAAATTAAATGAATCAATCCAGTCAGTAGACTCGGCTTACCTTCTGGTACTCCCTACACCCCTACCTGCCAACAAGTGCATCTCTCTCCTTTACAGATGTGGGAAGAGGTTCAGAGAGGAAGAGTGTACAGTCTAAGCCCTCACAGCCAAGCAGCACCAGACTGTCTTACAGCAGTCAGTACAGGCTGGATCTGCTGCAGTGACAAACATCCCTATGGTGCCAGCTTCCAAGATGGCCCCCATGAGCCTCACTCCTGGCATTCACAAAGTTGTGGAGTCCTCTCTCTCTCTCTCTCTCTCTCTCTCTCTCTCTCTCACACACACACACACACACACACACACACACACAGAATCAAGGCTGACACATGGGACCAATAGGATGTGGTGCAACTAACAAGGAACGACCAAGGCTGAGCCATACAAATGCGCGCCTTCCCCCTCATTCTGTCTCACATCAACATTCCTGAGCGAGCTGGTAGCCATGTTGGAAGAGCACTCAAGCTGCATCATGGGAGAGGGCCCTCACTTGCCTCACAGAGCAAGGGTACAGTACCACCTCTTGCCAGTAGAGGGTGCTTAGACCACGCTGCAATGCCACGGCTCACCACTACCTCTTGTCTCATAAAGTAAAGCGCGCTACCACATCCCACCAGGAGGGAATGGCCACGTGTCTTAGAGCGCAAGGGTGCAATTCCACATCTTACCGTTGGGGGGCACGTGCACTTCAGGGTTAAACCTGTGTCCCTGCCTGCACCTGATATAGGAAGAGCTTGGCTTCCCACCTTTGTATTTCTCTATCTAGAAGAGTGTTTGATATACGATAAGTGTGCAATATGTGCTGGCGGTATCCACCTATGATTCAAACACGAGTCTGCTTTCATGGTACCCATTGTCCCTTTGAACTTGAGAATAATGACGACCCAGGGTCCGAGAGCGTGGACAGGGCCTGGCGTGGTGGCACATGCCTTTAATCCCAGCACTTCAGAGGTACAGGCAGGCAGATCTCTGAGCTTGAGGCCAGCCTGGTCTATACAGTGAGTTCCAGGACAGCTGGGGCTACAGGAAGACCCTGTCTCAAACAAACAAACAACAACAACAAAATTCATCGCAGACCAAAGCCAGGTGTGCTGGTGCCTGGGATCCTGGTACTGGGGAGGCTGAGACAGGAGGATCACCAGTTTGAGGCCAGCTCAGGCTACACAGCAAGATCTTGTTGCTCACCAAAAAAGGGGGAAGGTCACTCAGTGGTTAAGAGCACTGGCTGCTCTTGCTGAGGACCCAGGTTCAGTTCCCAGCACCACATGGTGTCTAACAACCATCTGTAACTCCAGTTCCAGGGGATCCGACACCCTCTTCTGACTTCCGTGGGCATTGCACGCACATGGTGCACTTATATACATGCAGGCAAAACACTTTTATACACAGGGGAAAATATTTAATTAATTAAATTTAAAAAAAAAATTTAGGGACTGGAGACAGGGCTCAGAGGTTAAGAGCACCAGCCACTCTTGCAGAGGACCCACATTTGGTTCCCAGCACCCACATGATGGATACAACTGTTGGTCTGTAACTCCTGTTCCAGGGGATCAGACGCCCTCTTCTGACCTCCGTGGGCATTGCTCACATGTGCTGCACTTACGTACAGGCAGGCAATACACTTATACACAGAAAATAAAATGAAAAACTTTTTAAATCTAAAAAATATATATTTTTAAAAATCTAAAAAAATAGATGGAAAGGGATCAAGGAGCCCTAAGTTCCCTTTGGTGTCCCCTGTAAACAGGTCCCCTGTTGGCACCATGGACCATGGGCCAAGTGGTTCTCTGTGGGGCATTCAGGGCCCTGCAGGGTGCTGAGCAGCATTGCCGGCCTCCACCCACTCCATGCCAGTAGCTCTCACAGTCATGATGGCAACCTGTGTCTCCCTCTGTGACCCAGGGACCCCAGGGCTGTGGCATCACCCCTGATGGAAGACACCAGTCCCAGCTCCCCACCAGTTGCTGTCTCCCCTCTGCAACCCAGGGTGCTGTGGACTGACCAGGCCGAGAAGACATGGACCAGGAGCCCGGACTCCTAATCCAGGGACATGAGACACTCAGATCATCCTGCCCACCCCGACTGGTCCCAGCCAGAACCCAGAAAAATTAGATTAGCTGTGAGGAGCTGGCCAAGAACTTTGGGAGGCCGCCTGAAGGACGGCGTATTGATTTGCATGGTTTGAAAAAATTAAATGATATCCATTTTTGTTATTCAGAATGATGCTTAAGCAATTCCATCATGCAAGGAGTCAGCCCGGGTCCAGCAAGTCCCCGAGCAGCGGTGGCCTCTGAGATAGATGCCAAGATCAGGGACTGTGGGTACAGTCCTGATGATGGAGGGTTCCAGAAAATGGCTCCACTTGCTGGTGCGACGCAGGATGTTGATGTATGAACCCCATAACAATTATGAAAACAGTTGATTTATAATCAGCCCTCCTGGGAATTATTGATTTTGGGGGTGAAACTCAGAAGAGGTCATATTGAGTCCTCTGGGGAACGGTAGCCACGAGGCAGGCAGGAGAGGGGACTGGGAGACACTGCGCAAACTTGGTGACATCATTTGTCAGCTTGGGAGATGTCGGGTGTGTGGCCAGCCTCGTCACCGAGGGTCAGACCCCAAAGGAGGTCATCGCTCCCAAATGACCAGGACAGCCTGCTGGTTCCCACAGAGGGACAGGCTGATGGCTCACACGCCCCTGCATCCTTGGAGGAGCCACAGCCACACCCATGGTGGCCACCACAGCCAAGAACTATGTTGCAAATAAGGTCCAGAACCTTTCATCTCTCTGGAGCCTCACCCTAACCATCTAGAATCTCCCAGTGTGGGACTCGGGGTGTGGCCGGCAGCATGAGCTTACACGGCATATAGAAGACTGAGTTCCAGGCCCCAACTTCACACACAGGAAAAGCTTGAAACCCAACCCTGAGGTTTGAATTTTCATAGCTATCTTTCACTTCATCTTGCATTCTGGGGTCTGCAACTACGCTTCTGTTGTTTTCTCCAGAATCACAAGTTTGAAAAGATTAAGTCTTTGATGACAGACAGATCTGGGTTCAGATCTCTCCACCTCTGTCTCTTCATTGCTGTGTCACTTCAGAAAAGCATCTTTACCTCTCTGGACCTCAGTCTCCAGCACTGTAAAATGCGTCTAATAGCAAGTGGGTTTCTACAAGGTGCTCAGGCAGGGGAAGTGATTTGTGGGTGCCCAAAGTGGTCAAGCAGTAAACACTTGGTTAACTTGGTCCCCCCAAAGCAGAAGAGAGAGAGAGAGAGAGAGAGAGAGAGAGAGAGAGAGAGAGAGGGGGGGGGGGAGGGGGGGAGAGAGAGAGAGAGAGAGGGAGGGAGGGAGGGAGGGAGAGAGAGAGAGAGGAGAGAATGAGAATGAGAATCAGAGACAAAGAGACAAGATGAACTGTGTAAAACAACAGCACACTTGGGAGCCTAGGGAGGCTGGAATCTTCCAAAGCAGGTTCGGGCATTTCCACAATCCCAGTACCTGCCCATGATGGCACTGCTGCGCCCTCTTCCGTATGGCTAAAGCTAAAATCATTTTCCCCCTTTGA
Source organism: Nannospalax galili (assembly GCF_000622305.1). Classification (NCBI taxonomy): domain Eukaryota; kingdom Metazoa; phylum Chordata; class Mammalia; order Rodentia; family Spalacidae; genus Nannospalax; species Nannospalax galili. Next base: position 1,234,234 of record NW_008341457.1, on the reverse strand, counting down.
GCTGTGTGATAGACACAGCCATGGGGCCCAGAAGAGAGAAGGTCAGGAGAGGAAAAAAACAGGTCTTTCTAGAAGGTGAAGCAGGATGGCCCTGTGCTGGGAAATAAGGGGATTGAGGCCTTGGAGTTCCCGAGACCCCAGCTGGAGGCCCGGAGGAGGTGTGGAGGCGGCTAGGGTTGGGAGGAGAGCCAGGGCTGGCAAATCAGGCAGTGTAAGGAGGACAGCTCGGTGGCCTGGGTGGATCTTGGGTTGGGTCCCCCCGACCACTTAGTTTATTGTGTCAGTCCTAGGATAGAACTTCCTGTGCTTCCAAATACCCACCCTACCTGAGGGGTTCAAATCCTGTCTTCATCATGTGTGGGGGTGTGGGGGTACCTGGAACTTAGACAAGGGTGACTTTGGGCAACCAAGTCTTCCTGCATACTAGGCGGCTGCTCTACCCACTGAGCGCTCCACCCCCTGAACTACAAGCACTCTGTTAACTTTGCTACAAGCACTCTACACTGAGCTACAAGCACTCTACCCACCCAGAGTGGTAACTCAGAGCTCAAAGTGCTTTTTATTCAGTTGGTAGAGAGCTTATAGCTCAGTTGGTAGAGTGCTTATAACCCAGTGGGTGAAGTGCTTGTAACTCAGTGGGTAGAGCACTCTCTTAGCATGTCTGAGGCCCTATGCTCCATCCCCAGCATCCCATATACCAGGTGAGGTGGCACATGCCTGTCATCCCAGCACTTGGGAGGCTGAAGCAGGAGGATCAGGGGTTTGAGAACAACTTCCTAGGTTATTTAAAAAAGGAAACAGGGGCTGGAGAGATGACTCAGTGGTTAAGAACACTGGTCGTTCCTGCAGAAGACCCGGGTTTGAATCCCAGCACCCACATAGCAGCTAACAACTGTTCGTAACTCCAGTCCCAGGGGATCCGACAGCTTCTTCTGACCTCTGAGGCAGTGCATGACATGGGTGCACTTACCCACATGCAGGCAATACATATACACATAAAAGTAATAAAGCTGGGCGTGGTAGCACACGCCTTTAATCCCAGCACTCAGGAGGCAGAGGCAGGCGGATCTCTGTGAGTTCAAGGCCATCCTGGTCTATATAGTGAGTTCCAGGACAGCTGGGGCTACAAGGAGACCTGCCTCAAAAAGATAAAAAACAAAAAACAAAAATAAATAAATAAAATTAAAAAAAAAAGAAAATAATAAAAAAAAGATGGGGTCAGAGGTAAGGACTCTTCTCTCGTGGGGTGACTTGGCTCTGTGCTGCTAGCTTCTCACAGACCTCTTGGCTGCCTGTCCACAGCTGAGAGAGGGTGAACAGCTGCCCCAATGCACAGCAGGCTGGGGTCCTGGCCAGAACTGAGCTGGCGGAGATGCTGTAAGATCCAGACTCCCCTCAGAGCCTCCAATTTTCCTTAAGCTCCTCACAGAGGGAAGTAAGCAGAAAAGGAAGTGATTACAACATTGTCTGAGGCGCTGGGTGAGGGAGGCTCCTGATGCGTCTCTGATCGGAGATTAGATTGTGTTACTGCACGCAGGGCTCCCAGGACAGGGCGTTGGAAACAGAGGATCACTCAGGGCGCAGAGGAGGCACAGAGACCTCGGCTGCTCCGGCAGCAGAGAGACCAGTTGGGCCTGATGGGACCTGGGCAGGACCCTCTCCATCACGATGCAGACAGAGGGTGGGAGCAACCCAAGGACTCAGCAAGAGTCAGCTCCTCCTTCTGCACACAGCCTTCCATGGCTCCCTCCTTCCTCAAGGTCAAAGCCCAAGTCCTCCCTGCAGCCCTCATCCTCCCTATCTCCCTCCTCCCTCTCTGTCCCTCGCTCCCTCTGCTCTAGCCATGCCGGTGCTCCTCCAACAAGCCAACCTTTGTCCCGTCTCAGGACCTTTGCGCAGGCTGCGTCCTCTGCATGCGCACCATAACTCATTTGAAGTCATGTAATTACCTCTGCCCTGTTCCCTGATCACACACCATCTTCGGCCTTACATACACACACACACACACACACACACACACTCCTCTGGGCAGCAGCCACCAAGTGGCACCCATGAATACCAGCAGCTTCCTCCCTTCTATGTGGTCCCAAGGCTGCCACCTCCCTCAGGATCAAAGCCTACGTCCTCCCTGCCTCCCTCCTCCCATCCCAGCCCTGGAACTAAACAAATAAAATAAGCCCAGCTTAAATGAGGACCTTGAATATATTTGAGTCCTGAAAGCAACGTTCTAGTCTATCACTGGAGCTTGCATGCCTCCCTGGACGGGGAGCTCGCTCCTTCTCCACCCACACGTTTCCTCTCTGAGCAACTCAGGCTGTTAACAGTTCTGTTCCTGTGGAACATGGGGCTGAGAGTTCCTTCTTTCCTGTGAAGTGTGTGCATGAGTATCAGGGCTCTGTCAGCTCAGGCCCCAAGAAAACACTAGGGCTCTCAAAGATTAGTATATTGGGGACAATGAACAGTACCTAAGTGGAGAAGCTCCTCTCTCTCTCTCTCTCTCTCTCTCTCTCTCTCTCTCTCTCTCTCTCTCTCCTCTGATTTTTCTGTCCCTGGTTTCGGAGCTGTTAAAAGTCATAAAGACAAGGAAATGGTTCTCAGCCCCAAAAGCAAATTGCCAACACCCCGCGGTCCTGTAATTGAATCCACAGGCGGCCAGGATGAAATCAAGTGACAGGCGGGGACAGAGCAGCTAAAAGGGGCCCAAACCAGGGGGGTGCAGATGTGTAGCTGAAGACAGGCTATGGAGCCCTGTAGCACCCTGCAGACAGAGTGAGGGGTCCCCATCATGTCTGAACCCCCAAAACCCCAGGCTTCTCTACCCCAGACTCCTCAGCAAGTCCAGGAATGGAATCCACCGCAGATGCCTGTTAGAGGGGCCAGGCTGTGATGTCGTATTCATTTCCTATTCCACCACCACCTGTATACCACCAGATGCTGCACAGAAGCAGCAGCCTTCACACACACACACACACACACACACACACACACACACACACCCATCACCCATCAATCATCCATCCACCCACCCACCTATCCATCATCTACCCAGCATCCACCCACCCAACCATCCATCCAACTGTCAATCATCCATCCATCCACCCACCCTTCCACACATCCATCTTTCCATCCATTCACCTATCCATCCATTCTTCCACTCATCCATCCATCCATCATCCATCCACCCATCCACCCATCACCCATCCATCCATCCATCCACCCACCCTCCCACACATCATCCTTCATCCATTCATCCATCCATCCACTCACCCATTTATCCATCATTCATCCATCCATCTACCCACCCATCCATCAATCATCCATCAATCATCCATCATCCATCCTCCCACCCACTCATTCATACACCCACCCATTCATCCGTCCACCCACCCCTCCACCCACCCACTCATTCATCCATCCATCCACCCATCCACCCATCCACCCATCACCCATCCATCATCCATCCATCCATCCACTCACCCATTTATCCATCATTCACCCATTCATCTATCCATCCACCCATCATTCATCCATTAATCATCCATCCATCCACCCCTCCACACATCCATCCATCCATCCATCATCCATCCATCCATCCATCTACCCACCCATCCATCAATCATCCATCAATCATCCATCCATCCTTCCACCCACTCATTCATACACCCACCCATTCATCCATCCACCCACCCCTCCACCCACCCACTCATTCATCCATCCATCAATCATCCATCCATCCATCCACCCACCTACCCATCCACTCCTCACCAGGGCCTCTCAGCAGAGTCTCTTCTGTAACTGGTACCCCATATCCTGTCCCCCTGCCTCCCCCTCCCAGACAGTGTCTGGTTCCATCACACCAGCTAACCAGCTAACGGTCCCCATCTTTTATTCACCCCATCCTCTGTCCTCCGTAACAATGGAGGACACACACACACACACACACACACACACACACACACACACACACATACACACACACAACCATCACCCATCACAGCCTGTTTACCCTATGTGTGTGTTCAGAATGCACAGTGCCTGGCGCAGGGAATTTTCAGTGAATGAATGATTGGCTGAAGGAATGAATGGAGCCAGCCTGGTTCCCATCAGGTGTATCAGTTTCACAGAGCACCGGACTCTCAGAGCCCTGGGGTCAGGAACCCCCAGGATGGCTGTGATTCTAATTAACTGTAGGTCCCAGACAGTCTCCCAGGCTTTGTGGCCTCCGAACCGCACTCCCCTCCCAGTCACTGCTCCCACCAGCTGGCCCATGGACCCAGGCTGCTAGAGGGGCCATTTGCGTACGCAGGTAATTGGTTTTGCAAATAAATCTGGTTTTTTTGAAATTTGTAGATTAGCAATAAATACGTCTCCAGATGAGAGAGAAAGGTCACGGATGAACAAAAGAACAATTAAACTTTCAGGAGATTATTAAACTAAACAGAATCCTGGCATGGGGTAGCTGAGGGGGGTGGGATGGTGGGGGAGTGTGGGGAGGTGAGTCTTTGGGACCAAGGTGAACTGGGATGTTGGGATGACCTTTAGGACAGCGAGGACACCCATTTTTCAGGAGCACACTGTGGTCCATAGAGAAGGGTACACAGCCCACGCTGACACATGGAGGCTGCAAAATGCAAGTCCTGGCCTAGCGTGGGGGGGCATGCCTGTCCTCCTAACCCTCTGGAGGTTGAGGCAGGAGGATCTGTACTTTGAGCAAGACCCTGTCTCAAAAAGAAACTAAATAAGTAAGTAAAGGGCTGGGGACATAGCTCAGTAGGCAGAATTGCCATAGCACCCACAAATACCTGGGTTCATCCTGAGCACCCAATAAACCAGGCGTGGTGGTACACACCTGTCATCCTGGCACTCCGGAGGTGGAGGCGGGAAAGTCAAAAGTTCAGGGTCAGTCTCAGCTACTTAGTGAGTTTGAGACCAGCCTGGGCTATGTGGGACCCTGTGTCAGAGCTGTCCCTCCAGGTTGCGTGTGAGAGCAAGCTTGCCCATGTCTGGGAATAGGCTCAGGTCAACTTCCACACTATCTCAAAGTGTGGATGTCACCTCCCTGGGTCGCCAATTTGATGTGACAGTAGCTAATGGGCCAGGCTGAGGGCCTGGAGTGCTGTGTGCGGCCGCTTGGGTCATTCCACGCTTTTTGCTGTGAGCAACAGCTGGTGCTCAGGGTGGAGGGGAAAGAAGTATGGGACAAAGCCCCGGGAATTCACCATGAAACGCAGGAGGACAGGTCGGGTCGGGGAGTCGGGGGTGTTCCTGTCATCAAATAAATAGGGGCTTGAGAGTCAGCTCAGCGGTTCAGAGCACTGACTGCTCTAGCAGAGGATCCAGGTTCGGTTCCTAGCACCCATATGGTGGCTAGCAATCTTCCATAACTACAGGGGTGCACTTACATACATGCACACAGTACACTGGGACACAAAAATAAAGTCTTTAAAAATGAGAGAAAAGGGGCTGGAGAGATGGCTCAGCAGTCAAGAACATTGACTGTTCTTGCAGAACACCCAGGTTCGAATCCCAGCATCCACATGGCAGATAGCAACTGTCTGGAACTCCAGTTCCAGGGGATCCAACAGCCTCTTCTGTTCTCTGAGAGCTCTGCACCACACGGGTGCACTCACCTACATGCAGGCAATACACGCATACACACAAAATAAAAATAATTATAAATAAAATTTTTTTAATGAGAGAAAGCCACAGGCTGCAAACAGAGGGACTGGAGGGTCCCAGCTTAGAGGGGAGCATGGTGGGCTTGTGTCCCCCGCAAAGTTATCCCTGTGAGAGATGAAGTGGGGAGCATTATGGGAGTAAGATGCCAAGGGCCTTCGGGAGCAACATCAGCATCTGCGGATGCACACCGGGAGCTGCTGCCCCGGAGGCTTAGCATTTCGCCCTTGACGGCACAGTATTCAGGAGCGAAGCCTGGGCTGGATTGCTGCTGGTTCTTCCCCAGCTAGGGCCCAGGTAGAGTGGGGAGGGCAGGCCGTACCTGGCAGCCAAAAGCCAGACGTCTAATGAGCCCTGTGGGGCGCGTGCTATTTTTGGCTACTGCTCCTCGGGATGCCTAATCGTTCTGGCCTGGCCCCTGCCAGGTTACCATGGAAACGCTGGGTACCACTGCTGAGGTGTGTGCGAACCCTATCCCTGACTGCCTCCTGCTCTGTATCTCTGCTTTGGGGTGCAGCCTCGGGCTGGACCCTGCGATTTGAAAGCTTCAGGACTGAGGGCAACTCCCAGTCTAAGAAATAGGATGCATTTTAGGCAGTTATGGAACACTTACTGTGTACTGGCAGCATCCAAAGAGGGTGAAATTTATTTGTTTTTTTCTCCTCCTCCTCCCCCTCCTCCCCCTCCTCCTCCTCTTCCTCCTTCTCCTCCTTCTTTTGTTTGCCTTTTAGAGAAAAGGTTTTTCTGTAGCCCCAGCTGGCCTGGAACTTGCTAGGTAGATCTGGCTGGCGGCCTCGATCTCACAGAGATCCGCCTGCCTCTGCCTCCATTGCAATCTTTTTGTTGCTGTTGTTTTTAATGGGGCTGGAGAGCAAGCTCAGTGGTTAAGAACACTGACCTCTCTTGCAGAGGACAGGGCTCGGTTCCCAGCACCCATGTGGCAGGGAACAACTGTTTGGATTTTTGAGGCAGGGTCTCATGTAGCCCAGGCTAGCCTCAAATTCCCAATGTAGCCAAGGCTGACTCTGAACTCCTGATCCTCCTATCTCTGCTTCCCAAGTGCTGCGATGACAGGTGCGCTTCACCACACCTGGTTTGTGGGGTGCTGGGGATAAACCCAGGGCTTCATGCATGCTTGAGGACCCTGTACCTGGAGCTCAGTGCCTGTATGTGGGGCTCAGTACGCAAGCTGCTCTCCTATCTGTTCTTTGTGAAGGATCTAATTGAGGATGTGCACAATGAAATAAATACATAACTCCTAAGAAACTATCTACACTACTATCAATTACATTTTTAAATTGTTTTTGGTATTTCTGAGACAGGGTCTCCCTGTAGTCCCACCTGGTCTGGAACTCACTATGTAGACCTTGAACTAAACTTGAACTCACAGATCTGCCTGCTTCTGCCTCCCAAGTGCTGGGATTAAAGGCGTGCACCACCATATCTGGCTATTTTTATTATTATTACATCTATTATTTTATTTGTGTCTGCATGTGTGTGCATGTCTGTAGTCTGTGTGTCCCTCTGGCTTTGGCTAGGACTGTTATGATGTCCTGTCCCCTTCCCCTCTGTGTGACTCAAGCAGGGAGCCAGCTCACCCTTAGCTTCAGTGTCCTGCCCTGCAAAATGGGAGCAGAACAGAGCTGGGAGCTGGGGTTGAAGAGGAGGCACAGGGGGCTTGAGGTTGCCCAACAGTCAACAGTGTATTATATTTCAAAGATGATCCCATTCCTCACAACACTCCTAGCTGCCAAACATCAAAGATCCAAAGAACACCCTGTCATTTGGGGATCTACCCCACAGGAGCTAGACTCCCAGCCCCAGGGAGGCTGCTGTGGCTACAGCCGACTGAGATGACAGATGCCTCCCAGGCTGGGTGACCACACTGAGCACACATCCTGAGACCCAATAGTAAAATGTGCACAAAGTCTCAGACAAAACAACAACAAAAACAACAACAACAACAAAAAACAACTCCATTCACACCTGTCATCCCGGCACTTGGGAAGCTTCAGGCCAGCCTAGGCTACATAGCCAGACCTCATCTCCATTTTTATTTATATATTGTTTAATTTTTTAAACATTTTTAAAATTACATCTTATTTACTTATTCTGTGCATGTGGAAGTCAGAGGAAACTTGTGGGAGTCTGTTCTTTCCTTCCACTAGGGATTGAATTCAGGTCCTCAGGCTTGGCAGCAATCACTTTTACCTGCTGAGCTCTCTTGCTGGCCCCTATCTGAATTTTTAAACAACCTCAAGTTCAAACCCACTCTGATTCTAAAGTTCAAATCTGAAAGCCAGGCAAATTCTTGCAAAATGGGATGATCATAGCCCCCCCTCCCCCATTACAAGGATAAAATGAACTAAAGAAAGTATGTAAACAAACATACTCAGTGGGTGCACACTCAGTGCTCAAAAGGCTGCTGCTGCTGGGCCGGAAAGATGGCTCAGCTGTTAAGAACACTGGCTGCTTTTGCAGAGGACCCAGGTTCAGTTCCCAGCACCCACATGGCTCTTAACACCTGCCTGTAACTCCAGGCCTGGGGGATCTGATACCATCTTCCTGCCTCTGCAGGCACTGCACACAGGTGGTCCACTTACCACGCACAATTTTTTAAAAATGTTTTAATGCTGCTGATGAGATAATTCACAGGGTTAGGGAGTTGGCCACCAAGACTGATGGCCTGAGTTTCATTCTGGGAACCACATGGTGAAAGGAGGGACCCGAATCCCACAAACTGCCCTCTGACCCTCCCCATGTATACCATGTCACATGCACCCACAAGTGTACGTGAACAATAAATAAATGTAATAAAAAAATGAAATGTCTGATGCAGTTGCCATGGTCACAAGGCTGTGAAGCCTGCTTCTTAACAGGGTTATATATGTATTTCAATGTCTAAATCCTCAAATTTATTTACACCCTCTAATCTACTTTTTTTTTTTTTTTTTTTTGGTCTTTTTGAGACAGGGTCTCCCTGTAGCCCCAGCTGTCCTGGAACTCACTATAGAGACCAGGCTGGCCTTGAACTCACAGAGATCCGCCTGCCTCTGCCTCCCGAGTGTTGGGATTAAAGGCGTGTGCCACCACACCCGGCTTACACCTTCTAATCTACTTTTTAAAAATGGATGTGGGTTTTCATGGTAGGTTGCAAAAACACATTTTTTTAAAGAGTAAATTTATTTTCTTGGAAAACAACGAGGAGGAGGAGGAGTCAGTTGATAGAGAAGATTGAAGGGAATATGGGAGGAGGACTCAGAGGACACAGGCTGAGCAGTAATTGACCCCAGGGGCTAATGAAGTGTGGGCCTCCATTTGCAGTGATTCTGTCCCTGGGGTCCCCGGGCCTCATCAGGAATTAAAGGTGCAGTCAGTGGAGGGCAGGTGGCCACTGGCTTCCGAGCAATGGGCAGGGTCTGGTGATTTCTTCCTCATTGCTAATGTATCTGCAAGCTTTCTGACTGTCCCCAGGTTTCCATAACCCACTGAGTGGTTGACAGAGATGGGTCCCCTACCTCCCTCCGTTCCCGGGAGCCAGACCCTGTCCTGCCCCAGGACCTGCATGCATCTAAGTACACCCATGTCGTGCAATGCCTCTGGAGGCCAGAAGAAGGTGTCGGATCCCCTGGAACTGGAGTTACAAATGTTTTTTAGGCTCCATGTGGATGCTGGGAACCAAACCTGGGTCCTCTGCAAGAGCAGCCAGTGCTCTTAATGCTGAACCAGCTCTGCAGCCACTTTTTATTTCTTTTGAGACAGGGTCTCCTTGTAGCCCCAGCTGGTCTGGAACACGCTATATAGCACAGGCTTCCAGGGTGCCTCTGCCTCCAGGGTGCTGGAATGACGCATGCGTCTGCGGCTCCAATGCCTTCTGGAAACTTCTGCTTGGCCACTGCCACCTTCCAGCTCCTAATAGACTCCTAGGAAGTGTGGGCAGATACAGTGGCCCGCATACTCTCTTATCTGTCGGGATAGGGCTGATTCACAGAGCCCAGTCAATAATTAATTCTGCGTTTTCCCCATTTATCACAGAGACAGGAGCCAGACTGCCGGGAATCCCAATCTGGATGGAACCGGTGTGTCCTCAGGGGCCACCCGGAGCTGGCTACGGCAGTGACAGGAGAAAGATGAGGTGGGCAGGAGAGGCTGGACCCCGGGCTCCCCCTCCTAACTGCTTGGTTATTAAATCCCACGCCATCTAGCAGGGGACCAAACCCTCCCTAACCAGCTACTGTGCCCATACGCTGGTAGAAAAACAGGCAAGAGCTGAGTAATAATATGAACAAAGAAGGTGATAAGGGAGAGATGTGGGAGAATACGAGCCCAGGGCCAGGGCCGGTGAGATGGCTTAGCTGCTAAGGGGGACTGTGGCCAAACCAGGCAACCTCAGTTCAACCCAGATGGTGGAAGGTGAGAACTGACTCCAGCTCCTCTGAGCTCCCCCAAGTGCGAGCAAACATAAATAATAAGTGTAAAAATGCTTTATTAGGGACTGGAGAGATGGCTCAGCAGTTAAGAACACTGACTGTTCTTGCAGAAGACCTGGGTTTGAATCCCAGCACCCATATGGCAGCTAACAACCATCTGTAACTCCAGTTCCAGGTGATCCGATGCCTTCTTCTGACCTCCATGGGCACTGCACGACATGGGTGCACTTACCTACGTGCAGGCAATACACGCATACACATAAAAATAAATGAATAAAATATTTTTTTTAAAAATACTTTATTAATAATTAAGGGAGGGGCTGGGAGTGGTAGCGCACGCCTTTAATCCCAGCACTTCGGAGGCAGAGGCAGGCTGATCTCTGTGAAGTGGAGGCCAGCCTGGTCTACATAGTGAGTTCCAGGACAGCTGGGGCTACAGGGAGACCCTGTCTCAAAAAAGAAAAATTGGGGCTGGAGAGATGGCTCAGTGGTTAAGAGCACTGACTGCTCTTGCAGAGGACCTGGGTTCGATTCCCAGCACCCACATGGCGGCTATGAAGTGTCCTTAACTCCAGATTCCAGGGGAATCCGAAGCCCTCTTCTGATCTCTGCAGCATTGCACGACACAGGTGCACTCACATACATGCAGGCAGTACACTTATATGCATAAAATAAAAATTAACTTCTGTGCCACGCCCCCAGCCACTCAGTGGGGATTCCAGACTATCACTCTACCCCTGAGCCACGTCCCCAGTCTTCCCTGTAGCTTTTGAAACTGGACATGGGTCCTGTTCAGACACTGAGATAAAGAGAGAAACAGAGCTAAATGAAGGAGGACAGTCCCATCGAGACCACCACTAGCCTGTGTTATGGTTTTGGTGCAAAAGCACAGGGCCGTCGGCTTCCACCGGCCTCCCGCTGCCTCTGAGCTGAGCACACAGGGCCGTCCGCTTCCTTCTGAGCTGGGCATGTTCGTACAGCACACAACCTGACCCGCTGCCTGCGGCAGTCACGTTTGTCTTTGTGTCTCTAGCAAAGTGGCACACAAGAATTTGATAGCCATGTGCTGAATGCAAAAATGGGAAGGGCGTGCTTCTGATGCGCAATGCCCCACAGCCTGGCTGTCTGTGACCCCGCTTCAGTGGGCTGTGCCAGGGTGTGCACCGGCCCCTCCCAAGACACCTCAGGGGAGCGGCTGCCAAGTCTCCCTCGAAACTTCTTGCAGCAGCCTGGGCTTGCTTGCTGGGTGGAGCATGATGCTGGCTAGGCCCTGGGGTTCAGTGGGCAGTATCCCCAGTTTCACAGCCCAACATTGGGAAGGATCTGGTATGTCACTTAGAGGGCCAGCCAAGGGGAGGGGAGGGATGGGTAGAAAGGAAAGAGGAGAAAGAGGAGAAGGTGAGCTTGGTTTGTTTCCAATCTTTTATTTCGCTCACATTCAAGATGGTCCCTTGATACCTAGTGCCAGTGACCCTGGGGCCAAGAAGTGAAGTGACCCTCGAAGTGAAGTCACCCTCGAACTGCCCTGTTTCATGAATCAGATACAAAGGGCTGTGTAGCAGGAGCTCAGGGGAAAATGGAGGCAATTTTTGGAGTTTCTGGAAATGTCTGTGTAAAAATAGGTGGTCACTGAAGCTGGGCTTTGAGGGTTGAATAGGAGTTTTTGTTTGTTTTTAAAGAGAGATGGGCCAAGTAAGCAGAGTAGAAGGGACTGTGGTTAGAATTCAGAGAAGAAAATGGACTAGAAGGAGAATCCAGGATGGGGGGAGCTCAAAAGCCTGACAGTCAATGCTAACCCTCTTGACAGCTCCCCTGGGCTATCCCAAGCCACCGCAGGCCTGGAGCCCTTCTCAGAGCTGCCAGAGACATGGAGGAAAGAAGGGAGAAGATTCAGGAAGATGGGGAGGGGAAGGCTGAGCACCTCAGGCCCAACCATCAACAGGGGATGGATCTTACATTATTATTTCTGAACACGCTAGGGCTGTCGCTCAGCTTAAGGAATGTGTGGTGATTTGCATGCGATTTGCATGTGATTTGCATACTGTTTGTTAAATGTCAAATCGCCCTGAAAATGTTTTCTCTCACCCACAATGCCAACGAAGAGGAAGGAGAGCCAACCTAGGTGCCCCCTGTGGCTGGGGTGGGAAACCCCACATCTCCACTGCAGCTGGAGAGCAGTGACCACGCTCATCTTTGAAATGTGAGGTGACACAAGGTACCCCACCCCCAACTGAGAGGCTAAAGCTGGGGACCTGGAAACAGACAGAAGAGGCAGAGTGGGACCCGGGACCAGGGCACTTGGTGCAGTGTGCATGCCGAGCACCCGCGCTATCAGCCACTCCTGATAGCCAAGATTTATTTTCTACCTCCCCAGTTCTGCACCCGCAGCCTACACGACTTTTAGTTAAAATATTATTTCTTCCTGGACTCACAGTGCCTGTGGCCTGTGCAGTCAGTCACCAGTTACCCCAGAGCATACGAAGGCCCAGCACACTGGGGGTGCAGAGGTCCGACTGCCACCCAGAGTTCTTTAGCAGGGATGAATATGGGATGTCATGGCTCTGTGACACTTGACAGTCCATGGACAGCTGGCTTGGCCACCTGAAATTTCCTGAATGGTTGCTCCTAAGCCACCAGGGCTGTCCACAGCAGGGGGACGGAAAGAGGTGACCCCAAGATGCACACTGGCTGAAGGTGTCAGTCCTGGGGGCTTCCTGGAGGTGGCAACACAGGGGGAGCCCAGCAGGGGACACAGCAAAGGCCAGGGTGTTGCTGGCCACAGGAATCTGAGCCCCTCCCCTCTGTGATTTATCATCTGATACCCACAGGCTGGCTCAGGCCCACATGGAGCTTGGGCCACACAGGGTACCCCCAGGAGAGAAGGGACACACAGGGAAATGAAGGCTCGTGGCTGGAGGGCTGGGTGACAGCATCCTGGGTCAGTGTTAGAGATGGGGACAAGGTTACCAGCTGCAGCATCGGAGGCAGGGGGCATCAGCTAGTCCCATGTGTCGCCTGCCTGGGAGCCCAGAACCTGGACCAGCATGAGACAGAGAAGCGTTACAACCCAGCCAGGGATGTGAGCCACCAGCTTTAAAGAGCCTTCCTCCACTGTGGGCAGTGAGCCGAGTGGTCCCCTTGTCCCTATGGCCTTGCTCCTGTGGGCAGTTTAGCTGCTTAGCGTCCCCTGGTGGGAATCAGAGAGCTTGCAGGCATCATGCATTGAAATCATAGGGTCAATCAAAGTCCACACCTTCCTTATGGTACCGGGGCCAGGAACTGAGCCCAGGGACAGGCAGCGATTTTCTTAGGGTCGGTCATACAGCAAGTTGGGGGCAAAACCATGGAGACCCACTTCTTTTAGGAAGGTGAGAGAGTGAAAGCAGTGTGTGGACCTCACAAATCCCTTCCTTCACCCCTCAGTACCTCAGTGGCACCCCCATCTTAGAGATGGCGCCCACCATCTCTAAGACCCATGTGACTGACTCACTTGCAGTAAGGGTGGGTTCCCAGGAGGAGGGGGGACCTGGTACCCCTGCCCCAGCGTGCTTGTCAGCCAGCGCCGTGGGTCCCCACCGTCATGGCTCCACCGTCTCCAGGCCAGATTACCTGAGAGGTGGACAGAGAGACACAAGGTGAAGATGAGCACTGTCTTCACTTGGCCTTCAGGGCCTCCGCACTTAGTCCAGGTGCCCTGAGGTCTCTTCCCATTCCTGCCATGGCACACCTCCTGCCTGCACAACCTGTCAACAGCCAGCACACCCATAAAATGCTCTGAACAGTGTCCTATCACAACATGCAAGGCTCAGTGCTGCAGGGCAGCAGTGACCACAGGACCCTGTCCACCCTGCCCCATCCACCCTGCCTCCCTCTGCCCTCTCTGCTCCAGCCACCAGGGCCTCCTCACTGCTCCTCCAACATGCCAGGCTCTACCCTGCCCCAGGGCCTTTGCATGGCCTTGTCCTCCGCCCCCTCCTTCTCTCCCTTTGGCCTGCAAGCTCATAGTTGGGGCAGCAGAGCCACTGCTGGACCAGGCACACAGTAGGCACTTACTAAGAGCTTATTCCATATTGAATGGTCACTGTCTGCATGTTTGAGGATTGTCTCGCTGGCAGACTTTGTTGGGGAAGGTACCCTTACCAGGAACATCATCCCCAAGCCCTAAACCCTCAAATCTCCCCACCAGCTTCCCCTTGGTCCCTGAGACTCTTCCTCAAATGGTCCCAGAAATGGGCTTTTCTCCTCTCCTCACACAACAAAATGGTGCCCAAGGCACCTGCCCTTAAACTGTGTCCCAGGTGTTGTAGACCAGGTCTGCAGAGGCCCAGCTATGTGGACCTCTGTAAAATCAGGTCACACACAGAACACCTTGTCCCTCCGCTGCTCACTGCCTCACTGTGGCCAGACCGTGCTGTCACCTCTCTGCCCCTCTCACCAGTGCAAGCCACAACTGTTTCCCAGAGCCACCCCCGCCTCCGAGTGGCAGTTCCCACAACCAGAGCCCCAAGCTACGGAGACTCCTGTAGCCAAGGGTGGACTACTGCTTTGCTCTGGGGACCCTGATGGCAGGCTTATGGGTTGGTGTCGAGTGTCAGAATGGGACTGTGGGGAGGGTGGGGGGGCACTCAGGGGACAGAAATGGACAGAGTTGAGGAGAGGTAGAGACAGAGAGACAGAAATAGAAAAGACACAGACAGAGATGGAGGGACAGAGACAGGATCACAGAAAGGCGAGCAGGAAAGGGAGCTCCCAGGGCCACAGACCAGACTGGGTACCACAGGCTGAGTGGGACCAAGATGATGCCACTCAGCCATGGGGGTGTCCCTCACCCAGCCCCTGTAGCTGCCACCTGTCCAGTGGCCCAGTGTCTGACCCCAATCAGGTCCCCAGTCCAGGTCCCAGCCCAGGTCCCCAGCCCAGGTCCCAGCCCAGATCCCCAGCCCAGGTCCCAGCCCAGGTCCCAGCCCAGGTCCCAGCTCAGGTCCCCAGCCCAGGTCCCAGCTCAGGTCCCCAGCCTAGGTCCCAGCTCAGGTCCCCAGCCCAGGTCACAGCCCAGGTCCCAGCTCAGGTCCCCAGCCCAGGTCCCCAGCCCAGGTCCCAGCTCAGGTCCCAGCCCAGGTCCCCAGCCCAGGTCCCCGGCCCAGGTCCCCAGCCCAGGTCCCAGCCCAGGTCCCAGCCTGGTCCAGTCACCTGGGGTCGCTGAGGAGCAGCAGCACCGACCCGTCCTGCAGGCGTGCCTCCCGCACAGTCTGGTGGTCGGGCAATGGCCTCGCGTTGTAGTAGAAGGTTCTGCGCCACGAGCTCACGCCCTGGCCCACCAGCTGGGCCCGCAGGTCGCTCAGCGTGTCGCGGGGCCTCACGGTCAGTGGCAGCAGCAGCGCCTCGTCGGCCAGGTGCACCTTGATGTGGTAGCGCTTCCAGCGCGACAGCCCACGACGCAGACCCTCCATGGCGCCCGCTGAAACTCCAGCCTCCAGCACTCGCCAGACCGGCTGGGCCACCCGCCTCCGCCCTGCCCAGGCACGCTGGGCCTGTGGGAACAGCCCACCCAGGGGTGGGACACCGCCTGGCCCATCCCCAGGCATTCACAACACATCCCAAGGGGGGGCGGGGGGCAGAGCACAAGGCTGTGCAAAGGTCCTGAGGCCAAGGACACCGCTGTGCAAAGGCCTTCGGATCAGCGAGGAGGGCCCTGTGACTGGAGGAGGGAGGCAGGGGCAGAGAACCCACGGGACGGCAGGAGGACAGGCAGTGCAGGCAGTGTGCTGGGGATTTATTTCCTCAGTACCTTCCTTCGTTTCCCCCAGGGTACATTCTGGAACTTGTCCCTAATCCCTATCTGGGTAGCTTTGTTCTGGTGGACCGTAGAGAAACGGCAGTCCTGTACCTTGCCCTCTGAGGTCCTAGTTGGGGGTTGGGGGCACAGAAGACACAGACTCTCTAGCCTGAGTGGTCATGGCCTCCATCGTGGACACAGACCCTGTAGGATTGGGCATTGGAGCTGGGCTTTCAGCAGGTCTGCAAGAGTTCAACGCTCCCACAGGAGGCCGCTGCCTAGGGCACCAGCCACGAGGTTCCTGGTGAGCCTGGTGGGAAGGGGATTCAGGCTGGTCCTCTTGACCATCCTTTTCTCAGGCCCAGTTGCAACTTCCATAAAGCTTATCCAAGCAAGCCGCCTCTTCCTCAAAGCCTTCCTGGATTGCTGGGGTTCCTGCTCAGACAGGACTGACGGGTTCAGGCGCCTGGGACACAGCCTTGACCTCTGATATACTAAGCTTGCGTTTGGACACCAGCGGTGTCCCTGGGCCTTGGTGTGCCCCCACCCTCCCATCTGTGCACTGGGTCGTTGTAAGAGGACATCGTTGCAAGTGAAAATACTTCCCAGGGCTCCTGACCCACACTCAGAGGGGTCGCACAAGAGGGCATTCTGGAAGGTTTCATGTTGGCTCTACAGAAAAAGAAGGAAAATCATCAGCAAGTGAGAATTTCCTAGTGACTTAACTGGGTTAGAAAAACCTGTTAATTCTCCCATGGGTTTAAAAAACTTTATAGGGGCTGGAGAGATGCTCAGTGGTTAAGAGCACCAGCTGCTCTTGAAGAGGACGCAGGTTCGGTTCCCAGCACCCACATGGTGGCTCACAACCATCTGTAAGTCCAGTTCCAGGGGATCCTCTCTGGCCTCCATGGGCATTGCATGCACGTGTGCCCATACATGCAGGAAATCACTCATACACATAAAAATAATAAAATATTTTTTAAATTTATTTGTAAATGTAGCAGCATTGACTGTTGAACCCAGGCTTTGCATATGCTAAGCAAGTGTTCTAACACTGAGTTACACCCCAGACTTACATATACTTATTTATTTAAGTCTTTAAAAACTACTTTCTTAAAAAACTTTTTTTTTTTTTGGCCAGGTGTGGTGGCGCACACCTTTAATCCCAGCACTCAGGAGGCAGAGGCAGGCAGATCTCTGTGAGTTCGAGGCCAGCCTGGTCTACATAGTGAGTTCCAGAACAGCTGGGGCTACAGGGAGACCCTGTCTCAATAAGAGAAAAAAAAGATGTTTTTTGAGACAGGGTCTCATGTAGCCCAGGCTGGCTTCAGACTCACTATGTAGCCCAGGATGACTCTGAACTCTTGAACCTGCCTTTGCTTCCCAGTGCTGGGATGACAGGGGTGTGCCACCACACAGAGCTTTACAAGATTTTTTTTTTTCTGTCTTTTTAAGACAGGGTTTCTCTGTAGCCCGAGATGTCCTGGAACTCCCGATGTAGACCAGGCTGGCCTTGAACTCACAGAGATCTGCCTGCCTCTGCCTCCCGAGTGCTGGGAAAAGGAGATTTTTTTTTTTAAGGTGACTAAAGTAAAAAAAATTCCAGGTAGGCTGTGAGCACTACCCTCAGAAAAATAACCTGTAAAATGACTAAAAGAAAACACAGAGTTAAAAACAATAATCTCTGTGTTATAGCACAGTAAACTGAGGAGCCTTTAATTAAAAAATTAATAACTGACAACATATGCATATAAAACATCTACATACAAATATTTCACACGTGAAAACAACAACAAAACCAAAGGAAAATTCCCAATGGTTGCCAGACAAAAGGCTGATTTACATAACATGTAAAAAGCTTTCAGAAATCAATAAGAACCAATAATTGAATAGAAAAACATGGATAAAGGACAGGTGTTTTTGAAAAGGGTGTATCTTCAATTTAAAACATAAAAAACATTTTTTGGGGAGCTGGAGAGATGGCTCAGTGGTTAAGAACACTGGTTGTTCTTGCAGAAGACCCGGGTTTGAATCCCAGCACCCACATAGCAGCTAACAACTGTCCGTAACTCCAGTCCCAGGGGATCCAGCGGTCTCTTCTGACCTCCGAGGGCATTGTATGACATGGGTGCACTTACCTACATGCAGGCAATACACACATACACATAAAATAAAGATAAAAATATTTTTTGGGAGTGCTAGGAATAGAAGCTAGAGCTTGGCACAAGCAAGACAGGTGTTAAGGCTGAGCCCCTCCCTGGGGACTCTAGGTGGTCACTTTACCCCTGAGCCCTGCTCCCAGCCCCATGACCCCCTTCTTGCTGTAGAGAATGAAGCTTGGTCTCTCCTGGGCTGACGGTCATTAGTGGGAACTGTCATTGAATGCTCTTCTCTCACTCTCTTGTTGGGATGGATGAATGGGATTAGCCTTTGTGGACACACACACATGCGGTTCCAGCACTCAGGTGGCTGAGTCAGATGGCAAGATCCAAGCCAGCCTGGGCTACATAGTCACTTGCCTCCTCCATATCCTTGAAGAATCCCAGCCCTGTATCATTTCACTGTGCTGGGTATTTGAGGCTGAGCCATCTTACCCACTGGTCCATGGAGTATGGAATGACATGCTGTCTCAAGACAGCTGTTGATGCTTGTCACCAGGCCTATCCTGTGTGGGGATTCACATGTGAACAGTCAACTCAGCATGCATCCACCAGGTCATTAACACTCAACCTGCAGAGACTGGCTCTGGGCACACAGTTGGGAAACTGAGGCCCTGTGGGGAACCACACGCTCTCTCCAGGGAAGGTAAGTGGCTGGCTTCCTTTGCAGGAGCAGGTGCCTGTGACCCCGCCCACCACCCCCGAGACTACACTGTCATGAGGGAGGCCTGGGACATCCACTGCAAGCAGATGAAGACCACGACACAGGGCCACTGAGCTGGTGTTAGGTTCCAGTTCCAAGTAGTTCTAACTTTCTCATCAAACAGTGACAAGAAGCCTACTGGTGATGGGCCACAGGTTCCCTTTCCTGGGCTATTCTCCTGTCGTGATCATGCTGTCTTCCTGGGAGGAACTGTAGTATATTTTAGGCAATCAAGAAAGACCCAAGTCAATGGCAATAAGTTCAGGTAACCCCTGAGCTCCAGGAGTCAGGAAGCTTGGACCATGTGATTGCCAAATTCCTAACTTGTAGGAACAAAATTTGCATTTCCTTTTTGAAAAAAGTCATTCAAGGGGCCTGGAGAGATGGCTCAGTGGTTAAGAACACTGACTGTTCTTGCAGAAGACTGGGGTTCGAATCCCAGAACCCACAGGACAGCTAACAACTGTCCATAACTCCAGTCCCAGGGGATCTGACAGCCTCTTCTGCCCTCCTCGGGCATTGTAAGACACGTGTGCACTTACCTACATGCAGGCAATACATGCATACACATAAAATAAAAATAATAAAAATTTTTTAAAAAGTCATTCAAGCTGGGTGTGGTGACGCACGCCTGTAGTCCCAGCACTCGGGAGGCAGAGGCAGGTGGATCTCTGTGAGTTTGAGGCCCGCCTGGTCTCCATAGTGAGTTCCAGGACAGCTGGGGCTACAGGAAGACCCTGTCTCAAAAAAAAAAAAAAAAAAAGTCATTCAAATCCTTCACCCATTTTCTCGTCTACTGTTGGTTGTTATTGCTTCTGGAGTGCTTTTCTTTTTTGGTCTTTTTGAGACAGGGTCTCCCTGTAGCCTCAGCTGTTCTGGAACTCACTATGTAGACCAGGCTGGCCTTGAACTCACAGAAATCCACCTGCCTCTGCCTCCCAAGTGCTGGGATTAAAGGCGTGCGCCACCATACCCAGCTTTCTGGAGTGCTTTTTACATATGAAGGAAGGCAGGTTAGCATATCTTGGAAAATTGTTCTTGACTGTCTTGACCTTCTCTAGATCCCCAGAGTTCTTCATTGTGCAGAACAACAATTTTGTTGGTTTTTAAAAAAATTAATGTGTGCATTTTGTCATATGTATGTAAAGTGCACCCATGTTGTACAATGCTTGTGGAGACCAGAAGAGGGTGTTGGAGCCCTTGGAACTGGAGATACTGATGGTCGTTAGCTGCCATGTTGGTGCTGGGAACCGAACCTGAGTGCTCTTAACTGCTGAGCCATCTCTCCAGCCCTCTCTTCTGTTTTTTTTTTTTTTTTTTTTTGAGACAGGGTCTTCCTGTAGCCCCAGCTGTCCTGGAACTCACTATGTAGACCAGGCTGGCCTTGAGCTCAGAGATCCACCTGCCTCTGCCTCCTGAGTGCTGGGATTAAAGGCATGTCCCACCAGGCCTTGCATTTCCTATTTTAAAATTACATTTATTTATTTATTTATTTATTTATTTATTTATTTATTATTTATTTATTTAGGTGGAGGTCAGAGGACAACTTGAGGGATTCAGGTCTCTCCTTCCACCATGTGGATCCCAGGGATCAAACTCAGGTTGTCAGGATTGGTGGCAAACTGTTTCCATGGCCGTTTTTGTCTCTTAGCAAAAAAAAAAAAAAAAAAAAAAAAAAAAAAAAAAAAAAAGGGGGTGTCTTATGTAGCCCAGGCTAGCTTCAAACTATGTAGCCAAGGATGACCACAAACTCCTGATCATGAGGCTGGCTCAGCCCAAACCCCAGCCTGGACTTAGGGGCATCTAGAGACCTTGGATCCCAGCGGAGGCTCCATGCCAGGTGCCACTCTGACCCAGGGACTCGGTGGATCCCATGTAACAGGCCAGTGAGATGGAGGCAGCCTGCAGAGGGACCAGAGGACGCTGGACCCAGAGAGCAGCTCTCAGGTGCCACCTGTTGGCAATATGGGGCAGAGGCACATCTGAGAATCACAAGCAAACTTACATTTATTTGATTCTGGGGATAGTTTAGCTGTCACCCAGGCTAACCTTGAAGTCCTTATCCTCCTCCTGCCTCGACCAGGTAAGTGCTGGTTGTGGTGTGCAGCACCACGCCTGATTTATGCAGTGCTGGGGATGGACCCAGGGCCTCCTGTGCTCTGCCCACAGCCCTGGTCCCAGCCCAGTTGTTTCCTGAGACAGGGTCTGCCTCTGTAGCCCAGGTTTGGTCTTGGGGTTGAGAACCCTAAGATCAAGGGCCTGACCTGTGAGCTCATCCTCCCTCGTTACACTGGGGAATTGGACCCCGGGGGAGGGACGTGCACAGAGAGATACTGGGAGTTACCCTTGAATCCTCCCCTCCGAAGCTAAAACCTTCTGTGGCTCCCCAGTGCCTTCAGGCTGAGCAGAGCCCATGCTGACACAGTCCCAATAACTTCTGCCTGCTCTGTCCCTCCAAGGCACTTGTCCTGTCTTTCCTGGGGGCTCCCACAAATGCTGTTCCCTCTCTGGGAATGTGAGATGTGCATATCTCAGAGGCAAATTCCTCTGCCTAAAATTACCCAGGGAGGGGCTGTGGGCATGGCTCTGGGGTAGAGCCCATGTCTGGAATCACCCAGTGAGGAACTGAGTGTGTGGATCACGGGTAGAGTCTCTGCCTAGAACCACCTAATGATGGGCTGGAGCATGGCTCAGAATTGGAACCTGCCCAGAACCCCCAGTGAGGGGCTGGGGACGTGGCTATGGGTAGAGTGACACCCTAGAATCCCCAGTGAGGGGCTGGGGGCGTGGCTCAGGGGTGCCTAGAATCCCCAGTGAGGGGCTGGGGGCGTGGCTCAGGGGTGGAGTGACGGCCTAGAATTCCCAGTGAGGGGCTGGGGACGTGGCTCGGGGTAGAGTGACAGCCTAGAATTCCCCAGTAAGGGACTGGGGGCATGGCTCAGGGGTAGAGTGAGTCTAGAATCCCCAGTGAGGGGCTGGGGGCGTGGCTCAGAGCCGAGTGCCGGTCTAGAGTCCCCCAGGTGGTCTGAAGCAAACCCACAGAGTGATTTCTGAGCCTGTGAAGCAGTTTGTGGTGGATTGGGTGGTCAGCAAATGGGGAGAAGGCAGGGAGGAAAAACTAACAAGCTCAGCCTGGGCTGTGCTGAAGGCTGAAGAAACAGAGAGCAGCCCCGTGACAGGCAGCAGAGTGGACTAGTGCTGGGAAGGGGTTGTGAAAAGGCTGAGGCTGGGCACGCAAGCTGTGCACCGACAAGGTTCCAGCGGGATCTGGAGTTTGGGGTCAGCCTGGGCTGGGTCCCCAGCGGTCCCCCGCATTACAAACATGCTGTATGTAATGCACCAAACATGAAAATCACCCTTTATTTTCAGCACCAGCTCATTCACAGGGCTGTGCAGCCCACTCCTCTATCCAGCTCCAGAACCTTCCATCTAATCACACTGAAGCCGTTGACTGCACTGCAAGTAACTCTGGCTCCCGGTGCCCTCCACCCGGCTTCCTGTGTCTGTGGCTCTGTCAGCTGTGGACATACTGGGGTGGAACGTGCAGCTTGTGTCCCCAAGGTCCCCACAGTGGAGCAGGTATCTCCACATCCCTAGTAGTTTGCCTTGTGTAGGCATCTCCCTACATAGCCCAGGCTAGCCTGGACTTGTGCTGCTGCCTGGTGTCCCAACTGTTGGGGTGACAGCTGAGAAGTGGAAGCCCGGATGCCCCTCAGCAGCCAGTGGGTCAGTGGCTCCGGGCATGAGTCAGACAGCCGAAGCGGGGGACCCAGTGACCCAGCACTCAGCTTGTGGCCAGGGCCAGGGCCAGGGGCAGAGGTGAATCTGAGGACCCTGTCCTGACCCCCAACCTTGCAATGGGGGCCAGTGGGGCGGGCCTGGGATACCCTAGTCTCTGCCAACTCCCCAGTTCTGGTCTCCAGTTTGCCACCTCCAGATCCAGGAGCTGGGGCAGAAAAGCAGGGCCTGTACCTCAGTTTCCCCACCTACACATGCCTGAGAGCCTGGATGTTTATCAAGGGACATGGTATGTCTTGTTAACAAAAACGGTGTGTTACAAACAGCAGGACAGAAACACATTTATTAAAAAACCAGGGAGAGGTGAGTTCACGCCGACCAGCCAAGCTCAACACTGAGCAAGCTGGCTGGGCTGGCAGCCTTGGCCGACCCGGAGCCACGTAGCTTCGGAGCAGCGCAGGCCTCAGTAGCGGCGGGTAAAGTGTGGGTACAGGTTGGGGTGTGGGTGGGGATTCGGGACTCGGCCCCGGTCTTGGTCAGCCACACCACCAACTTCCAGTCCACCACTGGGCACCAGGTGGCCCTGGGCGTGTCCACCATGTGCAAAGCCTCCTCGCCTAGGAACAAAGGCAGCGTTCTTGTGGGCTGTGCTGGTGCCCGCAGCCTGCCGGGTAACCGCAGGTGCCCTCTGCACAGGGTACAGGGCCCGTGGGTTTCACTCCGATGCCAATGCCACCCGTGAGCGCAGAGGGAGGGAGGCGGCAGCGCTGTTCTCTTACCCGGCCACACCGCCCCGGGCCGCCGCTGCGTGTCCTGGCCCTGCAGGCCCCGGCAGACCCCGCTCAGCACCTGCAGGGGAAACGGCCAACCTTCATTTCTATCTTGTCCCTCGGGCCCCCTCATCCCAGCCTCTCCCCTCTGGCCTCCTCCATTCCCAGTACCTTGCCACCGCACAGGCTCATAGCCCGGCGCGCCTATGTCCACAGTGCCGTTCCATGTGGGCACCTGCTGCTCCCCTAGCCGTGGGTCATGCCCTGTCCACTCTCGGCTGCCCCTTTGCCAAACAGAAAGTGACACACGGTTGGCCCCACATGCTCTGGTCACAAGAGGATGCAAGCTCCAAGCTTCTGGCTCCAGGGGGAGGGGCAGGTGACCCAAGGGGCACAGCTTCAAAGATGAGTGGCTGAGTGGGCAACGTAGGTGTCAGGCACCAGCAGGGAAACGCAGCCACCCAGCAAGGCAGCTGTCACACGCTGGAGCCCAAGGAGCCACAGCGAGTCCCAGCCAGGTCAGTGGTCTACACCTGGGGTCCACCCTGGCACACAGAAAGCACTCTAAACAGACACATGGCGGCCAGAGCAAAAACAGCACGTCCACTTTACAGACCAATGGGCACATGGGACACCCATGGTACGGTGCTCAGCCAGGGGAACATCATGGTGTAGAGGGAGCGAGGACACGTACTCAGGGAAACCCAGACACATGGCCACAGTGTGGGATCCAGCAGCAGCCTGGGACTGTGGGTGTGGGGTCTGGGTGCAGTGAGCTGCAGCTGCTCAGAGGTGACAGCATTTGGGGGTATGAAAGGCTGACACTGGCATCCATGTACCAGCTCCCCAGCAGGGAGTACCTGGAGGCAGAGGCAGGATTGTGCAGCAGCTAGCCAGGGCTCTACAGTGACAGTGGCCTCAAACCAAACAGAGCCCAGCGCCTCTGCACAGGCAGAAGGGCCTCAGGTCACACCTGCCATCTTCCCCAGAGGGCAGTGGGGATACAGGCATCCTGGCCCGCACGATGGGCAAGGGACGTCACACCCAGGGGACCCACTTCCCTGCCATCCCAAGTTGGGACTGCTAGCTTGAGCACCCCAAGCCATCAAGGCTCCCGCAGAGGCACCCACCTGGGGGGAGGGGGCAGACCCCGGCCTTCACTCATCCTCTTGTCGGATCCGTAGACACCCCAGCCGTCACGAAAGTCCAAGCTGAGGCGATCCTCTAGGTAGTGCTGGAAGGCACCGGAGGGACAAGGCGATGCTCTCCTGGGGGCCTGTGCAACCCACAGGCTGACACCATCCCTGTGTTGGGCCCCTGCCTGCCCCACCCCAAGGTCGGCCTGCAGTGAGGGAACTTGACCCTCTGCACACCCCACCCACCCTTTCGCTGTCACCCAGAACCTTGCTAACACACGAGTCCCAGCCTTCCTGAGGTTGACAGGGTGACACAGTATGCTTAGGGGACACTCAGGACCACCCTACCACTTGGACCCAAGCTGGATTCTCAGGGCTGCTTCTTCCTTCGTCTCCTGGGAGGCTCAGGGCTACCTACATGGTCTTCTGTCCCTGGAAAGAAGCCTGGGCCCAGAAACCCTACCTGGCTGCACACCAGGGTAAGCTGGAGCTACTGCCCAACGCTAGTGCGCTGTCCCTACCCCAGCACAGGGCCACAGGCTGAGGCACCTGTCCCCACTTACCTGCCCATCCCGCTCGACCATCGCTGGCCAGGTGCCATCCCTCCTGTAAAGAGGACAGGGTACTGCTGTGGTAGCTCAGGGCAGCCACAACGGCCCTGCAAAGCATGGTGCTGCTCCCACGCTCTGGGGAAGGCAGCACCCCAGCAGAGGGCTTCTCTCTAGGCCATGTGGGAACCAGGGCAGAACCCCAAACCTGAGTCCCCTGGTCACACAGCCACAGCCTGCTCTTGCTGACGACGGTGGCAGCGGGAGCTGGCAGCCCAAGAGCAGTATGAGAGACTCCAGCGAGGGATAGTGGGGTGCAATGGTCAAGCCCAGCTAGGAGGGTGCCCAAGGAGCCCAGGGCAGGTGGCCACCCCCCCATAACCTGTGTCCAGGAAATGTTGCCCAGCACCCACAGAGGCATGGGGGCAGCAGAGTCCTCACGGACATGGCAGACTGGGTGTGGAAGTCCTGGTGCGGCCTGGCCTACATGTCCAGCTGGCCTGTAGAGTCCCCAGGGAGCTTCTACTTATGGGAAGGCCAGGGCCCCACTTGTCCTACACTGGATGAGACTACAAGAGGCTGGTGAGGCACTGACCTGTCTGTGGCGTGGCCCTGGTACTGGCTGCGCTCTTGATGTTCAAAGTCGTGGAAGTGTTCAGGCCGTGGGAAGTACCTGTCCTCCCGGGCTGCATGCTTCCCCTCCGGCCAGTAGGCATCCTCTCTCCTATGTGCAGGGTGAGAACTCAGTTATGCCACACCAGCCACAGACACAGAGCAGGTGACCTCCACACTCACTGGGGGTCATGAGCTCATCGTGACCCCTGACAACTGCTGCGGCTTCTAGTCTTGGACCCTAGGTGGGGGCTGCTGGGAGTGAACTATCATAGGTGGCCAGGCCTTGATCCCTGTGTAGACACAATACTGGGAACCAACCCAGAGCCTCTGCCTCTCGCTTCTGCAGTTTTGCTAATGCCGAGGGAATGAGCAGGCGGTGGCCAGGGTGTGCGGCCAGGCATCTAAGTGACTCCAGCGTTCACTGAAGCTGCCTCCTGTCAACAAGGCTCCAAGAAGCCGGGAACAGCGGCCCACCATGCAGCCCAGCTGTGCAAGGACAGCGTGGCTGCGGACACAGAGAGCGGACGCAGTAGTAGTCCACCTGGTATTCCCCACCTGGTGCCCCCGGGGCGGGCACAGGCCTCACCTGGCATCTGGGTCACAGAGCCGCAGCGCCCGCCTCTCCTGCTCAGCCCGCAGCCGCTCCTGCTGGCGCCGCAGCTCTTCCCGCTCCCGCATGATGCGCTCCTGCTCCTTGCGCCGCTCGCGCTCCACACGCATGCGCTCCCGCTCCAGCCGCTCCCGCTCCAGCCGCTCCCGCTCCAGGCGCTGCCGCTGACACTCGAGCTCGAGCCGCTGCCGCTGCAGCCGCGCCTTCTCCCGCCGCTCCTGGAAGGCGTCCAGCCGCTGCTCTCGCTCCCGCTGCTCCCGCTCCCTGCAGACACGCGGCTGTCGGTGGTCAGGGCCAGAGGCCACAGCCATTCAAGGAACCCCAAGGCCCGAGTGGTCACCAGCCACAGGTCCTGCCTCCCACCCACGCAGGGCCACAGACACAACACACATGCAGGTGGGACTGGTGGCCAGGCCTTCCTGGGTGCTGGGAGTGTCACTGTCCCTCACATTCTGATGGTGGCCAGCAGAGCTCTAAGACAGAAGCCAGAACCCGTGGCTGGGACTGCAGAGAAGGCCAGACACGTGGCCAGCAGAGTTCCTGTGTCACCGCAGCCACGGGCCGGCCTAGGCGTGTGCTCCACAGAAGGGACACAGCCATGCCGGAGTCTGGCAGGCACCAGGCGCCTCCCTCCGCGCACATTTGGTGGCCTGCACCAAAGCCAGCAGGATGAGGCCTCTGGCTGCCCCACTCCCACCCGCTCACCTCCTTCGCTCCGACTCCCGGATCTCACGCTCCCGCTGCCTCTGGCGCTCGCGCTCCCGCTGCTCTTTGATCTTGTCGAAGGACAGGATTTCCCTCTTCTCCCGGCTCTCAGACTTGCGGTCCTGACTGTTGGAGCTCTGCAGACCAGAAAGGAGTCAAGTGAGGAGAGGTAGCTGCACGTGGCTCCAGCTGGTGGCAGCCAAGCACCCACCTCAGTCACCAGGACTTGGCTTGAGCCCAGGTCGGCCTGGGACACACCACCCCCTGCCTCAGCCTCCTGACTGCTGGAGGCTCTTCAGAGATTTAACCAACAGAGTTTGTGGAGATCTGGGCTGAGCTGCTTCTAACTCTCACACAGAGCTGACCATAGGCATGCATTTCTGCCCCCCACCCCAGCACAGGACTCGAGTGACAGCCAGTCTGTGCTGAGTGAGTTCTCAGCAGCCTGCGCTTCACACACTGCAGGACCTTTCCTCAAAAATCCCACTGGGCGCGGTGGCACACACATTTACTCCTAGCAAAGGCAGGTGGATCTCCAAGTTCAAGGCCAGCCTGGGCTACACAAAACCCAGTCTCAAAAACATACAAAAATAAAAATGCCCAAACAGAAAAATGGTTGCTGCAGAAGGCAGGGGGTCTGTGTTAGCCCTGGGCACCACCTGCCGCCCCACTGCAATCTGCAGAAGTTATTGGAACCTTACAGAACCCACAGGTAGCACTTCTGACCATGTGGCCCATGTCTCCAGGGAGCTCTGTTGGGCCTGCTGCTCCAACAGCTGGTGGCTGACTGAGCCTGCTTCACTTTTTAACTGCCACCTCTAAAGGCCACCACCACAAAAACACCCGAACAAAAAAAAAACTCCCCAAAAGGCACAAAATGCTGTTGGCCACACCCCTACTTCTCAGCAACCCCAGCCTGGGGCCTCCTGATAACCCACAGACTCAGAACCCCAAGGTCACGTCTTAAAACACTAGACGTGGAGGTGCACACTTGTTATCCTAGCACTCAGAAGGCTGAAGTAGGAGTTTGAGGCCAGTCTGGGCTACAAAGGAACTTTGAGGTCAACCTAGGCTACCTGAGACCCCATCTGAATAAGAAATCAAAACAAAAAGCAGCACCCACAGCCTGGCATGCTGGTGCACGCCTTTAATCCCAGCACTCAGGAGGCAGCATGCTGTGTGGAAAGGGACTGTGAGGCTGTGCTGTTCTTATAGTGCGTGCTCATGGCCTCTGGGAGCTGTGCTCTTTACAGGGGGCCTCCAGGCGGTGAGGTTCTAGGAATCTATTTGGGACTCAGGCTCACTCTGCCCTCCAGGACAGAGCTGGCACTGCAGCCCTGAGCCCATGCAGTGAAGCTGGTTGGGCCATGGCAGTAGGCCACCACCCCCATTACAGGCAGGGCCCACCGGGACAGAGGCTTCCAGGTAAAAAGCTGTCCTGACGCTGCTCGGAGGCCCTGCCCTACTTCCCTTTCCTTTGGTTCATCTGGCACAGGGCCAGAGCCAACTGGAAAGAGAATGGTTGGGAGCAGGCCAGCACTCAACGCACCCAGCAGGGGCTGTCAGGATGTGTTCTGTGCTTAACAGGGCATCCTGGGTTCCTCTAGGCTTTATAGTCGCCCAACCCACCGAGGGCAAGTGGTACTCACCCTGTCCTCCGACCTTCGAGTGGTCTTCACACTGATGACCGGCTCGCCCTTTGACCTGTCCATCACGACTGTGCGCTCTGCACCTCTGCTTCCTGTGGGAAAAGCACAGATGAGTGCATCTGGAGTGTGCACTCCCCAGCCCCAATGCCGTTTCTATCTTGGGCCCCCAAGTGTTTTTGGCGCAACAAACAGTGGTTGTGTGGTCTTTGGACAGTCCCCCACACTCCTCACCCCCTAGGAGCCCCCAGGTCTTGGAGTGGACATGTCTTGAGTGTCTCAAGGGGACACCCAGCCACCACACACACGGGTGTGTACATAAGCAATAAATAGACAAATTAACAAAGGCAAGGGTTGCAACGGGTGCTGGGATCTGTACGGCATCTCACCACGATGCCCCCAACTCCACTCTTGACTCAGCCTCGTGGGCAGTGGATGGCGGCACAGTACCATGCCTGGCCCATTTGCACTATGGCACGTACCGTCCCAGCTTTGAGAGACTGGATTTGAAAGCGGACCACAAGTGCATGTGGCCCTGCACCTGAGCACTTTTCCCCTTGCAGACCCGGCTCCATGCCACCCAAGGATGGGGACACGGGGACAGCCACACTCTGCCTGCCCCAAGCCCGTCCCTCCAGGCAGAACAGAACCCCTCCTGCGGTGCTGGTCCGCTCCAGCACGGCCTGTCCTCAGTCTTCCTTGTACATTTTGTTGTGGTCTCATGACAGGAGCTGGGTTAGCTGCTCAAACCTGCCTTGACTGTAATCCCCCTGCCTCAGCATCCTGAATAGCTGGAAGAACAGCCTGTGCCATCAGACCTGCCTCGGGAGAGAGTGAAGTTCATGGGCCTCACTGCGCCAACGTGCTTCCTGCCCTCAACCTGCCAGGCGGCCAGTGCCTGCTCACCTGACTTGGTGACTCGAGAGCGCTCGGCACCTGGTCTCAGCTCATCTGGGTCCTCCTCCTTTTTGATGTCTTCAGGCTTTTTGCCCCCCCCCTCTTCCTTCTTGATCACAGTTCTGTTAACACACAGTGAGACTATCAGGGGATGATGGCGGCCTCCACAGATGCTCACCCTGACCAATGTAACATGGGAAGACAGCTTAACACCGGTGCCCACACTCTATCAGCCTCCAGACTCCTACCCAGAATGTGCTAAAGCTGCAAAGGGCACTGGGGTGCTGCTATACCCAGAATTCCTCAACTGACTGAGACTAACTTGTGTAGCTGGCTGAGGCTGGCCCTGAACTCCTGCCTACACTGCTCAGTACTGGGATGACAGGCATGTGCCACCACGCCCGGTTCATGGGCTCTTGGGGACGGAACCCTTTGCTTTGTGCATGCAGGCGAGCACTCTGTCCACTCAACAACATTCCCAGCTAAAGAAATTTTAAAAAAAATTTTAATTTTACTTTTATGTGTATGAGTATATTGCCTGCATGTATATAAGTGCACCCATGTTATACAATGCTTGTAGAGGCCAGAAATGGATGTCAGATTCCTTGGAACTGGAGCTACAAACCATCATTGGGTGCCATATGGGTGCTGGGAACTGAATTAGGGTCTTTTGCAAGAGCAGCCAGTGTTGTTAATTGCTGAGCCAGCACTCCTGCCTGCCAAAGACTGTTTTTAAAAAGTTGTTTTTGAGTTAGGGTCTCAATACACAGCCCCAGCTGGCCTGGGTCTTAGGGATCTGCCTGCCTCTGTCTCCCAAGTGCTAGGATTAATGGCGTGTGCCATCACACCCAGCTGTTTCCTTAATTTGTGTCCATGTGTGCTTATGTGTGGGCGCACACACCATGGTACACATGTAGAGGTCAGAGGACAGCTCACAGGCGATTGCTCCTCTCCTTCCACCCTCTGGGTCCTGGGGATTGAACTAAGGCACCTTTGCACATTCGGCCCTCTCATCCACCCTTAAGAGTTCTTTAACAATAAACAATTTTAACAGTATAGTCGTAAACCTGTCCCTCCAGCACTGGGGGAGGCTGAAGTTTAAGATCTCTAGCTCACGGGGCGTAGTGGTACACGCCTTTAATCCGAGCACTTGAGATGGAGGCCAGCCTGGTCTACATAGTGAGTTCCAGGACAGCTAGGGCTACAAGGAGACCCTGTCTCAAAAAAGAAAAGATCTCGAGCTCAGTGCCAACCTAGATTACAAAGTAAGACAATGTCAAAATAGGCCAAGACCAGCCATCATGCTGGGAGCACAGAGGGACACAAAACCCACCATCATCACACACTGGAGTGTGGAAGGTTGGAGCAAATCCCACTGCTATCCTCGACACACTGTCCAAACCCAACTTCCCAGAGCTTAGCAGAGCCAAGTCTTCCTAGAGCGTCTCCACTCACAGCCAGTAACACAGACAGACGCCAATAAGGCACTGCCTCAAGGAAAGGCACACAGTGCAAGCATACCTGCTAGGTCCCTTTAGGAGTGACCCAGCAGGGCAGGTCACCTGCCCCGGGCCTTTCCCTGCATGCCAAGACACTGTCCTCAACCCCCACTTGTCTTTGTTCTTACATTCATTTACGAGTAAACTGAGCATCCCAAGAGGGGACCCCAATTTCCTGGGTATCCTATGAGGGCTCAGCCGTGAGTCCTCCAGACTTGTGGCCCAAGCCCCGTTTCGTCTGCACAGGGCCAGGCCCCTGGGTGCTGCAGGCTACTGCACAGCACAGGCCCCAGGTGACAGAGTGGAGACTCCCTTGCTCCCATACATGAGGCCGTGACGGCCTGCTCATCTTGAGCTCCAGCTCAGCTCACCCCGCTTCTGATAGCGCCATATATGCATGGTGGCTTTTTTCTGCAGTCTAGCCATCGCCACACACATCATGAGAGCCCACCTGCCCAAGAGCAGCCCTGATGGTGACCAGGGCAGAAGCCACCAGGCATCCTCCAGGTCTGCACCCAGTTCTGTTTGTGCTATAAACCCAAGCCACAGCCCTGGGTAAAAATGGTCCTGAGCCACCGGGTCACACCCAGGCACTACAGGGCACCACAGGGATTTCAGTGTGGCAGAGCCTAGCATCTGCCAGGCACTGTGCAGGCGACCACCTCCAGGTCAACGCTGCAGAGTGTAGCTGGTGCAGGGTTGGAGTGGACCTGGTCTGTGGGACATGAAAGTCACGATGCTGAGATGAGAGGTGCTGAACACAAAACAGGAAGACATGGCCTCTACCCCAGGAGAGGGTCTGGTTGGGAAGCCCTGTGCTATTTGCTCTGCATACAGACAAGGCGCCATGTCACCCCACAACTAGGCCAGATGCGGGGCACAAAAGGGCAATGAGGGGACTGCAGGGCAGGGTGCCATGTCAGCATACTTCTCAGTCTTGATCTCCATGGGCTGCAGCCTGTCTGCTCTTGGCAGTTTTTCCCTAGTGTCACAGGCTTTGCTGTCCGCCAGCTTCTTCCCAGAGGGCTCGGTTTTGACCTGGAACATAATGAGACATAATGACCCAGAAGCTTGTGGCTGCCCAGCATCGCTGTGGGTGAGCAGGCACCTCACCTTCTCCACGGACACCATCCTCCCATGCAGCTCGGTCCTGTGCAGGTGGCTGATGCACTTGGTGGCTTCATCCGATGTTGACATAGTGATGAATCCATAGCAGCGAGCGCCAGGACTGCGAGCGTTGGTGACCACCTTGGCCCCGACGACCTCCAAGAGAAAGGGCACAGCTGGCACCCAGAGACTCCTGGGGCGTGGAGTGCCTGACCACACTAGTTGTTGTCTTCAGGTTCTAGTGAATTCCATCAAGTAGAACTGACACCACCTTGTGGTGATGAACCACAGAGGGCAGGTGGAACTATGTGGGGCAGGGGATTGCCAGCTCCACCAGTCAGTGGGCATGGCATGCTGCAGAGCTGGGACACAGGAGGAGCAGTCACATTGCCCCAACTTCATGCCTGGACTTTCTGGGGCATGGGCAGGGAGGGGAAATCGACACAGGCTGTGCTAGGTGCAGAAATGGTGGCGGGAGGGGGGCGCCCAGGGCTGCAGGCACCCCTAAAAGTGCCTGAGTTCCATTTCTGCAGACGAAAGAGACGCCTATGGGAGCAACAGAGGCCAAAGGTACGAGGGAGCTTGAAGACAGACCAAGAGAAGCTACCGGATGGATCAACAAAGACGAGAGAAAGCCAAGGCCTGGGAGGCAGGGCCGGGGCCCCGGAACCAGAGCCTGGACACAAACCACGGAAAACCCAAACCACAAAGTCAACAGCCTGGCCCCAAGGAAGGAGCGGGAAAAACAAAGCCCAGGAGACCTAAGTGCGTTCTACAACCACTCCAAGTCAGGGATTGAGAAAGATCTTGAAAGCTGCTGCAAGGAAGACAGTGGGGATTGAAGAACAAACACCAACTCAGTCAGAACAGCTGCAGCTAAGGGGGGACCTGAGGGAGGGAGGGAGCTGAGAGGGGAGGGAACATTATTTCTGAGTCTTTTTCAAACCTAACTGCTAAAGCAAGTCAACCACCATGAACCAGAACACAGTATGGCTCAGAAACAGGGCCCGTGGATACCCCATCTCTCGGCAAGCACCCAATTCAAAACACAGCCCACAGCTCATCACTTGCAGACACAGGACTCAAACATACATGCCCAGCAGCATCCAGGAGCCTAACAGGCAGATGGAAGGAGGAAGGGAAGGGGGCCACTACTCTGAGTCAGCAGAGAACAACAGAGGGAGACAGAGCTGGGGCAGCAGGAGCCTCGAGACCTCCAGGTACTGAGCATCTGAAATGCAGGGTAAAGGCACCAGAGGCTGAGGTGGCCTTGTGCCTTCTACCCCTGGGGGTCAGAGTGGGTGCAAAGACAACACTGTCCCCCTACAGAGCTTATGGGAGCATCCTTGACTATTTCATCTGAAGCCCACCCTTGTCTCTGGTTCTCATCACACAGCATGCCACAGCCAGGTGGCACACTCCCTACAGTGATCAGGGGAGGAGGAGCCAACAGGACCAAGCAGCCAACTGGACGCTCAGTCCTGTGTTCTTGGAACCTTCCCATCTACCACCCGCCCCACTGACAGCCGCACGAAGGGGAGGAAAATGGCTGGAGAAAGGACACCATTATAATCCCCAGCTGCCCTGCCCTCAGGTCCCCACCTTCCCATGTGACCTTCCAGCAGCAAGAGGGCCCAGGGCCTCCAAGACTAGGCCCAGGCATGCTTAGTTTCAGCCAGCACAGAGCATCTTCTCTCCCGAGAAGTGAGCTCCTCTCTTGCCACACAGGCAATACTCTAGCCATGTGTCTCACCCGCAGGTGCATTGTAGTTTCACACTGCAGGAGAGGAAGGCCAACTGCCCTCAGCAGTTGCTTTGGACTGGCACAGGCCGGAAGCAGCCCAAGCCCTTGGGAGTCCACTGGTGCCCCCATCCCCAGCAGAGTTCAGATGAGTCGAAATCTTCTCCCCAGCTTACCCTGGGTGCTGAGCCAGGACATGAGGACACCATGTTAAAACCAAGCAGGCTGTCCCTTCTTTTTTTTTTTTTTTTTTTTTTTTTTTGAGACAGGATCTCAGAAGCCCAGGCTGATCTCTAACTTCCTAAATGGCTAAATGGCTAAGAGGACCTGCATTCCCAATTCTCCTGCCTCCACCTCCCGAGCGCTGGGAGCTCATTTGGTTTATGCAATGCTGGGTCTGGAACCTGGGGCTTGGTGCATGCTGCATGAGGGTGATCCACCTGTCACTCAGCTCTGTCCCCAGTCCTGGAGCCTGCTGGCAGAGGCCTGTTATCCCAGCTGCCCCAAAGGCTGCAAGATGAAGACTGTGAGTTCACGGCCAGCCTGGAGAATTTGGTGACAATTTGTCTTAAAAAGAAGTTCAAACAAGGCAGGGGAGCTGATGGTGGTGTAAGTCTGTCATCCAGCACAAGGCAGGCAGAGGGCACATTTGAGGCCAGCTTAGTCTACACAAGGGCCCTGAAGGCCACACGGCAAGACCCTACCTCAATAATTAAACAAAAAAGAAAACCAAGAAGGAGGATGGGACGTAGCTCAGAAGCAGAGTGCTGGCCCAGCATGCACTATGCTGAGGTTCCATCTTCAGCAAGAACGGAAGGAAAGAGGACTGGAGGCTGAGCTCGGGAATGCAGAAACCACCATTTTCTAGGCCTGAGCATGGACGCGCAGAGCCCTACCTTCCCGTGCTTGCTGAAGAGGCTCTTGAGGTCGGTGGCACGTGTGGTGGGCGAGAGTCCACTGACCCACAAGTTCCTTCCGGAGCTGCTGCCCCTGCAGCCTGGGGAAGAGGGAGGTGGTCAGGTGTCACTGAGGCTGAGTGTGACAGCTTCCAGGGTACCTAGGCTCAGAGCCTACCCAGCAAGCACGACCACTGCCACATGGGACAGAGGAGGAAGCATGTGGCCAGGAGCTTCGAGGTTCAGTGTGTGTGTGTGCCTGGGTACAAAAGCACATTGTACTTGCGGAAATGTGTGTAGTGTAGACCTCAGAGGTCAAGGTCAGGTGTCTTCCTCACTGTCTCCACTTTTCTTAAAGGGAATCTATAGCCCCAGCTGGCCTGGAACTCACAAGGTAGACCAGGCTGGCCTTGAACTCAGAGATCCTCCTGCCTCTGCCTCCCTAGTGCTGGGACTCAAGGCGTGCGCCACCACACCCTGGACACTTTCTTTTTTGAGGCAGGATCACAGTGAACCTCATGGTCACTGAGCCAGGCTGTCTGGTTACTGAGCCCTGGGAATCCCCACCTGCTTGCCCCCAGTGTTGGGGTCACAGGTTCACAGCTTTTTACATGGGATTTAGGACTCAAACTCAGAGCCTCCTGCTCACACAGCAGGCATTTTCCCTGTGGGCTGCCACTCTTTACTCCAGGACCAACCAGAGTGAACGGCCCTCAGTGCACCACAGGTCCTTCTATGTGGAAGCCTCCCTATTTGGCAGTACTAGTCTGGGGTGCCCTCACGCATAGGCTGGCTCTTAGAAACATACCTGGGGCGGCTGGCACAGAGTGACACTTGAGGCCCCACCGTCCCCCAACATCACCCACTGCAGCATGCACATAGGAAAATCATACCTTTTTCTTCTGTAACGATTGGCTTTATGTCCTTTTCTTCCTTAAAAAAGCTACAGACAAAAACCAGTGTTACTCATGACAGGAAACAATCTGAAAGTAAACTCAATTTTAAAGTGTGAATGTGCTAAGACGAAATACCTACCAGGAAATTAGTCTGAAATAAAAATGTGACAGACACCTTTGCTGGCTTATGGTGGAAAACCTGACCCCAAAAATACAATGTCAGATCTAATAGTCAATCCAATTAAGCTGCCGGTAACAGTTAACAATTTAAGAACACAACCGTGGGAGGTTGAGCCAAGGAAAAATCCAATCACCCACTAATAATGCGCAGAGATGGCGGTGTGTGTGGAGCTGGCCGGGCAGCCGGGCTGCCGTCTGGGGCCGTCAGCTCGTGCGTGGCGCTAGTGGATGGGGAGGAGAGAGCGTCGCTCTAGGACTGAGAAACAACCAACCTCGTTTTCTGATCAGCGCCCTCACTGGCTGAGGACTCTTTAGGAGCCGCAGGGCCGTCATTACAAGCGTCAAAAGCAAACTTCTTCACGTCGTCTTTGCTATCTCGCGGCTCAGGGCTCGGGGCAGCCGGGGGTCGCGCCAGCTCCTGGCTGGCGACGTCCGCGAGCTCGGCGGCCACGCTACTCTGCTCAACTGGCTCCTCGGGCCCTACAGGCCCGCGGTCTGGCCCGGCTTCGCCTCCAACTGCAACTGCAACTGCGCCTCCGCCCGGCTCCGCCGCCTCCCTTTTCACTACCGCTAACGGGGCGTCCGCCTCGCTCCACTGACACCGCGTCTGAGCACGTGCAGCAGACTCGGCCTCGCCGCGGGCCAAAGCTAAATCTCCCTCCTCCTCCTGCTCCTCCTCCTGCTCTTCCTCTTCCTCTTCTTCCTCCTCTTCCGCGGGGCAGCAGCTCTCAAAAAGGTCCTCTTCTTCCGCCGCCTTCCTGTCCGGCCCCACGCTACTCGGGGCCTGGGCAAAGGGCCGCTCCAGCTCCGAACCTTCTTCTTTTCCTGGCTCAGATTTACAAGTTTCCCCCAAAATGTCGAGTATTTTCTCATTTTCTACGGATTTAACGGGAATAGAATGGCACAAGGTTTAATCACCAGGGAAACAAAGCAACGACAAGTGTGGCTCGGGCGCGGCGCCGCCACCACGCCCACTGCTACTACACAGAGATTGGAAAACCCGCTGCGGTGCCACCTGCCCGCCACCGGGTAGTCTCGCCGGCGGCGCCCCCCACTCCGCCTACAACCAGGGCCGCAGCCTTCGGGTTTGCCCCGTCTTCCGCTTCCTTGCGCTGTCCGTGGTGCTGAAGTGCAGCTGGGCTGGCGGAGCAGCTCCCAGCCGCCACCACGCCCACTGCTACTACACAGAGATTGGAAAACCCGCTGCGGTGCCACCTGCCCGCCACCGGGTAGTCTCGCCGGCGGCGCCCCCCACTCCGCCTACAACCAGGGCCGCAGCCTTCGGGTTTGCCCCGTCTTCCGCTTCCTTGCGCTGTCCGTGGTGCTGAAGTGCAGCTGGGCTGGCGGAGCAGCTCCCAAGGTTTGAATGCTGGTCAGCGCCACAGTCCACCACAGAGGACAGAGTGGCTCTTCAGTCCACGGGACACACAGTCCAGAAGGGACGAGAAGTCATCTTCATGCCGACACCGGCTCTGTCTTCTGGGTGCTTCTGGTGTGACGGCCCCAACCGAAGCCTCAGCCTGCCTCAACTGCCCACATCCCACAGCTACGGCGCAGTATCACGAGATCTGTTTGGTGCGTGGCACGGCCGAGCCGAGCAAGGGTCACTCTCGGCCACTGTGCATGGCTGGATTCGAGTAGCATGTGCCCACGACCGCCCTCAAGTCGCCACTGCACGCTCACAGATCTGGTGATATGCGGCTTTCCAATCTCTGGTCCTGTGCGACTGGAGCAGCCACCACTGGGCCATTTATGTAACACAGCTGGGAATAGACACGGCTTAAAGCGGCGACGCATGTCTTAGCAGTACCTGCCTCCGTGGGGGTGCCATCATCTGCCTGCATGGGAGAGAAGACAGGGTGCCCATCATCCCACACAGCACACCCACCCCAAGTTCAGGCCAGACTCTAATCCCCAAACATGGCTGTGCCTGTTCCCACACACCCCTCTAAGTCTCACCCTGAACCCTGGACCGACCGATGACTCAGCAACAGTAGCAGAGGTGACTCCTGTGAGCACGGGCTTGGGGGGGGCACAGTCCCCCTGCTAACAACAGTCTCGAGGACAGCAGACAGTGACTATCTCCACCTTGGGGACCAAACTCCTCACTGTCCCAGGCCCACTGCCACTCCATGCTCATCCTTGAACTCGGTACACTGATTCCAGCCTTGAATTCCTCTGAGCCTTCCCAGGCACTTCCTGAGCTCATCTGCCTTTTTGTTGGTTTCTGTCCTCTGGCCCCAAGCCAGGGCCCCACTGTGCAGTGCACCCCGCTGCACTGCTGTAGGCTCCTTTCATCACCTTTCTGTGCATGTTCTGTGCCATCCGCAATGGAGTGGTTCCCCAAGGGCTCCAACCCCACCATGGTGGGCAGTCCCGAACAGACCACAGGGAGGGGCTGGGACTGTTCTGTCCCAGCATCCTCCACCCTCTCTGCTCTCTGGTGGCGATAAGTGGAGCTGCCATGCTGTAGCCATGGCCTCTGCTCCCAAAGGCAGACACCCAACCTTGAACCAGAACCCCTGAAACTGAGCCAAATCAATCTGTTCCCCCAACTGTCCCTTGGGTCTCTGCCATGGGATGAAGAGACAGCACGTCCTCTATCCCACTCACTCTGTGTCAACCTTCCCTAACGTGTCCCTCACTGCACAGCAACGAGACTCACCGCAGTTACTCCAAGGTCTGATGCTGAAGCTTCCAGAGTGCTCTTGAAGCTGTCCTTGCCCACCTAGAAAAGGAGACAGGACCTGACTGTGTGGAGGCCCAGAGCTGTGGACACCATGGCCTGCGCCTGGCTGCTCTCTAAGCAAGCTGCGCCCATGTCCCTCGCAGCCATCATGCAGAGACAGCACCACTGTGTGTGCTGAGTGAGGACAATGAAGCCGCCCGATCTCAAGCCTTCCAGAGAAATCAAAGTGACAAGCTTGAGCCTCGATCCATCAACGCTTCAAGTAGGCACCTCTCAAGCTACGGCATTGAGCTTTGTTATGACTGTGTGTGCGCCAGTGTTTGCAGGCATGTGAGAGCGTAAATGTGCATGTGCACGTGAGTGCAAGCAAGCCTGTGAGTGTGTGTGCATGACTGCAGGTGTGTGCATGTGCAGGCATGTGTGAGAGCGAGTGTAGGCATGTGAGTGCAAGCGCAGGCGTGCCACCATGTGCAGGTCAGAGGATAACTTTCAGGAGTTGGTTCAATCTTCCACTGTGGGATCCGGGGACTGAACTCGGGTCATCAGGTTTGCACACAAAGCACCTTTCCCTGCTGAGCCACACCATTTAAAACACACATTCAACCTGATCATTGCTTTTACCAGTTACTGATTTGAAGCCCTTCCTTTACTTTTGTTCTTTTTGGTATTGGAGACGTTAACAGGGCTCCAGCACAAGGCTCCAATGCTCACAGCTGATGAGCCCCATAGTCGTCTTGCAGTATGAGCAGAGTCTAGCTATGTAACCCAGATTGTCCTACAACTGGCAGCGATCCTCCTGCCTCAGTCTCCTGAGTGCTGGAGTAGCAGGTGGTTGAGCCTGCCTGCTGTGCATCTTTCCATAAAATAACATAGGGCGGATCCCAGCTGGGTGTGGTGCATGCTTGTCACCTCAGCACTTGGGAGCTGACACAGGAGTACTGCTGCCTGAAGGCCAGCCTAGGCTACTCAGCAAGACGTGATAAAAAGATCCTTTCCTCCCTCTTAGATATGAGTGCGGCCTGACTAGTGGCCACCCAGCAAACCTGCGGTGCCGGTCAATGATGCCCAGGGCTCTCTGTTGCTCTGTGGGACACTGGGAGTTCATTTGATAGTGGAACCAACACCGCCACGCTGAATCAGCACAAGGCTGTGACAGCCACACAAAGCCACACAAAAGGACGGCAGGTGCCCGTGGACATACTGTCCTGTGTAGCCTCTGTCCACACTGCCAGGTGACAGATGCATTTTGTTCACTGTGTTTCAGAGTTTAAAAATTTTCTGAACAGGAAAATGCTTTCCTGGCCTGCACAGCTTTCTGTCTCACCTCTGGCGGCCTGTGCACACGAGTTCTGGTTGACAGTGTCCAGTGGCTCCAGCACTATGGCAGAGTGGTGGTTTCTGCCACCTGTGCAGGGTCTAAACGTGGGGCCTGCTTCTAGCAGGGTCTGGACACTGTGTGGAGGACGTGGGTCTAGCTGGGCCCTCCCTGCTGGGCAGCCCCGATGGCCCTGCCCCAGGGCCACTGGCGCACGCGCGGCTGCAAGTTACCTACAGCATGCTCCAGGAGCTGAGCTGGAAGGAGTCCCAGCTGCGCGGCCACGTACTCTTTACTGTCACAGAAGGAGTGGAGAGCGCAGTCAGCCCCCAGCTCGGGAGCACTGCTGTCCTCGGCGTTGGTTCTGTCCAGCACGCCCGCTTCCCTGGCATCCCCATCCTGCCAGCTCTGCCGACCCATGACCCCATCCTCCTGCGAGGGGAGTGATGAGTGTCAGCAACTGCAGTTGGGGGTGTGCCACCCCCGCGCCTGCATCCCACACACCTGCTCATCTCTGGACTCTTCTCCCAGGCCATTGTCCTCGTTGCCTCCCTCCTCTGTCTTCAGTCCTAATTACAGAACAACGGTTCAGTTGGGGCTGGCTTCGGAACGGGGTGATGGGCCAGCACAGTTCCATGGTGTCCGGCATCCCTCCACAGTGCCTGCCAGCTGCTGTCTCCGTAAGCCACCAACCTCAGCCGCCCTAGCAGAGCACTGAGACCACATAAGAGCTTCAAAAGATCTCAAACTCACTACAGACTAAGACAAACGCCTCAAAAGAGAAAGAGAAAGTGAGTGACCAGCACAACACACATTTCCCAACAGAGAAGCAGATTGGACAGGAATGTCACTAAGGGCTGGGGCTGGGACGTGGCCTGGGTATGGGTGCAACCCCAGAATGCTGGAGGCCCTGGGCTACCTGCTCATGTGCAATGGACATCCAGCTGGCAGCTCTCCCTGAATTCTTTCTTGAAAAAAATTTTAACTTTTATGAGTGTTTTGTCTGTATGTATGTTAGAGCACCACATGTGTACAATGCCTGTGAAGACCAGAGGAGGATTACAGATGATTGTGAACCGCCATGTGGGTACTGGGAACCGAACCTGGGTCCCTGCAAGAGCAGCCAGTGCTCTCTTTTTTTGTCTTTTTGAGACAGGATCTCCCTATAGTCTCAGCTGGCCTGGAACTCTCTATGTAGACCAGGCTGGCCTCTGCCTCCCAAGGGCTAGGATTAAAGGCATGTGCCACCACGCCTGGCCTACAACTTTGTTTAAGGAAAAGTCTGCCACAGGTTGAGTGCCATTCTCGGTCTTTCATGGGGGACAGTGCGTACCCCTTGCTAGCATGTGTGATGGGAGAACCCAGCAATGTCTGAGGTGCCTTCTGGTGTAACTGAGGGTTGTGACCAGCATGGAGTAGGCATGCCAAGGGTACCACTTGCCAATGCACAGGATGTCACCTGATCGTAGAGCACAGCGTAGCCTCTGTCTACAGCAGCAGGGTGGAAACGCCAGTGGACACCACACAATTTCCCAGAACCCTCCTGTCTGTGGCACCCCAAGCCAGCACCACAGGTACACCCATCACATCATGCAACCCTCAAACAGGGAGGTAGGCCACGGACAGAAGGTTTGGCAATAGAGAGCACTTGCAAAGGACCCTGTTCTGTCCCCATCACCTACACGGTGCCTCACTATTACTGCCTGTAATTCTAGCTCCAGGGGATCAGGGGCCCTCTTAGGCCTCTACAGGCACTTCACACAAACTTGCAGTACACAGGAACTCATGTAGGCACAGGAATAAAAATGGGGCTGGGGCTGGGTGTGGTGGCACATGCCTTTAATCCCAGGCCTGAGGCAGGCGGATATACAGGCCAGCCTGGTCTACATAGAGAGGTCCAGCAAAACAAAAGAAACCTCAAGCGTATGACTAAACCTCCAGATGGAGGCTGAGGCCAGAGCTCAGTGGCCTGCTAGGACCTCAAACCACACAAAATCCACAACCCTTTCCAGTGGCCAGTACTTCCAGGGCCCAACACGTGTATTTTGGAAGCAGGGTTTGACTCTGCATCCCAAACCAGCATGGACCATTCAGCAGTACTCCTGACTCAGCCTCCTGAGTTCTGGAATGCCAGAGCCAATGACTCTAGAGCCACCTTCTGAGCACAACCACTCACTGCACCTGGGCTGACACTGAGTTGCTATCATGGCACAGAATGCAGGCAGCATGCCCAGGCATCCACAGCTGGAAGGGGACATATTGAGTACTACTGCTCATGACCCCGAGTCCAGAGACAAATAAATACACAAGTCGACTTGGCCCAGCACCCATTAAAACTGTCTTCTGAGAACCAGTCACCTACCTGCAGCCACTGGGGCTGTGAGATGGACAGACCCAGCTCTGCCGAGAACCAGGTGCCCTCCGATCACACTGGGGGATATTGCTTTCCCCAGGCTCATGTGACAACCACTGCTGCACTGACTCCAGCGCCCTGAGCCATGGCACTTGGCAAGTTTAGACAGCCTACGGGAGCCAGCCCTCTTTCACGATATGGGTCCCAAGGCTCCAATTCAGGGCAGCAGGCTTGGCCACGGCACCTTCACCTACGGAGCCGTCTCACTGGCCCTCGGTTAGTTGTTTTTGAGACATCAGTCCTGCTATATAGCCCAGGATGGCCTGGGATCGGCCACCCTCCTGCCTGGGCCTAAGTAACAAGATTCCAGATTCTAGATTAGCCAGATGGACTGAGGAAAAGATGCCTTTCTAGAAGCTGTTAAAATCGACTGCAGGGGTAGCATCTGCTGTGGGAGCACAATGGCCTCAACACAACCCCCAGCACCATGTAGAAAGCTGGGTGCAGGGCACGCTTGTAATCCCAGTGCTGGGTGTTCTGGTCAGTCAGGCAAGCTCAGTCAGTGACTTCCAGGTAAAGTGGGGACAATTTCAAAAAACAAGGATGAAGCTGGAAGGGCAGACACACAGGCCGACCTCTGGCCTCTGAGACACTCATGTGCACCCCCCCTCACCCCCCCACAGTTGTCAAGAATGCTACCAATTTCTGTATACGTTCCTGGAGAACCAGGAGTTTTCTGCAGCTTCCTTCAAGAAAATAAGGACAAGGTGGAGCATGGTGATGCCCATCTCTATCCAGTCCCAGCACTCAGGAGGCAGAGGCGGGCAGAGATTGAGGCCAGCCAGGTCTACATGGTGAGTTCCAGGCCATCTGGGCTAGACCCTGTCTTTAAAACAAAACAAAAC
Organism: Nannospalax galili; assembly: GCF_000622305.1. NCBI lineage: Eukaryota > Metazoa > Chordata > Mammalia > Rodentia > Spalacidae > Nannospalax > Nannospalax galili. The sequence continues at coordinate 1,191,244 of NW_008341457.1, read as the reverse complement.
AGATAAGATAGAGGGGGAAAAGACAACTGAAGCTGACCTCTAGGCTCCACACACCCAAGAGCACACACCTAGCACCCACAGGAAGGAGAAAGGGAGATGTGTGCTGTTACAAGAAGCCCTGACAAGGCCACCAAGGAGTCAATTTCCAGATTCTGCTCAGAGGAATGGCCATGGATAGACAGAATGGGGACAGGAGAGTGACACTGTTACACATGAGGTGTCTCCTGGGGTGATGAACATATCTCAGAGTTCCCATGGTGCTGGTAGCACAGAACCCTATGTCCTTTGTTTATTACTGATTTATGTCTTGGTGTGTATGTGTTTGTGTTACAAGTGCCACAGTGCACAAGTAGAGGCTAGGGCCAACCTTGGGTGTCGTTCCCACCTGTCTACAGGTACATTTCTGCTCCCTGCTTTGTATGCAAGGCTAGCCCAAGACACTCCTGTCTGCCTTATCGTCTCTATCTTCCCATGGGTGGGTTGGGAACCCAGGTGGCCTCCCCACTGAGCCACCTCCCCAGCCCTGGATTGCACTTCTTACACAAGAACTAAAGAGGTGTTGAATTAGACACTGATTAGGAAAAATAAGACGGTCAGGCAGGGTGGCATACACATGTGGGAGGCAGAGGCAAGTGGATCTCTGTGAGATCAAGTCCTATCTGGTCTACATAGTGAGTTCCAGGCCAACTGGGACTATGGGGAGACCCTGTCAAAGAAAAGAAAAGAAAAGAAAAGAAAAGAACGAACGAGAGAGAGAGAGAGAGAGAGAAAGAAAGAAAGAAAGAAAGAAAGAAAGAAAGGAAGAAAGAAATTACAAGTAGCTGGCACTACACATATTGGCTGTGAGCACTAGCCTGGCATGTTCAAGGTCCTGGGCCGAAACATACCCCCTACGCACTTTCAGCACAGCAAAAGACAAACTTATAGAGACTGGGAAAACACAGGGCGGGGTTGGCAACATGGCTCAGCCATTAAAGCACTTGTCATGCCAGCTTAATGACCCGAGTTCAAGGCCCAAACCAAGGAGAGCAAGGAGCCAACTGACTCCACAGAGTTGTCTTCTGATCTCTACACTGCATCCCCCATGTGATTAATAAAATTCAATACAAACAGGCCGGGTGCCTGACCCCCACAGTCAACCTAGGCCCCTGGCATCACTTTGCTTGGTGTGGCTGGCACTCAGCCCAGCCATAATAATATGAGCCTCACTGTGTTCTACAGGTGAGGCGACCAGATGATGCATCTCTTGGCTCCTCCTGCACCTTTCACACTGGCTACTCCCCAAGCAAGAAGGAGCCAGCCTGAATTCCGAAGGCTCAGCGTTCAGATCGGTGGATACCTTTAGCGCATCTCTTTGTGGCCCTCTTGCTTGTGTCTTCCATGTCCACTCTGTCATCAGGCTCCTGCCCTTCTTCCTTAACTGCCTGGAAGGAGAGAGGGTGGACATTTAAAAACAAAGTTATTTATTAAGGGCCCTGGCAGGAGCTGTTCTAAACAGTGGCCTCCAAGATAAGACAGGCAAATGGGCCCTTGCAGGCGGCATCTGTTTCCAACTGGGCTTCTGGCCTCCAAAACAACACAGGCTGAACCCAGAACAACTCCCTCCTCCTGCAGGCTCAAGAGCCCAAAGACAAAGGATGAGGGGGTCTGAGGGGCGGAGCACAGCTGACGTCAGCTGGGCTGTGGGTTCAGCATTTGCCCTGCACTGACCAGAAAAATAAAATAGAAATAACAAAAACACAAAACTCAAGTATTACCAAATAATAATAAAAATGAAGTTGTATCAAAAACTGGGAGTCTGTGACCAGTCACAAAATGACCACTCATCTCCAGATGTCCACAGCCAATCACTCACACACAGAGACCATGATGGAGAAGCCACTTGGATCCTGCAGTGTAAAGGGCTGGTGCAGTTCAAAAGGCCATGGTTAGCCAGGCATGATGGTGCATGCACCTGCAATCCCAGCGCTTGGGAAGCGTAGGCAGGGAGTATCAGGAGTCTGAGGCCAGTCTGGGCTACAAGAGATGCAGTCTCAAGAAAAAAACAAACAAGCGAGGGAAAGGAGCAGGCTGGTAGTTGTTCACTTGTGGGTATTCTGGCACCTTCCACCTGCCTGCCACTTAAGTCCCCAACCCTCAAGGTCCTAGGTCCCACACATGCAACTTTGTGTCAAGTGCCAAAAAATGGATGTCAAGACAGGAGGCGATGGAGAGGAACAGGGAGGCAACATCTCCCACAGTGTCACCCCAAGATGACAACTGGGGGCTCCCAACCAGAGACACGCCAAACCCATTACGGCCGAGGGAGGTGCAAAATCTCTGGGGCAGGGTGGGGCCTTGCGGAGATGGATAGCCTTTCTCCAGGGGAGGAAACCGAGGTGCAGCTGGAAAGGGACGGTTCCAGAGGCAAGGTCATGGCAGCGCTGACGGGGAACACGTCCAGCACCCCCGTGCTCCCCAGCATACCCGGCTGCGTGCGCAACTAAACGTGCACGGCTGCAGAGCGCGTGGCCAGCAAAGCACAGAGAGGGGTAGCGACGGGCCAAGGTCACACAGCGGGGCCCCCGCGGGGGCCTGACAGCTCTCCCCGAGAGGGGGCTCGGGCTGAGGGGGCATCCCCGCGTCTGCATGAGCTCACGGTGGCCGGGTCCCCCGCGCCCCACTCACCTTCTTCAGCCGCTCCATCAGCACGCTCTTGTTGCCGCCCGTGTCCAGGTTCCGTCTCCGCAGCTCCGCCTTCAAGTCGATGACCCGCAGGTCGCTGAGACGTCGCGTCCCGACTTCCGAGACGACTGGACCGGAGCCGCTCATCGTCTCCGCCATCCTCCTCACGCCTCGTCGACCCTTGTCACCGGCGCCCGGAAGCTTCGCACACACCAACGGCGGCCGTGGCAGCTCGGGGCACAAAATGGCGCCGCCTAAGAGGAAGACGCATTCGCTTCCTCCCGCCTCGCTTTGCGGTAGCGCATGCGCGCCGCTCAGAAACTACTGGGTCCCAGACGCCGACAACCTCTGACCTCGCTCCTCATCTGCGCATGCCTTCCACGTTAAAGCACCGCCTCTCTCGTAGTCACCGCCTTCTTCCCACCGCGAGCTGCTTTACGAATGCGCATCTCTCTGACGTCACGTCTCAGTCGCAGACTCTGGCCTCAAGCCTCACTTCCCTGCTGCGCTTGCGCACTCTACTGAGCACTGCCTCACCCACAGTTCCGGTCTTCTTGCCGCCTCGCCTTCCGGCTGCGCACGCGCACCGTTTTGAAGCTCCGCCTTAGACGGCGGTTCGCTTGCAGGTTGACCAAGCTGCCGCCCTTCACCTCAACACGCAGGCGCCAGAACTGCAGCACGCATGCGTCACCGGCCGCCGGTCGCCGGGGTGGGAGACGGGCGAGTAGCAACGCGCCTGCGCGCAGCTCAGTCGACGCGCTCTCGGCGCCTGTGCAGCGGCGTCGCACGGCGTGGGTCTCGCGCCGGGCACGCCTGCGCAGTGACGAGGTGCGCCGCGGGGGAGGCTGGAGCGGTTCCCTCTCAGGCGGCGCCATTTTGTGGTAAGAGAGCTGAGATTCAAAAAAAAAAACAAAAACAAAAACAAAAAACACACACACACAAGCCCACCGACCCGGTTCTGTGTGAAGCGGGCGACGGAACCAGGGTCCCTGGAATGGCGGAGACTCTGTCGGGTTTAGGAGATTCGGGCGCGGCGGGCGCAGCGGCCGTGAGCTCCGCGTCGTCAGAGACCGGGACGCGGCGGCTCAGCGACCTGCGGGTGATCGACCTGCGGGCGGAGCTGCGGAAACGGAACCTCGACTCGAGCGGCAACAAGAGCGTGCTGATGGAGCGGCTGCGGAAGGTGAGCTTGGCTGGGGGGGGGAAATCTGCGGTCGCCATGGCGACGCCCATCGCGGGGTCCGACCGGCCCGCGGCCTTCACAGCGCGTGCTTCCGCTCGGGCATCCAGGACGCGGGTTCGAATGCCTGCGCCGTACGGGCGCGACCGGAAGAAAGTACTGAAAACCGCAGTCGGGAACCTGGGGACCTGAGACGGCGGGTTCGCCGCTCTGCCTCTTCCCAACCCCGAAACCAGCGCCTTTCTGTGTGAACAGGAATTGAAGGGACTCGGCCAAGGTCACCCGGCGGGGTCAGGTTATGCATGGTTTAGAACCCAGGGCCGAGCCTGCTTCTCCAGCTCCCGAGTCAGAACTGGGTGTTTTTCTTCGACGACAAACCGTGACCTATGGGGTGATGCCAACCCTAAGCACGCTCAGAGTTGATGAGCTGGAGGAGGTAGCCCAGGGGGTGATTTGTCAGGCATGTGACAGGAAGGACGAGCGGTTTCTCAGTGATGAGGTATGTTCCTTGTGAGTTCAAGGCCATCCTGAACTGCAAGAGGAAGCTCAGGGCCAGCTCGGGTAACAAATGGCATTCAGGGTCAGTCAGCCTAGGTTACAGAGGGAGTTCAGGGCCACCCTGAGCTGTAGACTGAGATCAACGTAAGCCTGGGTTATCTATGGGCTCTAAGGCCAGCCTGGGACAAAGAAAGAGTTCAAGACTGTCCTGGGTTGCAGAGGGAGTTTGAGGCCAGCCTGGGCAACTTAGCAAGACCCTGTTTCAGAATAGAAGAGGAGACCGAGGACATAGGTTGGTGGTAGAGCGCTTACCTAGCATTTTACAAAAGCTCCCAGCATTGCATAAAAAGTAAACACGCAGGGCTAGAGAGGTGGCTCAGCAGTTAAGAACACTGTTCTTGCAGAAGACTTGGGTTCAAATCCCAGCACCCACATGGCAGCTAACAACTGTTCCTGTAACTCCAGTTCCAGGGATTCCGACGGCCTCTTCTGTCTTCCATGGGCATTGCATGACAGTGGTGCACTTACTTACATGCAAGCAATACACACATACACATAAATAGAATAAATAAAATGATTTTTTTAAAAAGCCAGCGTAGTGGTACATGCCTTTAATCCCAGCACTTGGGAGGTAGAGGCAGGCGGATCTCTGTGAGTTCAAGGCCAGCCTGGTCTACATAGTGAGTTCCAAGTGAAGGCATTTGAGATGCCATGAGGTTTGGGTCAGGACTCTGAAAGAGCAGTCTCACTTTGCCTGGAAGCCTTGATCTTGGGGCTGGAGACCCTTAAATCCCTTTTTGCATAAGAAAGTGGTGGCAATTTGGTGAGGTAAACAAGCTGTGTATACAGGAGTACTCAGCCCAGTGTGGAAAGCTGATACAGGAGTACTCAGCCCAGTGTGGAAAGCTGAATGGGCTCACAGGTTCCCCCACACACTATGAGCAGCTGCCCTCTAACCCCCAGCACAGAGGGGCTCAACCCTCCACCCTCCTGGGCCCCCAGACCCCAACAGTCAGTTCAGTGGAAGTGGCTCCACAGGTCATATCCCCACCTTGCAATCGTGAGGCCCTGAGTTCTACCCCTAGCAGCCACTGAAAATGCAGGGAAAGGCCAGGCAGGGTGCTGGGGAGGTACAGACACCATCTCTAAACAAGGTAGACAGTGAGGAGTGGCGGCTGAGGCCTCCCAGGCTGGCAGTGCACACACAGTGGCACAGGTACACACCCACCTAGCACACAAGGCATGTGTTTATGGCATAAATGCATATCTGCCTAACGTGTACACATTGCATATCTGTTCACGGAACATATGCCCAACATGTTTGTTGCACACGCTGCACATGGAACACACCCGTATGACACACGTCCACATTCACATGGAAGACACAGCATGTGCATATGGCACTTGCACATAGGCTGGGAGGTGGGTGTGGTGATGAGGATAGTGCACAGGGTTTCACATACGCAGGACAGGCATGTGCCCACTGAGCCTGTGTATTTCCCATGGATGCCCTAAATCCTTACTGGGCTGGGCAGGACTTGTTCGCCCAAGAACTTGCCAGATGCAGGAAGGGGCCGCTGCTCTGGGTCTCCAATGAAGGGTCTTACCCTTTTTGCCTGGTCTGCCAGGGAACTACCAGCAGTCTCAGCATTAGCTGTCTGGTGAGGCAGGATGAACCCCCATGGTTCTGCTTGTGGCCTCTAGCTAGCCGTGTCCTGGTTTTTTGGCAGTGGGCAGAGGCACAGCTGCTGGAGGGATTTGCAGAGGCCCAAGAGGGCAGCAGTGCTGCTCCCTGGGTCCACCCTGTCACCCCAGGGCAGACTCTGTCTCCTGCGCCTTGGGCAACCCCATTATGTACCCATGGGGAAACCTGAGGGTGAGTTTGGGGTCTCAAGGCCGGGATGGGTCAGCACCGAAGAACCCAGTGACCACTGGGGCCAGTGTGTCTCTTGACAGCTATGGCATGGAGGACCATTAGGTCTAAATCAAGGACACTGGGCTTCTTTGCCACAGGGATAGGGTGGTGGGGACCCCAGGACCTGCTGAGAATCATTTCCATGGCTTACAGCCCCTGGCTAGCCTGGTAGGAGGCTGGGGTGACAGTGTGGGTAAGAGGATGCAGACCTGAATTCAAATCCCTGCACCCACATAAAAAGCCTGGTGTGGCCTCGCGCCCCTGTGAGCCTAGCACTGGGGAGGGTACAGGGATGGCCGGGGCTTGATGGCCGCCAGCCTGCGTGCAGCTCTAGCAAGTGACCTGTGTCAGGGAAACAAGGTGGAGGATGGCAGCAGGATGCCAGCCACCTCTGGTCTCAGGTGTACAGGGAAAGGCTAACAGAGATGAGCAGGACTCAGGGGTCCTGTGTGTCCAGGGAGAAGCAAAGTTGGAGCAATAGGTGAGGTCGGTGTGCCTGGGGCACTTGTGTCACCAGAGCCCTGGCCCCATGTGGGGTTCAGCAGTGGTACTCTCGGTTCTCGCTGCCCAGACGCCCTCTGTGGCTGTTTGGACTCGGGGTCTCTCTTGTGGTGAGGCTGACAGCGCAGCCTGGTGTGCCCCGGTGGTCTCACCCCCTCCCTTCCTTCTCTCCTCCCCTCTCCAGGCTATCGAAGATGAAGGAGGGGATCCTGATGAGATTGAAGTCACCTCGGAGGGAAACAAGAAGGTGACCAAGAGACCTGGCAAAGGTATCACTGTCCTTTGGGGATGTGGGAGACATGCCTGTGCGCCCCTCAACTCCACATACAGTGTTCGTACCACCCAAGGAGCAGTACAGCATGGCTACAGCCCTTTAGAGATACCCCAGAGCCAAGGGTCTATCTGTGAGCACCTCTCCCACAGGCTACAGCCCTTTAGAGACACCCCAGAGCCAAGGGTCTATCTGTGAGCACCTCTCCCACAGGCCACCCTCCTGGCTACTCCCTCAGCCCTCGCTTCCCTGTCTGTCCTTGGGGCTGGGTGGAGCCCGTGTGTCACCTTTCTGAAATCCCGGGCACCAGGAGTTTCTGATTTGAAGATGGTACTGCTGGGTAAGACCTCTTGGGTCTCCTCACACTTGCTTTGTGTGTTTAGTAAACATGCCCTGATGTTTCACAAAGTGTCTGAACTTAAGTAAAAGGTGGCGCTCCTTCCCAGAGTCAGCACATGAGTGAAAACTGGGGCATGTACAGGCCTTCTTGTGTGTCCAGTCATAATTGTATGTGTGTGATTTTGTATAAAAGCAAAAGCAAGCTATTCCTGGGTTGAGGACACAACTCAGTGTGTAAAGCATTTGCTGCACACACCTGAGGATCTGAGTTCAACTCCTGAGCACCCTTATATAAGCTAGCTGTGTGTGGCTGTACATGTCTATGACTCCAGTGTTTGTGAGGTGGACACAGCACAGTCCCAGGAGCTTGCTGGCCTGCTGCCCCTAGACTGAGCTGCAGGTTGTCAGACCCTGTCTCAAGGGAGTGAGGTAGAGGGTACCAGACCGCCTCTGGCCGCACATGCACACCCAGACTGGTCCTGCTCTTGGGAATCTCACACCCTTTTCTTTCTCTGCTCCTAATGGAACTTCACGCTTTGCTCTTGCCCTCCATTCATGAGACCTGGGTTCCACCTCCAGCCCCACACCAAAAAACAAACAAAATATGTGTGATGGGCAGAGTGGCTCTCGCTGTAATCTCAGCACTGTGAGCTGAGGGCGGGAGGATTGCTGCAACTTTGAGGCCAGCCTGAGCTACAGTGTGAGACCCTGTCCCCAAAAAAAAAAAAAAAAATTACTGCCTTAATGCCACAGAACTGATGTGGCCTTGTTCTTTTAGTGTCTGTATTTTTCTTTTGTGTGTTTGCACACTACCTGTGCCATGCCTGTAGTCAGGGCAACCTGCAGGATATGGTTCTCTCCTTCCACCATCTGGATCCCAGGAGTCGAACTCAGGTTGTCAGGCTTGGCTGCAAACTTCTCTACCTGCTGAACCCTCTTGCTGGCCCCGGGTCACCTTCTCTCTCAGTAGCCTAACCCCTGTGCTTCCATTGTGAGTGTGTGGTGCAGCTTGGCCTCCCTCCTGTCCCCTGAGGTGGAAGTGCCTCCTAAAAGTCCCTCAGGTGCACTGTTCTGTCTGGGATGGGGTCCCGCTGTGGTGCCTAGTGTGATGTCAAACCCCTGGGCTCAGGCACTCTTCTGCTTCAGCTTCCCAAGCAACTGGGATGGCAGGCGTCTGCCATCACATCAGGCGAGGGAGGGAGGGAGGGAGGGAAGGCATGGCATGCTAAGTTACTAGTTTGGGGATCAGGAGTCTTGGTGTTCTAAAATAGGTCCTTGGGCTCTCCAGCAGGCCATGTGGGTCAGAGCCCACCCATAACGAGAAGGCTGTTGTTGCTGCAGGCTAATCCTGACGCCAGGTCTTGTTAGCCCAGACTGGCCTCCACTTAGCTATTGTAATCCAGGATGACCGTGAACTCCTGTTCTCCCCGCTGTAGCCCCAGCCATATGCTTCCTGTGCAGCCCCTACCTACCTCACTGTGGTGGGTCACGGGCTCAGCACTGCGTGGTTGTACCCAGGCTGCCCGCTGTGGTCGCTGTCTGCTTCGGCCCCGCTGTTGCCTGTTCCATGCAGCTGCCGGACTGTGCTGTGATTGACAGCTCTCCTCAGTCACACAGCGCATTGTGCCATCATTGTGCAGGGTGATGTGATGGTGTTGGCTTTATTCTTGGTGGTGCGATTCGTGTGCTTCGTTTTTACTTGAGTGAGTTGGTGTGAGCTGGGACAAACCAGAATATCGTAGAGACCATGCTTCCCTGAGTCCCTCTCGCCAGCTCCCACTCAGCCTTCGTGATGTCTCTCCAGATACCCTGTTGCTGCATCTTTCCAAGACTGGGGCTCAGAAGCATGGCATTTCATGGATGCACTCGGTAGTTTGAGATTCTAGAGAACTCTATCTGCAGTTCCCTCCACACTCCATAGCAGTTTTCACAGAGCTCTTAAAATAGTTCTGAGGGCTGATCCTGTCTGTAGGGGTCACAGTGCTGGTGACAGGTGCCTGTGGGTGTGGAGAACGTGGCTGCAGACAGAGGACAACTTGCAGGGGTCAGCTCTGCGCTTCCCCCGTGTGTGGGTCACAGGGATTGAACTCAGGTTGTCAGGCTTGGCAGCAGGCCAAGCTCTCTCATCAGCCCTCTGTCATTTGAGGTGAGACCTCTCACCGAACCTGGAGCTCAGCAACTGGCTGTAGGACCAGCGGTGCAGAAGGCCAGAAAGGATAAGACCAGAGCGGGAAAGAAAGGCAGTCAGTCATGCAGAGGTTACAGGCCTTGGTCAGCAAGTGACACGAGAGATGAAGGTGCAGGGGGACTGCTCAAGTGGCTAAGAACACTTGCGGCACAAGCATGAAGACCTGAGTTCGAGTCCCTAGCACCCAGATTACAAGCCACATGCCTGTAGAGACAGGAGGATGGTGGGGCTTGTTGCTGCCAGCCCAGCTCGGTGTGTCAAGGGGTAAGGTGCAGCTGGACACCTGACGGCCACCACAGGCACACGCAGGAAATTTGTAGAAGTAAAGGCACGTAGCAGACCTCTGAAAGTGCTGCAGCATAAAGACTGAGAACACTGCACACTGCCAGGGGTGGAAAGGAAGGTCCCTCAGTCCCAGCGGGGGACGGGTGGCAGGTGCAGGTGAGCAAGCATCCCCTGGCAGGAAGAGGGCTAGCAACCAAATCCCACGGGGCCTGTGCCAGGGGCTGAGGGAGCTGGGGGGAGACGCCTGCTGCCAACTGCTCAGAATGGACCGAGAGCCCCGGGGACACCCCAAGGCTGGCTATTTACAGGACACCATCAGGCCAGGACTGGAGGTGGCCGGGATCCCGGGACTGCCGTACCCAAGAGGCAGAGGCAGGAGGATCACAGTGAATTCCAGATCACTCGGGCCAGGTGCGCCAAGGCAAACAGTTCTCCACCCCCTAATTGTAGGGCAGGTTCTGCTGGAGTCCCCTGTCATTCTATAAGGAACAGACCCGGGAGGCTGACGCGCCCCCCCCCCCCCCCCCAGGCCTGCTTAGTTGTCTGCCATGCCCATGGAACCCCTGCTGCCTGTGTTCTCTGTGACACCACTGCTGCCAGGGCCTCCAGCTGGGCACCTCACAAGTGTGCAGTGCGGTTACCTACAGCAGCCCATGCCACACAGTCCGGACCCCATGCTTTTCAGTCTTTTTGAAACAGGGTCTCCCTGTAGCCCCACCTGGCCTAGAAGTCTTATGTAGACTAGGATGGCCTTGAACTCAACGGAGATCTGCCTGCCTCTGGTGCAGAGCAGTGGGTTCTACCTGGGGACCAGGGTTGGGGGTTCTGGGTGCTGTGGTGCTTCCTCTGAGTATTGCAGATTCTGGAGATACAAGGTTAGCTGCCAAGTGGGCAGATAAATATATACTGTCCTTATATTACCGGGATGCTCAGAAGCCTGAAAAGTTCCTGTTGCTCCTGTCAGGAGGGGCACCTAAGTTGCACAGGAGGCCCAAGAATTTTGTCGTGCCCCACTGTCCTGCCTCAGGCTTTGCTATTTTTAGGTTGTTTCTTAGGGACGGGGCGAGATGGCTCAGAGGTCAGGGAGCTTCCTGCTAAGCCTCATGACTAGAGTTCGATCCTCAGGACCCATGCAGTAGAAGGAGAACTGACCATTGCAAGTTGTCCTCTGACTACCATGTGTGTATATGAGATACACCAATATGTGAAATAAGTAAATAAATGGCAAACAAACTTTTAAAACCTTTAAAACATATTCCCTGCTGGGCGTAGTAGCGCACACCTGTAGTCCTAGCACTTGGGAGGCAGAGGCAGGCAGATCTTTGTGAGTTCAAGGCCAGCCTGGTCTATATAGTGAGTTCAGGACAGCTGGAGCTACAGGGAGACCCTGCTTAAAAAAAAAAAAAAAAATTCCTTCATTAGTTAAAGTTAATAAGACGCACACTCTGAAAGACCTGGTTGCAGTGTGTAGTTCAGGGATGGAGGTGGGAGGGTGTAATCGTGAACATACCAAGGGAGCCACTCATGAAGGGAGTGGTGGTTGCAATGGGGAGGGAGACTTCTTCATCCCAAGCCAAGTCAGGACAGGGAGGGTGCGTGTGACTCTGGTCTGGAGTGAGGGCAGGTGGACTGGGAGTTTCAACATGAGCAGGAGAGAAGGGACAGAATTTCACAAAAGCGGACAGTCTGTTAGAGATTTAAATTCAGCCGGGTGTGGTGGCACACACCTTTAATCCCAACACTTTGTGAGTTCGAGGCCAGGATGGTCTACATAGTGCGTTCCAGGCCAGCTGAGGCTACAGGGAGACCCTGTTTCACAAAGACCCACCCCCCCCAAAAAAAAAAAAAATTTTTTTTAGAATTCAGGTTAAAATAGGTGCTTGTAAAATGCATTCAGTAAAAGAAGGCGCTGGCCCTACCGTCTGTCCAAGTGTCCACTGAAGCCCGCTGAGCCTGGGTGATGATGACAGGAGGGGATAGTATCCGAGCACTGCTCATCTGCTGATTGGTCTGCTGTTTGGAGACAGGGTCTCACTGTGTAGGCCTGGCTAGCCTCTATCTAACTCCTTCCTCCTGTCTTGGCCTGAGTGCCAGAGTGATGAGGCCGGGGCAGAGGTGTGGGGCCTTACTCCAGTGTGTCTAGTCCTCGCACAGTGCTGCTGGGAGTGAGTGCCCAGGTCTGCCACAAGCCAAGCAAGAGGAACAGACAGCTGTGCATGACGCTTGTCAAGAGTGCTGTGGAAGAGTGCCGACACCAGACACTGAGGACCGGAGAATGTGTGCATCTATTTTCTGAAGGCACATTGAGCCTAACCCTTTTTTTCTCCCTTTTTTTTTGGAAGGGACTAGGTCTCACTGTGTAGACCAACCTGGCCAGAACTCATGATCTGCCTTCTAAGTGCTGGGATTAAAGGTGTACACCACCATGACCAGCCCACACAGACATCTTTATTGCATTTATTTTGAGCATGTGTGGAGGTCAGAGGACAGCTTGTGGGAGTTGGTTCTATCCTCCCATGTGTGGTTCCCAGGGATTGAACTCAAGTGGTCAGGCTTGGCATCAAGCACCTTTTCCGGCTGAGCCTTCTACCTTGCCCCTTGCACACACCTTATGCCTGTGTGTTTTGCTCACAGCATTATCTCATGGGAGCTGCAGAAGCCTGCTTATGTCACACTGTTGTCTACTGTCTGCCTCTCTTTCCTATTACTGTGGTAAAGTCTTCTGACAAAGCAGCTTTAGTTTGGGTCACAGTCCATCGTGGAGCAGGGCTCTGGCTGCAGAAGCTTGAAGCAGCTGGTCACGTGGCCTCCACAGCCTGCAGAGGTTGGGACCCTGTTGCTCACATAGACTGGGGCCCCCTGCTCAGGAAAGGGTCCTGCCCACAGTCCAGATGGGTGTTTCCACAGGCAGCCGAGAGCCCCAGGTAGTTCTCCATCCCAACACAGGGAGAAGAGACTGCAGATGTGCACCCCAAGACCTCAAGACAGGCTGGGGGGGGGCGTGTGGTCTCATGCCCATATGCTGTCTCTCCAGGGCGGAAACCAGAAGATGAGGGTGCGGAGGACAACGGGCTGGAGGAGAATTCTGGGGATGGACAGGTAGGTATTGCTCTGTCAGCAGATGGAATGTCCATGGAGGTGGCCTCCCAGCCTGTCACAGCAGCATTGTGTGTCGCAGGAGGATGTGGAGACCAGCCTGGAGAACCTGCAGGACATGGACATGATGGACATCAGTGTGCTGGATGAGGCGGACATCGACAATGGCAGCATGGCAGACTGTGCAGAGGAGGAGGAGGCCGACACGCTCCCTGAGGGCCTAGGTGACAGGGAGCTGCCGGAGGCCAGTGGGAAGGAACTGCCAGAGAGCCTGCGGGGGCACGTGGTAGGTAGCAGACATCATCACTGGGCTCTGTGGTCCTGGCTCTGCATGATGGGCAGCCTGTGCCTGGGGGCAGGCATGCAGAAATGCCATCATCACACTCACCTCCTGTGTGTTCACATGGCAGAGTACAGGCACACTAGCTGCTGACAGCCTTGCATCCTCCCCATGCCCATCCCTGGCCTGTCTCTGCAACCGTGGCTTCTCCACTAGAAATGCACATCCAGCTGTAATAAGTTTGTGCTGTGTTGGGAATACTGCAGCACAAGCACTGTGACTCTGGTGCTAGGGTCAGGACGTGGAGAGGGGCCAGGAGCGCCCCAGCTGATGGGGCCCTGCTGGGTGTGAGGCAGGTGCACAGGCCACTGGCCGACTCTGTGCTGGGTGCCCATCACTTCTGCCCCAAGCTTTCATCACACAGCTTGCTATCTGCCTGAGAGGAGCAGAGACCTGTCTTGGCCTCTTGCTGGAGTCTGGCCATCTATCCCCTCTTCCCATAGTCAGCACCTATTACCTGGGACTGACTCTGAGCTGAAGTGCAGGCTCTGGGTAGGGGTTTCATTGTGCAGGGTGACCAAGACACACCCGTGTTGCAGAAAGGACCTCAGAGAGCTCTCAGCTCAGAAGTGTCCTGGGTCTGCCAGATACTGGGTGGTTTGATGGGAGCATGGTGGCGTGAGAGTCATCACCAACCCTGTGTGACCTCAAGCAGCCTTCAGGTCTCCTTTGGGCCTCAGTCACCGAAATCACAAGTGTGAGGCCCAGTAACTCTTGGGTGTCTCTTCATACCTACTCTGTTAATCAAGTTTGTGAGAACACTGAGTATGTGACCTCAGTGACTGCTGCCACCCTGCAGGGCCAGAGCTCAGTGTCACCCCAAGACTTCAGCCCACATAGCCTGAGACAGACTTGCCTGCTGACCTAGAGTATCAGTGCCCAGAATATAGCACGCATCAGGGTGCCCTGGGGACACTGCCTCAGGACACAGCACACAAAAAAACAGGCTAGGTACACGGCACTAAGGGGCTCTGAGAGGGGGTATGGGATAGGCAAGGTGCTGGTACCCTAGCTCCCGCAAATGACGCTGGTGTGGTCTTTGGGGCACGAGGCTCTGAGGCATGTACCTCACACCCCAGGACACAGTAGAATCTGGGGAAGAAAGAGGTGGGGTGGCATTGAGCAGATGTCCTGTGTGCTGTGGACTGTCCTGGCTATGGGCAGAGGGAGCCATCTCCTGGGGATACCTGGCCTCAGCTGCTGAGCTCTCAGGCCTCTGCAGATTGGACCGCCTGTGGCCATGCCGTGCATGGTGCCTAGAGCCAGCAGTCCACTAGCAATGGTGGCGCAGCCAGAGCTGGACTCTGTTCTGCAGCGGAGTTCTAGAAGACCAGGGCAGCTGCCTGAGCCGCAGAGGCTGCAGGAATCCGAGCTGTCCCTTTGCCACAGCCACTGTGAAATGCTCTCTTCTCATCCCACAGGTTGAAGACAAGGAAGCCATTAACAACGTGGACACGTCGTCGTCCGACTTCACCATCCTGCAGGTAAATTGTCTGTCTGTTTTAACTCAGATCAGCCACAGGTTCTGGAAGCAGCTGGTCACCTGGCAGCCAGGGGAGCCAGGGTCCATGTCCTGACACCTGTGAGGCCTCCGACCAGCCTTTGTCCTCAACTTGCCTCCTCAGAGCCGGTGCTCAGCCCTGGGTACTCTGGCCACAGCAGAATGACAGGCACGGAAAGCTTGTGAGAAGAGCCTAGAGCCTAGGTGCGGCTCAGGCTGTGGGTCCCCATGTCTTCCATCCCCAGCCCCTGAGGACGGGAAGGACTGCTGTGGTGGCAGGCTTCTCCCTACTGCTTCTCCCCTTCACTATTTCTGGGTTATCTGTGGACACATGACAGTGCAGGAACTTGTTGGGGTCTCCTAAGCAGCGTCCATATACACCTCAAAGGCCGCTGTACTGTTCAGTGCTGGGCTCCAGCCCACCACCTTGGGTGGTCTCCTTTCCGTGTTCCCACAAGGCCAGATTTTGTGGTGTTGGGGTGCAGATGCCCAGCCTGTAAGGTCATGGCCACCACGGGGCAGCCTCTCAGACCCTGCCCGAGTGATTGTCTCGGTGGCTGTGTGGTCCCGGACTGTGAACGTGTAACCTTAGAGCCGGCAGGTGAGAGCTGTGGACGAATTGGTCCCTGTGGGTCTCGGTCCCCTGGGAGGTGCTGTGTGGCAGTGGCACAGCTGTCACCTGTGCTGCTCAATGGCCACTAGGCAAGGCACGAATCAGCCTCTGTCTCACCAAGGCAGCTGCAGCGCTTTCCTGGCTGGGAGTATCTGCATGGGGTGCAGCTGTCTGGAGACACTTGGAGACAGCACCTGAGGAGTCAGCACTCGCCAGTGTGTTCTGCATCTAGAGCTCAGTTCCCTGGGTGTACAGGTTGTGGGGAGGCCAGGCCCTAGAGGAAAGACGCAGAGCTAGGGTCTTCCCACGGCATTAGGGTTGTCTTCAGGGAAGAGAGACAGGAGGTGCCTGTCCCCACTGTTGAGCACACAGATTCCAGGTCACATGCAAGGCTATCTCAGAATTGCAGCCCTCAGCTCGGCTCCTGCTCTGTCTAGAGGTGCTGACAGCAGCCAGCCTTTCTATGCTCACTGCCCTGGCTGCCATAGAGAACAGTGTCTCCTTGTGCCTTGGTGTCTCACAAGTGGAGCCTGAGTCAGGGTGTTGTCTACAGAGATGGGGGATCCATGCCAGGAAGGCCGAGCTCAGCCCCAAGGCGGGGTTTCCTGGGGACAGTAGACATGGTGGGGACGAGTGCCCAGGGTGGGAGAGCCATCCCCTTCCGCCCTAAAGCGCTCAGGAAGCAGCTGGTGGAAGTGAGGTCTGTGGGTGTGCCAGGCAGGTAGATTCGGGCAGGTGTATACCAGCCCTGCCGTCCTCCATGTCAGCAGTTCAGTGCAGAGGGAGCCAGTCCTGAGCGGAGCAGGCACCAAGGGCAGTGGGTTTCAGAGGCAGGTCTACAGTGGGGTGTGGGCTCCGGGCTGCCTGGCCCTGTCTGACTTGTGTTTTCTGTTGCAGGACATGGAGGACGCGTCCCTGGAGCCAGGTACTGTCCAATGCAGAGCTTGGCAGCGGGTTCCCATAGCGGGGAGGCTATTCTAACCAGTGGCCACACTCTAGCGAGCAATGCGCTAGCGCTGTGCAGTCCACAGCACACCAGGACCATAGAGATTGGAAACCCAGCCGTATCACCAGATCTGTGCACGTGACCGGCAGCCTGTGAGCACCATATAGCGGAGACCTGCTCTCCTGCCTTTTCACAGAAGGGGCGGGCATGATGGCCCGCCACGTACCCGTGGGCTCCAGATTGGCACTGATCGCTGGCGGATCTTGTGATACTGGCAGCATCTCACCACAATCGTGGTGCAGGGAGCTTAGGGAGCTAGGGAATGCCATGTGGACTTGCCATGACCGGATCCCCGAAGAGGAGAGCGCTCCCGCGAGACAATGGCAAAAACATACTGTCCCTCGGGACTGCCAAGCTGCACCCACCAGAAGACATGCACTCAGGACATTGTCACAAAAGCAAAGCACTGTGTGTGGTACTAGAGGAGTGAAGGCCAGCACTTGGTTAGGCACCTTGAACTCAAGCTGAACCCGAAGATTGAAGCGCTGTCAGCACACAGGACGAAGACTCAAGACACAGAAGGTTGTGGGGTGAAGGCTCCGGGACACTGTCCTCTGCCCGTAGCATAGAGCCCGGTGGCGGGCAGGTAGCGCCGCAGCGGGTTTTCCAATCTCTGTGTAGTAGCAGTGGGCGTGGTGGCGGCGCCGCGCCCGAGCCGCACTTGTCGTTGCTTTGTTTCCCTGGTGATTAAACCTTGTGCCATTCTATTCCCGTTAAATCCGTAGAAAATGAGAAAATACTCGACATTTTGGGGGAAACTTGTAAATCTGAGCCAGGAAAAGAAGAAGGTTCGGAGCTGGAGCGGCCCTTTGCCCAGGCCCCGAGTAGCGTGGGGCCGGACAGGAAGGCGGCGGAAGAAGAGGACCTTTTTGAGAGCTGCTGCCCCGCGGAAGAGGAGGAAGAAGAGGAAGAGGAAGAGCAGGAGGAGGAGCAGGAGGAGGAGGGAGATTTAGCTTTGGCCCGCGGCGAGGCCGAGTCTGCTGCACGTGCTCAGACGCGGTGTCAGTGGAGCGAGGCGGACGCCCCGTTAGCGGTAGTGAAAAGGGAGGCGGCGGAGCCGGGCGGAGGCGCAGTTGCAGTTGCAGTTGGAGGCGAAGCCGGGCCAGACCGCGGGCCTGTAGGGCCCGAGGAGCCAGTTGAGCAGAGTAGCGTGGCCGCCGAGCTCGCGGACGTCGCCAGCCAGGAGCTGGCGCGACCCCCGGCTGCCCCGAGCCCTGAGCCGCGAGATAGCAAAGACGACGTGAAGAAGTTTGCTTTTGACGCTTGTAATGACGGCCCTGCGGCTCCTAAAGAGTCCTCAGCCAGTGAGGGCGCTGATCAGAAAACGAGGTTGGTTGTTTCTCAGTCCTAGAGCGACGCTCTCTCCTCCCCATCCACTAGCGCCACGCACGAGCTGACGGCCCCAGACGGCAGCCCGGCTGCCCGGCCAGCTCCACACACACCGCCATCTTTCCTCGTTTATTTTACACTGGTTCTGTAATCGTTTTTTGTTTTTTTCTTTTTCCAACCTGTCACGGTGGTTTGCTTTAATTCTTCTTAATTATCTTTAGCCCGGCAGAAAATTAACTCCTGTGGGTATGAAATCTTATGGTTAGGTCAGCTTTCCAAAACTCATTTGTCGGGGTGTCCTTTTTGAGAACTAGGTGCCGGGTAGGTATGCAACGTTGGTGGGTCCGTAAGGCTCTGGGTTGTTGCCCGCGGTGGCAGCCCCCTCAGTGACACTGTCTCTTGTCTCTAGTTCTGTTGAAGATGACTCGGACACAAAACGGCTTTCCAGAGAGGAAAAGGGTGAGGTCCCCATCCCCACAGCCCATGTCTCCCCTGACATACAGATGTGCCTGAATCTTTATGAAAGTTTCCCCTCCTCCCTGCTAACATCGCAGGTCCTGGGTTGTGGCCACAGTCCCACCCCTAAGCGCTGACGTGCTCTGAGTGTGTTTTGAGTCACACCTCCAGTTAAAGTGACTCAATGAGCCGTATCCAGTTCACGGCTTCTCAGGAGGCGAGCCAGAGGAAGTCTACACTTTCCAGGCTAGACTAAGCTACTTAGCAAGGTCTTTTCTCGAAACCAAAATTACTAGGAAGTGAGAACATGGGACTGCAGTTACTCCCTGGCTGTGCAGGACCAGGAAGGTCCAGTATGGCTTCTAGAAGGCAGGCAATGGACTCCTCCTCCCTGCTCAGCTACTTAATGGTCAAAAGACAACTTGGGCAAGGCCACTGGGGTCTGTGGCCAGCCCTTTGCTGACTGTGCCATGGGCCTGGGCTCTTGGTGTCCCTGGGGCCTCTGAGCTTGAGACCCGGGACCTGCAGATATGTGCTACTGACTAGAACTTTTCTTTTGCATAGGTCGTAGCAGCTGCGGTAGAAATTTCTGGGTCAGCGGCCTTTCGTCTACGACCAGAGCGACAGACCTGAAGAACCTCTTCAGCAAGTATGGGAAGGTGAGGCCTGCTGCAGCCATGCACCTTGTTGGGGCTGAGCTCGGGCCCTTGACAGCAGCTGCCTGAAGGGCGTGTGCAGGACCAGCTGGGACAGGGCTCTGTCCTAAGTCCCAGTTGGGCTGTGTCCCCACAGGGCACAATAAGCCAGGAGCCTATGGCTGCTTCCTGAATCAAGTCACCTCCCAGTTCCCAGGCTGGCCAGGGCCTGAGAGTTGGGTGGGTGCACAGTGTGAGTCTGTCAGTTCTATCAGTTCCATTTGTGTCCCCAATTGTTTTGGTCACTGTGATGGACACTTGGGTCATGTGTCTATCCATTGCTGTGTCCCAGTTCCCAATTCATTCTTGTAGTGTGACTGTTAACTTGCTGGCGTGGTTTAAATTATGCTAAAGGAGCTCAGGCAGAGCCTTCTATTGTACCCCTGGTTCCTGTGGTAGGCCGATGGCAGCTTGCACTATGTACCTTTAGTTGGGCAGCGTGGACGGCAGCGCTGTGCAGACTCAGGCTTCCGCCTACCCACTCTGTGGCTTTCATGGGCCACACAGAGGCCATTGCACCTGCACCCACGGCTCTCTGAGATGTGTGTCCTTTTTTCTTCAGGTGGTGGGTGCCAAGGTGGTAACAAATGCCCGGAGTCCCGGAGCTCGCTGTTACGGCTTTGTTACCATGTCCACAGCAGAAGAGGCCACGAAATGCATCAGCCACCTCCACAAGACGGAGCTGCATGGCAAGATGATCTCTGTGGAGAAGGTGAGCGGCTGTGTGACTGTCCACGTCTGTGCTGGGGCAGTGGGACACAGTGGCACTGGCATGTGACTGACTTCCTCCTGCAGGCCAAAAGTGAGCCTGCTGGCAAGAGAGTGCCTGACAGGCGCGATGGGGATGGCAAGAAGGAGAAGGCTAGCACCAGCGACAGGTACTCCTCCCCGGGACCGTGGCCACCTCACTCTGGGCTCACGGGAAGGCTATTGCCTCCTCAGTATGTACTCTGACACCCATGTGTCACTCCCAGAGCCACAAACCTGAAAAGAGAGGAGAAAGCAGACAGAAAAGATGATGCCAAAAGGGGGGACGATGGCAGTGGGGAGAAGAGCAGGGGCCCTGATGAGAAGCCCGCAGAACGCTCCCGAGCCACCAAGTCAGGTAGGTGCCACCCGGGCCTCTTGCCACTCCAGCCTGGCCACCTTGAATGACAGTTGTCTGCAGCTTCCCATCTGCTCCACAGGAAGCCGGGGCACGGAGCGCACAGTGGTGATGGACAAGTGCAAAGGTGTGCCCGTCATCAGCGTCAAGACCTCCGGGTCCAAAGAGAGAGTGAGTGCAGGGCTGCTGGGCGTCAGCTGGGGGCCAGACCTCTGCGGGGGAAGATGGTACCCCTGGATGCAGGAAGCTATTCTCCAGGCTGGTCACAGTAGTGCTGATAAGGCTGACCAGTCTAAAAGACGGGAGCATCTACTGCTGGCCCTACGGGCTCCAGAGCAGCTGCCCTGCCACTCTCCCCACTGTGCTGACTCACTAGAAGACCCTGGGCTCAGTCAGCATGCACTGTCAGGGCAGATACAACCAGTCATTCTAAACTCTGGCATGTTGATGGGGACAGTCATGTGCAGTCAGGACAGCTTACAGACCATGTCTTTCAAACCCCCGTCTTACACAGAAGCCTCTAGAAAAGTGGGAAGGTGACTTGCAGGCCCAGCCAGGCCCAGGTGTCACTGTTGGTGGATTTGGCCACACAGCTGAGGAGCTGAGCTGGGGCCCTGGCTGTAAGGGAGTAGGAAGGGGCTTGAAGACTTAAGCCAGGGCAATGGTGCAGGCCTGTCATCAAAACATACTGGAAGCAGGGTGGGGAGATCACCACGGGTTCCAGGCCAGCCCAGGCTGCCTATCTCAAACTAGAAAAGTTAAAGACGTTGTTTTAGATGGAAAGGTAAAGAATAGAAAGTTCTGGCTTAGCCATTGTGGGGACCCAACGCCCTCCAGCCCCGAGTGTGGAGTCAGGGGATTTGACTGCGATCAGATAGAGTGGTCCAGCCTGGGTTAATACAGAAAAGCGGAAGGGTAAACACAATTTCGTCTCTGGCAGCTTTCAGAATAGAACAGTCGGCTCTATTTTGAGCCAGTCTTTTCTTTATGTATATTTCTTGACTGGTACCTTGTCTCATCCTTCCCATCACTGTCCCTGTCCCCTTGTGGGTCCCTGTTTTCCCTCCATCACCCTCTGGTCTTTGGTACTGCAGGCTTCCAAGAGCGAGGACCGCAAATCAGCCAGCAGGGAGAAGCGCTCCGTCGTGTCCTTTGACAAGGTGAAGGAGCCTCGCAAGTCCAGAGACTCAGATTCTCGTAGGTGAGTGGGTGAGGGGACACAAGCAGCCTGAATGCCCTGAGTGCCTGGACACGGAGTGGGCCCTTGGGGAAGAGCCTGCTGCTGTGCATGCCGACCTCCAAAGACCACGGAAGGTTGCCAGAGAGGGCAAGGGGATAGAAAGGATGTGAGCGCCACTGCTCCCAGGAAGCCAGAGTGGCCTCACAGGGCCCTGTCCCAGCAGGGAGCGGGAGCGCAGTGAGCGGGAGCAGCGGCTGCAGGCCCAGTGGGAGCGTGAGGAGCGCGAGCGGCTGGAGATCGCCCGGGAGCGCCTGGCCTTTCACCGCCACAGGCTGGAGCGCGAGCGCATGGAACGCGAGCGGCTGGAGCGGGAGCGCATGCACGTGGAGCAGGAGCGGCGGCGGGAGCAAGAGCGCATCCACCGAGAACGTGAGGAGCTGCGGCGCCAGCAGGAGCTGCGCTATGAGCAGGAGCGGCGACCCGCCGTGCGCAGGCCTTATGACGTGGACGGCCGGTAAGCCGGGCCCAGGGCACAGCGGGTTCGGGGCCCACCTGAGACCCACAGAAAGTGGTCATCACACTTGAACCCAAGCAGGGCCCAGACCCCTGGGGTCCCATGTGACCCCTGATGTGGAAGTGCTTCAGGCCAGACAGCATTTCCTGGGTCCACTGCAAGTCTCACATGGCCTCATGGCCAGATGTGCCATGCACATGCAGCCTCTCCTGCAGCCTCCTGGCCTTGGCGGCAAGGCACTGCCTCTGTCACCTTGTCCTGCAGGCAGCGAGTCTGCTTCAACCCTGGGGCATGGGGTGCTGAGGTCCTCCTGCCATTCTGTAGACTGACCGTGAATGTTCTGTCAGGGTGCTCAACGCCCACGACAGTACTGAGGCACGGTGTGGTGGCCATTAAGTTCTAGGTCCAACCTTGTCTCTCAGACCTTCTACGGTGTGTTTTTGCTATGGGTGTGGTGGCTGTGGAGGCACACAGGCTTTCTGGGGTCCTGGTGCTTCTCAGGGCTGACAGGTCTGTCCCCATCCTACTCTCGTCACAGGCGTGACGATGCATACTGGCCAGAAGCCAAGCGTGCCGCCCTGGATGACCGTTACCACTCTGACTTCAGCCGCCAAGACCGCTTCCATGACTTTGACCACAGGGACCGCGGCCGCTACCCCAACCATTCGGTGGACAGGTGAGAGGCCCCACTGGCAGCCTGTGGGCAGCTGTGGGTCTGGCAAGCCAGCCCCTTCCCCACTCTGGCTCACTACAATTCTTTTTCAGGAGAGAAGGTTCCAGATCCATGATGGGAGACAGGGAAGGACAGGTAAGCACAGGTTGCAGCTTCCACAGTGTGGTTAGGTCCCAGCCCCAGGGCACCCCTAGTGGCTGCCACTGCACTTGGTCTTGGTGTTGTGGCCACAGGCCCTGCTCCCACTCCCTACACTGTAGCAGGGTGGCTGCTGAGCCACGCCAAGGGGCTACATGGTCTCCCCGTGTTGTCATGAGGCCTCCCGGTGGACACCAGGCTGTGTAGAACGATGGCACACTTGGCCAGTTAAGCCCTACAGAGCCTTGGTCATCAGTCCATGTGACCAGGGACCTGGCTCCTGACAAGGCTGACGACCTTGCTTTGGTGTCTGTGTGCACATGTAGATGGCGGTCAGGCCTCCAGGATAGATGCAGGCCACAGAATATTACCCTCCTTAGTGCTGCCCGCCTGCTCTGGGTACCCTGACCTATAGCAAATTTAGCCCCATTTTGTGGCTTTTTCTCTGCAAGGGGCTGAGCACCAAGCTCCGGTCCTGTTGCCACAGCTTTGTGCTGAGCTGCTTGTCCTGTTGTGGGAAGCAGTGACAGGCAGTGACCCTTTATGCATACCTGCGCATGTCAGGCAGTTTGGAAACCTTGTGAACAGGTGAAGTCATTGGGTCCAACTGCCCTTGGTACCTGGTGGTTTTGTCCAGCCTTGTCTCTTAAAACTTGGGAGTTTTGAGGTTGGAGAGATGGCTCAGTGTTTAAGAGCTCTTGCAAGGACCTGGGTTTGAATTCCAGCACCTACATGGCAGCTAACAATCCTCTGAAACTCCTAGTTCTTGGGGATCCAACACCCTCTTCTGTCCTCTGCGGGCATTGCATGACACAGGTGCACTTACATGTAGGCAATACATTCATACACATTTAAAAACTTGGGAGTTTGTGCTTTTTCTCCAAAAAATTAAAAATGGTGTTTTGGACCTGTTCGGGCAGCGTGGCCCGGAGCTTGTTTGATGACAGGGCGTGGAGGCAGTGGTGTCCTTTTTTCTCTCATCGGATGTTGTGTGCTCATCTTCCTCTCTGTGTACTTCATAATTACACTGATTTAAAATGTGATTACGTTAATGCTACATCCTGTTGGTAAAAATTGAACAAGTGGGTGAGTCCAGGTCAGCCGGCCACACAGTCATTGCTATGTTACTTCCTTGAACTGCTTCCTCTTCTCAACCTACCTTTCGCCACTTGGAACATGTATGTAGGTTCATTATGGTGCCAAGTGGCCACAGGGGAGTGTTTGATCCAATAGAAAGAAATAGTTTGATCCAATAAAAGTGTTTGATCCAACAGAAAGAAAGGCCGTCGAGGGCAGTTGAAGTCACACATGAAAGAAGCCAGGATCAAGCTTGGTTTCTCCCTGTTCCACTTCGTCGTGTTTTTTACAGTATGATTTTAGCTTTGGTAAATGACTGAAACTGAAGAAGCCGGGGTTAAAGCCTACACTGCTGTGCAGTTGGGGAGCCAGAGACACTTAAATCGTCCCTAGAAACGTAACCATAGCACTGTATATTTTGGGTCTTTGAACAACAACAACAAAAAACCTATTTGTGCTCTATTTTTAACCATACAGAGTATTTTTTTTTTAAATATTTTGTTATTTTTATTTCATGTGTATGTGTGTATTGCCTGCATGTAGGTAAGTGCACCCATGTTGTGCAATGCCCGCGGAGGACAGAAGAGGCCATTGGATCCCCATGGAACTGGAGTTATGGATAGTTGTTAGCTGCCATGTGGGTGCTGGGATTTGAACCCAGGTCTTCTGCAAGAACAACCAGTGTTCTTAACCGCTGAGCCATCTCTCCAGCCCCACATAAATATTTTCTAAAAATGCTGTTTTGTTGTTTTAAGGGTGGAGGTTGGTTTGGGGGAGCATTTTTTTGAGACTGATTTTACTATGTTTCCCTGGCTAGCCTAGAACTCAGTAGTTAGACCATTTTGGCCTAGTTCTCACAGTGAGTCACCTGCCTCTGCCTCCCAAGTGCTGGGGTTAAAAGGATGCTGGGCATGGTGGAGTAAGCCTGTAGCCTGCAACTCTTGTGAGTTCAAGGCCAGCCTGGTCTACATAATGAGTTCCAGGACAGCTGGGACTACAGGGAGACCAGGTCTCAAAAAGACCCCCCCCCCCCCAAAAAAAAAGTAGCACTACCACACCTGGCCAGGCATGGTAGTGCGTGCATTCCTTAATCCCAGCAGAGGCAGGCAGATCTCTGTGAGCTCAAGGCCAGCCTGGTCTACGTAGTGAGTTCCAGGACACCTGGGGCTACAGGGAAAGAAAAAGAAAAAAAAAGGCTGTTACTGGAGCTGAGCTTGGCAGCTGTTCTCACTACACAGGACTGAGAGGGTTTGAGACCAGAGGATTGCTGAGATTTCAATTTCCAGACTGTCTAGGCCTCACACAAGTGGGGAGAACTGGCCTAGCTTGTTGGGGTGCTGCGGTGTGCTGTCACTCCTCTGCCCTTTGGGTATCACAAATTGATGAAGTCTGACTGTGCAAGGTGGGGTGGTCCTGTGAGACACCTTTGCTGAAAAGTGGGGGGAGTGGGGGCACCCAAGACAGGTTTATAAAGTTGAGCTCTCCTGAGGGGAGAGTATGGCAATGAGTGGACAGGGTTTCACATACTGGCCAGAACTTGGTCCACATCCCAGGTTACTGTGCTGCGAGCCTTGATGGCCAGGCTGTCAGGGCCACTGTCCTTGTCCAGGGATCTGGGTCAGTGCTGACCTAACCGTTTTCTCTGGTGCAGCATTACCCTGAGCGCCATGGAGGGCCAGAGCGCCATGGCCGGGACTCACGTGATGGCTGGGGCTACGGCTCTGACAAGCGGATGAGTGAAGGCCGGGGCCTACCCCCTCCCCCCAGGTTTGTGTCTCAGAAGTGCCCTGGGGTACAGGTGGGACTGAGCACACTGGGTGATAGTGAGCCCCTAGCCACACTGAGCCCCCTGCTGGCCATGCACTTGGCGCAGTGGTGGTCAGAAGTGTCTTTTTCCAAGGGGCAGACGTGACTGGGGGGAACACGGCCGGAGACTGGAGGATGACCGCGCATGGCAGGGCGCTGCAGATGGGGGCATGATGGACCGAGAGCATAAGAGGTGGCAAGGTGAGCTGGTGCTCGCAGCTTCACAGGTGGCCAGAGCCACTTAGTGACGACCTTGGTGGGTCTGCAGATGAACTGGTGACCCTAGATCCAGGAGGATGCAGACCCTGTTCTGCAGAGAGGGACTGACCAGCTCAGGTGGGGCACAGATTGGGCAGAGATGGGCCAGAGAGCTGCCCACACAATCATATGTTGGTCCCCTAGGTGGTGAGAGGAATGTGCCAGGCCACATGATGAGTCGCGGCGGCATGTCGGGGTGAGTGCTACACTGTCCCTCACTGGTGAGCCTTGGGGTGCACTGGGAGTCGGGTGGCCCCGTACAACAGTGCCCACTTCTCTCCAGGCGAGGCAGCTTCGCCCCTGGCGGTGCCTCTCGGGGCCATGTGATCCCACGTGGAGGGATGCAGGGTGGCTTCGGGGGACAGAGCAGGGGCAGCCGGCCCAGTGACGCCCGCTTCACCCGCCGCTACTGAGATGCTCCACTCACCTGTGACTGTGACTGTGCGGTCAGGACTGTCCCTTCCACCCTGTCTGTACAAAGGATTTTTTTTTTTTTTTAATCTGCTGCCATATTGTAGCTGGATACAATGTGAATTTGTTCTTTTTTTGTTTTGTTTTTTGTTTTTGTAATAAAGGTGTTTCTGTTCAATGTCCTCTACTCTAAGGCTGCCTGACATTAGCACAAGGGAAGAGTGGCCCAGCGCCCAGCCTCATGCCATCCCCAGCCTGCACACAGGAAAGTAGTTAGCACAGAGGCCCCATGCCACCTGGGCTTCAGGGCTAGCTCCTGCTTCCTGGACACAGACGGTATTGCCCGATGACCCTGAGGGCGGGAGGTACTCAGCCCCCCATGAGGCTGCAGTGACTACCACAGGTGCAACTGGATGCGTCCGGCACTCTCTCTTCAAGGGGGCAGAGGAGCAACACCCAGCCCTGTGTTCTAGGGAGGACCACCACAGCCGAGGGAAGCCTTCCAAACATCCCAGGAAACCATGACAGCTGCAGGCACGGCTGGGCTACTGAGTGATTCCACCACCCCAGCCAGGCCCACCATGGAGAGGGAACAGTAGCCGCAACTGAGGGTAAAGGGCCATCTGCCTCACACTGCAGCCCAGACATGGGTCACAGGGCAGAGAAAGCCCTCGGTGTGAGCGTTGTAAGACACAGAAGTCACCCACATCCACCTGACCTCACCTGGAGTTGTGCAGGCAGCCCAGTGACCAGCCTGATGCCACACCCTGTGCAGCCAACCTCCACCCCAAGGCTGCCTGCCACTAAGGACCAAAGCCAGGTGGACAGGATGGGTAGGCTTACACAAGACACACTCCTATATCCACGGAACCATCCATCCGTTTATCCACCACCTGCCCATCCATCTAATTCATCAGCTGCCAACCTGCTGTCTGTTCCCGAGCCACCTTTCCTGTCCCCCTATACTTGAAGGGATGGTAGAAGGCAGGTTGGGCAGCAACCAGGAGCCCCTGCCTGGGTTCCAAGGTAGCCCTGGGTGGTGGCCTGGAGGCCTCACCAGCTCTGGGTGCTCTGCATGTCCCTTGGCTCTCCTTGCCGTGGCAGTCCCCAGGGTGCCTGTTGGGCTGGAAGGGCACAGCCTTCTGAGGTTCCCAGCTGTGCAGGTGATGCCACGCTGAATGACACCTGTCTCCATATCTGTGTACAAGTCACTCTTGAAGCAGGAGGCCAATTCCTCCCACCAGTGCACCCTAGCATCCTGGCCCCTTCTAGAACCTCCTTCATCACCCCTCACCTCCCACCCCCGGCCCTTCTAAAGCCGCCTCCACCTCTCACCCCAAGTCCCCATCACTTGCACAGGCTGGTAATGGGGAGGACCCACAGCTCAGGGCATCTCCATGGGAAAGTTTACAGCACTGAGGTCTCCACTTTACCTGTGCAGGGTGCTGGGGGGCCCCACCAGCCTCCTGAGGCTGGTTTCCCACTGGACAGACATCCTGTGTGGTTGGGTGTGAGGGACCCCTGAGCTCACAGCCTCCTGGGGAGACAGACGCTTTCAAGCCCCAGGCAGCTTGATGCAGTGTGGGAAAGGAGTTTGGGGGCATTGTCCCTGGGGAAAGCATCCTTCTGGGGTAGAATGCTGGGAGACCCAAGTGGCTGGTACCTCAGGTTGTCAAGAACACAAAGTGAGGGTGACAGAAAAGGACTGAGAGAAGACAGGATGGAGGGGCCACAGACATGGTGACCCCTGCTGGTCTGTAGGTGAAGCTTACATTCAGGACTCTTCGAATTCCCTGCTCCCCTAAGCCTCTTCTCAACTCTTTCTGGGTACCAGAGATAGCCCAGGGGTTAGAGCACTGACTGCTCTTGCAGAGGATCGGGGTTCAGTTACCAGCACCCACATGGCGGCTAACAAATGCCCATAATTCCAATTCCAGAGGATCTAATGCCCTCTTCTGACCTCTGCTAGTACTGGACACACATGCATACACACATACAAAACACTCAAAAACCAGCCAACATTTTCTGGGTCCCAGCAATTGTGTCTGTGGATCACAGGGACCCACTGTCAGCCAGAACTCCACACAGCAGCCTGCCGACAGAGGTACCCCAGGCCGTCCCCTAGTCGTCCCCTACACTTGCCAGCCAACAGACAGGAGCAGTTCCAAAATCCTTTATTGGGCCTGAAAGCTGCGCTGAGTGGGGTCCCTAGTCTGGTGGACTCTGTGACTCCTGGTCCTGTTGGCAGTTCTGCTGGGACAGGCAGCCTCTGCTACTTGGCATGCTCCTTCACGTACTCCCAGCCTTCCTTGGAGTACTCTCGGGCCTTGGTGGGGGCCACGGACAGAGCGGACATCACGGACATGATTCCTGCAGGCACAGTGCAGGTGCTGGGGAGGCCGCCACCTTGCACAAGCCACCCTCAGCCAACCCCCTGGGGAAGCCTGCAAACCTGCCAGCAGAGAAACAGGCAGGAATGTGGCCCCGTCTGACTCACTGGACAAGTTCCAGTGGCGGGTTCTGGGGGTTTTTGAGACAGGGTCTCACTATGCAGCCCTAGCTGGCTGGCCTGGAACTTCCTACCCATCTCAAAGATCTGCCCGTCTCTGCCTCCTAAGTAATAGGATTAAAGATGGGCACTCCACTGCGCCTGGCTTGTTTGGGGTTTTTTTAGTTTTGTTTTGTTTTGGTCTTTTTGAGACAGGGTCTCCCTGTAGCCCCAGCTGGCCTGGAACTATCTACGTAGACCAGGCTGGCCTCGAACTCACAGAGATCTGCCTGCCTCCGCCTCCCAAGAGCTAGGATTAAAGGTGTGTGCCACCATACCCGGCTTATTATTTGGGGATTTTTGAGAGAAGATCTCACTATGTAGCCCAGCTAGCCTCAAGCTCTCTCTTCCTGCTTCAGCCCTTCTCAGTGCACTACCACACCCAGCTTTTGTGGCTTTGTTAAAAGAGACAGGTTTCCTGTGGCCCAGGCTATGTAACAGGATGACCCTAAACTCCAGGTCTTCCTGCCTCTACCTCCAGAGTACTGGGATGACAGGTGTGCATCACACTCAGGCCTTTCTACTTTTAGCTCCATAGGCAGCACACAGAAGCTGAATAGGAAAGAATTGGCTGGGCAAACAGCTGGGGAACAAGGCATTCCCCAAGCACAGGGACCAGGGTCTACCTGAGTTCCAGAAGTCACGGAAGTTCGGAAGGTTAATCTTTGGAGAGGCTGGGAGCTGGAGAGAAGAGAAGAGAGGTTGGTGCACAGGGATGTCAGCAGCCCCTCACCTCACCCCAGAAGCTCGGGGCCTCAACCAACCGGGCTGGAGCAGGCCCCAGGGCCACCCCAAAGCTGATCTGTCAAGTCCCAGCCTCACTCTCAGCCCCACTCCCAGCCCAGGTACCTTTGGCATCTCCAGACCCGTCTGCTGGCACACATACTGGCTGAACTGGTACATGGCTGGGGGCACGACCTCCTCCGCCTTTCGCAGGGCAGCCTCACTCTTGTCACTGGGCCCCAGCAGCTCCTGGTCGTAGACAAGGTAGACTGCGCCGCCTGCCACACTTCCTTTGATGAGAAACCTGTGGCAAGCCCAGTTCAGGAGTGCTGTTGCATCTCACCCCAAGGGGTCCGATTCTGGGGCACCCTGAGAGCCCAGGGAACCCAGATCTTTCAAATTGCCTCCTCCGACGACTTTTTACGTGTAAAATGAGGCTTAAATGGAGATAGTGGTACTGGAGAGATGTCTCAGAGGTAAAGAGCACTGACTACTCTTACAGAGGACCAGGGTTCAGTTCCCAGCACCCACATAGCGGCTAACAACCGTCTTGTACCTCCGGTTCAAGGGGATCCGACGCTCTTTTCTGTTCTTCGTGGGAACTGTACGATAACGGTGCACTTACACACATGCACGCAAAACATACACAGAAAATGAAGATTTTTTAAAAAAGAGACTGGCTCCTTCGAATTCTTGCAGATAGCGGGATAGCTTACACTTAAGACCCTGACTTTCCAGACGTCTTAGAGGGAGTCCCCGGAAGTTCCCTGTATGTCACTCATTACCTCCAGAGAGGCGAACGGCAGGATTTCCCACGCATGCCCATTGCACAAAAGGGTAAACAGACTCGAGGTGCTCTGGCACAGTGAGCCAAGCCTCAAGGGCTCGAAGGGAGGTCGGAGGGAGGTGACCGGTCCTCACTTCGCCAATAAGCTGTTTCCCTATGTGGACCATGAAGAGCTGAAGGCCAGACACAACTGAGAATGAACTGCCGCGCGGCACCAAGCCGCAGGGCACAGGTGCCTGCAACAGGAAACATTTCTTGAAGGCTCGGAGCCTGCCCGGCTCTCCACGCACCTCATCAGCGACCACACTCGGGCCACCATGGTACCTCGATCCACTCGTCGTACAAGGACAAACGACTCGCCCTCCGCTTCCGGTGGGCGGCGCCGCGGAGGCGCCTGGGAGATGTAGTCCCCCTAGTCAAACTGCAAAGGCCGACGGGAGCGTTAGACTTCACAACAGGACTGTTGGAAGCTCGGCCGCCGCAAACCTTTCTGGGAAATGCAGTCTGGAACGACCCAGAATGAGACAGGACGCAAAGCCTCCAGAGAAATGTAGTCCAGTCCGAGCCAAAAGGGGTGACGGCGCGGTGGGGGTCTGGAAGGACGACGGGTGGAGCCGGGGGGAAGATGCTGGAGAGTACCCCCACGCCCGCGCGAGGCAATGAACATCCCTGTGAGTGAGTTAGCCTGGAGGTGGTTGCCATGGCAACGCCAGGGGTGGCTTCTGCCGAGAGGCGGGTCTTCGGTCACGTGACTGAGCCGGGGCGCGGCCCGGGATCAGGACCGCATGCTGGAAGAACCAGGAAGAGGTTGTTGCCTGGCAATGGCAGGGCGTACAGTCCCCGCCCGAGGGAAAGGGGGGGTGGGGGGCTCGCGATCTCGTGATTTGGGGACGCCCTATAGGGCTTGGCAGGGGGCGGGCGGAGCACTAGGGAGAGGAGGAACTAGAGGGACCATCGGTGGGGGAAACTGAGGCCCAAGAGGGTGAGTAGGGCGTGTTAGGGGTTACATGCCCGCTTTGTGCGAAGCTAAGGCGGGACGAGGTCTTGTGCTTGAGCGTTCTGACAGGGTTTGAGTGCTGCATTCCTCCCTCCTGTGGACTGCTGCAGCCACACGCCCATCCACTACTATGCACCCATCCACCGATCCATCTATCCATCCAGCATCCACCCACACGTTCATTTAGCTAGCCAGTCCTTCCCTCTACGCATCTATCATTCATCTACTCGTCTCTCTGCACCCATCCATTCATCCACTGCTCCATCTACTCATCCACACATCCATCTATCGCCATACCCACTGGCCATCTTATTGTCTGTCCATCTACTCACCTACCTCCCATCCACCCATCTATTAACCAATCCAGGCACCTCTCCATGGCTGAGGACTTAGCTGTGCAAAGGCCATGGGGCATAGGGTACCCAGGTCGGGCTGAACAAGTGGAGAGGGCTTCCAGGACCCTTTACCCCAAATGCAGCTGGGCGTATTTTTGGCAGCGAGGAATCAAGATGAGATCCTGCCCACCACACAAAGGCCGGTCTTCCCGGGCTGTGCCGCCATCTTTTTCCCGTTGCAGGCCCTGGGGGGGGGGGGTCAATGCAGGTACTACTTCTCACAGGACTGGGGGCCCTGTTCTTCACCCTCTATTGGGATGACAACTTTGACCCAGGTAAGTGGCAAGGAAGGGCGAAGGGAGGAATTCCGTGGCTGTCCTGTTACCCCCTCAGGCATAGCACCTCTAATCCCTGTCAGCCACCCTCCAGGGAGCCGAGTCCTGCTGACTGGGGCCAGCACAGGAGTTGGTGAGGAACTGGCCTATCAGTACGCCCGCCTGGGCGCCCACCTGGTGCTCACGGCCACCACTGAAGCCCTCCTGCACAAGGTAGGCCTCCCTAAGTCTAGTTGAGTAGTGGGGGAGGCTACAGGAACAGAAAGAAGGTCTGGGTTCTTGACTCAGTTTCCTATGTGACTGCGGGCAAATGAACTCCCCTTTCTGAGCCAGTTTCATTTGTTGAAAGAAAAAGTACTTGTAGTGGGTTGTACCAAGGTGCTTGCTGATAAAAACCCAGCGCGGAAGCTTCCAGAACAGCAGGGAGGGGCGGGCAGGTGGACCGGGATCTACAGACAGCTCTGTCCCCCCACCAGGTGGTCGGAAACTGCAGGAAGTTGGGCGCCCTGAAGGTCTTCTACATTGCAGCAGACATGGCCTCCCCCGAGGCACCCCAGCACGTGGTGCAGTTTGCGCTGGACAAGCTGGGTGAGGGGCGGGGCCTGATATCCAGGCTTTTAGGGCTGGGACCTAAAATTCGGGTGCGGGGTGATAGAGGGGGCAGCAGGAGAGACTTATGGGGTCCTGGGCTTCTGATTATCTCAAGGACTGGAACTCTAGATTGGCCACCTCAAGGATGGGGAGAAAACAAGTCAGGGAATGCAGGGCTCTGGTACGCAGAGGGGAGACTTCAAGGGTCAGCCCCGTGCTAACCGTCCTATTTGGATCAGGGGGTCTGGATTACCTCGTGCTGAACCACGTCGGAGGCGCTCCGGCCGGACTGAGAGCCCGAAGCGCCAAGGCCACCCGCTGGCTCCTGCAGGTGCTCAGAACCTTCCAGGCCGCCAGCTAGCACTGTAGGACCACGCCCTCCCAGCCAAGGCCACGCCCACGCCCGAAGTGGTTCTGCTAGCTGCAGCTGCTCAGGACAGCTTAGCTCAGGGCTATGAGCCCCTACAGTCCTCAGTTCTTGGCCTCGCCCTTGGGCTAACACTCAGCACCTCCCTCCTCCTTCTGGGTACCGCCCTCTAGCTTTGGCTCAGCCCTAAGCGTTCCTACACCCAGAGGCCCCGACCCTCCCTGCTTTGGCTACGCCCCCGTGGACCCCTAAGCCCACCCCTTGGTTCAGCCTCCCTGCTCAGTTTCGGGCCCCACCCCCCGCCTTGGCTCCGCCCACCAGGCTGATGTTCAGGGTGTGGGCCCCACTCTCTAGCTCTGAACTTGGGTTCAGGCCTCTTCCTCCCACATTGGCCCCGCCACTAGCTAACTCTCAGTTCCTGGGCTACTCCCTCTACCCCTGGCTTCTCCCTAGACTGGGTTCAGCCCAAAGCTTACATCATGGCTGCAAGTCCCGCCGCTCTGGTCGTGGCCCCGCCCCCAGCTGGCTCCTGGGCCGCAGGCTCCGCCCCTCTCCTTGGCCCCACCCCCTGCTGTCCTCTGACCCCGCCCCCACCCGGCGTAGCACCTGGCCGCCAACGCGCAGTCGCCCCCTGCAGGTGAACCTACTGAGCTATGTGCAGCTGACGTCGTGTGCGCTGCCCAGCCTGGCCGCCAGCCGCGGCTCCCTAGTGGTCGTGTCCTCTGTGCTCGGTGCGTGTCCCCGTCGGGAGCAGGGCGGCCATGGCTTGGTGCGGGTGAGGCTGGGCTCGGGCTGCCCTGCAGCTGCTGAGCGGTCGTGCTCCCGCGCCGCAGGCCATGTGCCTGCGTACTTCTCCAGCCTGTACTCGGCGGCCAAGTTCGCGCTGGACGGCTTCTTTGGCTTCCTGCGGCGGGAGCTGGACGTGCAGGACGTGAACGTTGCAATCACCTTGTGCGTCCTGGGCCTGCGCGAGCGTACCTCGGCCACCGAGGGCGTCAGGTAAGGCCTAGGCGACAGCAGGGGGCGTGCACAGCCCTGGCTGCAGTCTCCACCATGCCCTCTCGTCCCCCCCAGGGGCATCGGCAGTGCCAGGGCTGCCGCGGGACCCAAGGCAGCCCTGGCTGTGATCCGTGGAGGTGCCACGTGGGCTTCAGGCGTCTTCTACCCGTGGCGTTTCCACCTGCTGTGTGTGTTGCGGGGTTGGCTGCCGCACCCGCCTGCGTGGTTCATCCGCCAGGACCTCAACGTCTCCATCGCAGCAGCCTGAGCTCTGGGGCCCCGGGGCAGCGCATCTTCGCAGCTGTCTAGTGCAGCTACGCCCAGAGCCAGGAAGCTCGGATTGACTTCTGACATCTGCTCATAGAATTCAAGGTGCACAGGGCCTCTGTAGGAACTTGCTGGACCCAAGGCTCCAGAGGAGCAGGGCTTGGGGAGTGTACTTTGGGCTGGATCCAGTCCTCCCTTCATAATAAAAGTTCGCTTCTCTGGTATGCATCTATTGAAACTTCTCAGGCCATAGTGGAGGGTGGGAGGCTGAGGTGAGAGGACGGAAGCCACCTTGGGCTACATGAGAACTCAGTTGGTAGAATGCTTGCCTAGTATTCACGAAGCCCAACCCAGTACTGCACAAAATACTGTGATGGTGCATACCTGTCATCCCAGCACTCGGGAAGTAGAGACAGCCGGATCATGGCCTGGTCTACATAGTGAGTTCCAGGCCAGCCAGTGCTACATAGTGAGGCCCTGTCTGAAAAAACAAAAACCAGTCTTGAGATTGTGAGATGACTCAGCAGATACAGGGGCTTGCTGTACAAGGTTACATTCCTGACAACCTGAGATTGGTCCCTGGAACCGACGTGGAGGAAAGAGAGAACCAACTCCAGCACGTTGTTCACCACGTGCTGTGGTACGTGCATGCGCTCAGGCAGACACAGACACAGTGACACACACACACAAACACGGAGACACACTCAAAAAGTATGCAAGTGCATATATATACTTTTTTTTTTTTTTTGGTCTTTTTTGAGACAGGATCTCCCTGTAGCCCCAACTGTCCTGGAACTCACTATGTAGACCAGGCTGGCCTTGAACTCACAGAGATCTGCCTGCCTCTGCCTCCCAAGTGCTGGGATTAAAGATGTGCACCACTACGCCTGGCTAAACATACTTTTTATAGGTTGAGGAATTGGGGAGATGACTTAAGCTAAGGACCTGAGTTCAATCCCCAGGACTCACATGTTGGAAAGAGAGGATCAATTCCCACAAGTAGGACCTTGACTTCCACACTTGTGGGGCGGTACATGCCCCCCTCCC
Organism: Nannospalax galili; assembly: GCF_000622305.1. Lineage (NCBI taxonomy): Eukaryota > Metazoa > Chordata > Mammalia > Rodentia > Spalacidae > Nannospalax > Nannospalax galili. The sequence goes on along the minus strand of NW_008341457.1, from coordinate 1,156,209 downwards.
CCATAAATTAAATGGTTTCGAACTTCTTTGTTTTTGTTTTTTGGAGACTCAGAAATCTCTTAACTGTAAGCCCCTGTAAAAAGACAAATTACTTGTAACATACAGTGGAACCAAATACACATTCCCATCCCAAAAGTGAAGAATACGGGCATAGTGAGGAAACACCAGACCAAAACAAGACCAAAAACCAACAGGGAAAACACCAAATTTCGACTCCTGGGACTTCCAGAGGACTTAGGTGGCTCAGCCTCCACCTTTGCTGTGTGCAACATACATCTCTCTCTTGGGCTGGTACCATGCCCTGTATGCAGATCTTCTTGGCAGATGCTTCACAGCTCTGAAATCACAACCGTCTTCCTGGGGTCTCCATTGGCAACCAGGCTTCACCTTCACAGCTTCATGCAATGGCCAATCAGGGACTTCTTTATGTCCTCCGAAGTTCTGGTTCCAAGGGGCAAAGGTCCATCACGAAGCAGGGAGGCATGGTGGCAGAGGTGGCTGGAGGAGGAGTGGAAGCTAAGCTCTCACATCTTCAAGCAAGCACTGGAAGCAGGAGCATGGATTCGAACTTTTGACAAAGGAGCAGAGTTCCAAACCTGGGCTACAGCCACGCCCACCGTGCCCAAATGCTGGTCTTGGGCTCATCTGAGGCTCCGCCTAGGTGCACATACTCAAAGAAAGTGCAGTCTCTGGCCACCAGGGGGCGAAGGCCGCGCTCTTGCCGCCCTAGCCGACGAATGGGTCCGACAGGTATATATTTATCACAGTCAGTGTGCAGGCTCGCCCAGCCACGCGTGCACAGAGCGCGCCTGAGCCTCCGGCCGCCAGGGGGCGCGCGCGGCGCTCCTGCCTCTTTAGCCAGAGCCACAGGCGGGTCCTAGATATCCCAGCGTTCCTTGCGGCGCCGTCTTTCCTGTCGCGGCGGCCATCGGACAGCTGCAGGTAAGCTTTGGTCTCGGCCGTATCCATCGCCATCGGGGTTCCCGGGCCGTCGGGTCGGAGGGAATCGGGACCCGCGGGTGGGGTGAGAGGGAGCTAGGACACGGGGTCTGAGCGCGGTCTGACCATCGCTTTGCGTCCGCAGCTATGGCTCTGCGCTACCCCATGGCTGTGGGCCTCAACAAGGGCCACAAAGTGACGAAGAACGTGAGCAAGCCGAGGCACAGCCGGCGGCGCGGGGTGAGTGCGGGCGTCATGTGGGGTAGTCCACGCTGTGATCCTGCCTGCGGACGAAAGAGGTGTCTACCGCATGCGTAGTGGGTCCAGATGGTCTGAGGTGGGCGGTGGTGGAAGGGGACAGATAATGCTTGTGCTGGGCGCGTGGCAGGGTTCATGCGCCCCGGTTGGGGTTTCGAGGCGCAGGAAGACTTGAGGACACCGCTCTGTCCCAACTTCCCGGAGTCTTATGCTGGAAGTCATGCCTGGGACCCTGAGCTGGCTCCAAGCTCAGCGACCGCCTGTCATTGTAATGAAATGCCCTCACGCTTATAGTTCGGGGCATCCCTCAACTCCCATATAAGTTAGTTTCCCTGCAGTAGGTTAACACAGACTCAAGACTGTTAAAGGTGCGGAGTCAAAGATGGGTGCTCAGCCTGGCATGGTGGCGCACACCCTGTAGTCCCAGCACTTGGGACACAGAGGCAGGCGGATCTCTGTGAGTTCAAGGCCAGCTGGCTTACATAGTGAGTTCCAGACCAGCTGGGGCGTCAGGGAGACCCTGTTTCAAAAAGACCAGAAAAAGGGGCTGGAGAGATGGCTCATCGGTTCAGAACACCGGCTGTTCTTGCAGAAGACTTGGGTTCAAATCCCAGCACCCACGTGGCCGCCAACAGCTGTCCAGAACTCCGGTCCCAGGGGATCTGACAGTCTTTTCTGATCTCCACCGGCATTGCACGACACGGGTGCACTTACCTACACGCAGGCAATGCACGCATACACATATAATAAGTTTTAAATGACCAAAGGAAAAAAGAGTGCTAAGCTCTAAGTGGGAGATGGGCATCAGCTCCCCCCCCCACCAGGAAGTGCAGGTCTGCAGAAGCACAATACCAGGGTGTTAGCGCATGGCTCAGTGTCTGACCATATGCATGGGATCTCCTGTGCGAGATTAGTCCAGAATCCAGCGTGGCGTGGTAAGCTGTCTCTAGTCCAGGAGCTCTGGGCCAAGGATCTGTACATTGCATCTGGGTCATATTCCCCAGACCTGTCATCCCTCCAGCCACCCCCCATGTGGGGAAATTTAGCACACTGGGGGCCTGAGGATTTAACTAGGCTGGCAGGGAACACCGTCGTGATGCTCGTTGCCCCTTGTTCTTCAGCGCCTCACCAAGCACACCAAGTTTGTGCGGGACATGATCAGGGAGGTGTGTGGCTTTGCGCCCTATGAGCGGCGTGCCATGGAACTGCTCAAGGTGTCTAAGGACAAGCGGGCACTGAAGTTCATCAAGAAGAGGGTAGGTGCCGAGTCTTGTACAGCCTTTAATCCCAGCAGAGGCAGGTGGATCTCTGAGATGGATGCTAACCTGCGTGTAGTGGTGGTCCCTTGGCTGACACTGTCTGTCCTGACAGGTGGGGACACACATCCGTGCCAAAAGGAAGCGGGAGGAGCTGAGCAACGTGCTGGCGGCCCTGAGGAAAGCTGCAGCCAAAAAGGACTAAGCCTAGAGCCCACTTCCTGTCCCCTCAATAAATCTTTCAGAAAACCCTAGTCCTGGCTGCTGCTCTGTGGGGTGCAGGGTACTTACAGGATGACATGTACCACACAATTGCAAACGTTCATTTTATTCATGATCCTACAAGCAGCTCATGGCTCTTTGCCATACCATGATTTTATAGTCAGGTCCCTGGGCTCCTCACCAACCCCACAGCTGGGCATCACCGCTCCACAGCCAGTGCTGCAGGCTCCTGCTCATGCAGAGGAAATGCGATGCGGAAGATGTCTTGGTAGTGCGCCACAAAGTGCACATCCAGGCCCTCCGTGATGAAGGGCGCCAAGTCTGAGAAGTCCTTCCTGTTCTCAGCAGGTAGGATGATGCACGTTATGCCTGCTCGCTTGGCCTGCATGAGGAGGGGATCAATCAGCTGGGAGTAAAGCAGGACCTGCTGCCTGGCAACTTGGAGGCCAGTGGCACCCATTGTGGACAAAGCCAAGGTTGGGTCTGCTCTTATCAGCAGGCCTGCAGGGGCAGGACACTTACCGCAATGGTCTTTTCCTTGATGCCACCCACAGGCAGCACCTTGCCAGTGAGGGAGACCTCACCAGTCATGGCCAGGTTCTGCAGCACTGGCCGCCCCAGAGCCAGGGACAGCAGTGCAGTGACAATCGTACAGCCTGCACTGGGGCCATCCTTTGGGGTAGCGCCCTGCACAGAGGAAGGGAGTGTGAGTGGGTGTGTGATGTATGGGGAAAAAAGGTGACAGTCTGGGGCTGACCTCTGGCACGTGGAGGTGGAGATGTGAGGTTAGCAGGAAGTCATTTTCAGGGTCCCTCTGCATGAGGAAGGCACGGGCAAAGGTGTAGGCAATACGGGCGCTCTCCTTCATCACCTCCCCCAGCTGGCCAGTCACTTCCAGGCTGCCATCCTTGTCCTCCCTGCCGTCTCTCTGTGGTGGCCGCCTAAGGGATGTCTCCACAAACAGTGTGGAGCCTCCTAGAAGGATAGGGAGGAAAAGGCCATGGATGTGGAAGCCCACCATCTCTGGATTTTCACACCACTCCTGGGGTGTTCACTCCCCCTCCTGGGCCCTGCAGGGTGCATGGGGCTTGGGTTGGCTTATCAGCCCAGACTTATGTGTACCACTCAGCTATGGGAACAGTGTGGCCCTCAGCTACGCCCACGTATATGAGGAAGACCACATAGCCCAGCTCAGCCCACTGTGCAGGATGCTGAGTTTTCCTGAGACCTGGTGGAGCGAATGTGGTGCATGCAGGTCCCAGAGCTCACCCATGGCGGTCCAGGCCAGGCCCATGACAACACCAGGTGGTGTCACATCGTACATGCGCTCCACAGTGAACACAGGCTTCCCCACAAAGTCCTGCAGGTTCTCTGGCGTCACCCACACTGTGTCCACCTCCCCACTTACAATCTTGTAGGCAGCCTTCCGCAGCACCTGGGGGTGGGGCCAGAACAGGTGGGGACAGGGCCAAGGAAAGAGGTGAGGGGCAGGACCAGAGGCAGCCAGGTGAGGATGACAAAAGGAGCTAAGCCAGAAGGGCATGTGGCCTGGGGAGGTGGAGCAGCCAGGGGAGGCGGTCATGTCCTAAGTGCTGTGGGCGGCCCACCTTTTCCACCTGCTTCTGCAGGTTGCGCACCCCACTCTCACGGCAGTACTGTTTGATGAGCAGTGTGAGCACATCAGCCGATAGCCTTGCTTTGCTCTCGTCCAGGCCACATAGCACCCGGGCCTGTGGTACCAGGTAGCGCTGCAGAGGAGCCAGAGTCAGGGCAGGAGCCTCAGGGTCACCCATACCCCAAGTCCTCCCAGGAACAGCCTGGCTTAGAACTGCCTGATGGCCTGGCAGCAGGTGTCATTGCACACTGGGCAAACAGGACCCAGCACTGGACACACAGCACTGCCCTTCCTGGGTGACCTCCCACCCCCACAGAACCTGTCATAGCAGCAGAGGCCCCAGGTGCCCCCACAGCCCAGCCACCATCACTGTTCCAACATGTATCGGAGCATGCAGAGAGCGGGGGTACAGTCATGGAACACCACAGTAGGTACAACTCCCACAGTCCAGGGTTCTAAGCCCCTCTTGCCCTCACATCAGCTCTGAAAAACAGGGAGGCACTCAGGCCCCAGCAGACACAGCAGCCCTGGCCACAAGGGCTCAGGAGGGATCACAGTGCCATGTGGAGCACAGCACCCCAAATGGTCCCACCAGGCTGTCCCTTACCATGACACCTCTGCCCAGTGTCTATCTAGGACACCCACAGGCCCTGTCCCTGCATGGGGAGCACCCACCACACAGTGCTGCCCACACCTGCTCTGAGACCTGGATCTCCAATGCCCCTGCAGCTCCCTCTCCCCAACAGCATTGGTCAGCCCTGCTCACCTCAGCAATGGCCAGCTTCTCCTGTGCCACATAGCCAGACACATTGATCATCTCCATTCGGTCCCTCAGTGGCTCGGGGATGGTGTCAGTGACATTGGCTGTGCAGATGAACAGCACCTGAGGACAAGGGGTGCTGGAGGCAGCTGCACTCTTCCCAACCCTCCCTGGCAGCCACCCTCCCCACCCCACCCCAACCCCCACCCTGCAGCAGTGCACTCACCTTGGACAGGTCCACTGGCACATCTAGGTAGTGATCCAGGAAATTGGCATTCTGCTCTGGATCTAGCAGCTCCAGCAGTGCCGAAGATGGGTCGCCCTGGTAGCCACGACCAATCTTGTCCACCTGGGGAGTAAAAGTGGATGGCGTGGGCCATGCCTGACCCCAGGCACGTGTGTGGCCAGGATCCCTCCCTGTCCAGGGTCCACCCTTACCTCATCGATCAGCACTAGCGGGTTCTCAGTCTTTGTCTTCTTCAGACACTGGATGATCTTCCCGGGCATGGCCCCCACGTAGGTGCGCCTGTGGGACACAGTGCCCAGTGAGATTAGCACCCAGTGAGGTTATGGAAGCCAGGGATGGCACCCCAGTCCACTGCCAGTGCACAAGTCAGTGACCCACCATGATCTGACCCCCTAACCCAGAAGTGCACACAACATGACAACAGGGCTGTAAACACTGAGCAGGTTGCCCAATGCCATCTAGAGCTGGGCAACACCAGGTCAGCTAGGAGCCTGCTAACAGCTGCACTCCCTCCCAAACTGTAAAATCCAGTGTACTTTCCCATGGGAGGGGCAAGGAGACTAGGGTGGGGCTTCAGGAAGGGGCAGCAGACACAGCCAGACCCACTGACCACACTGAGGGGGCCTTGCAGTGGGCAGGGGAGCACAGCTCAGGGTGAGTCCTGAGTTCTGGCTCTAGGACTGGGCAGGGTAACCGGCCACAAGACAGCAGAGTTAATTACAAAGGGAGAACCCCACCTGTGCTCAGGAGGGGAGTGGGGGTGTCTGGGGTGACACCCCAGGGTATCTTCAGGAGACACAAAGCAAACAAGCCAAGCAGGGAGCCATGTGGGTAGTGGACAGCATCACAGGCAAAGGACACAGCTGTGAAAAGGCCCTGGGGCAGGACGGAGGGGCAGTGAGGAGGGGAGGTGAGGTGAGCTACAGAGCCATGTAAAGGCCCCATGGGCTACAGGTTGGGCTTTGCTCCCAATGGCAGAGGGAGCCATGCAAGGTATGACGGCAGAGGGGGTTTTGCTGACAAGGTTCTTTTCCCCTTTTTGACAGGGTCTCCCTGAAGCTCCAGCTGCCTCTGCCTCCGAGTGCCAAGCCCTCTCTGCTTTTTCATGTTTTAAAGACCAGTTTCATGCAGCCCATAACCTTGCTATGTAGCTGACGATGACCTTCAACTTCCTGAGCACTGTGATGACAGGTGCATCTCCATTCTGTCCCAGCCAGTTTCCAGCCCTTCGCCCTCTTAGGAAGTCCCACTGACCTTAGCTCAGAGGGCAGGGTGGACCTGCCCTGCCCACTATGAGCTTTACCTTGACTTCTCCCAGATCAGAGACGCTGCCCAGGCCTCTGCTCACGCAAGTGGGCTTTGTCCCACATCAGGGGCCGGGGCACAGCCACAGGCCTAGAAAGGACCACTGCTATGCTAACCTGTCCTGTCCCTCAGACCCCAGCTTGCTGGGCTCCCCCTGGCTGTCCTACAGCCACCCATCCCAGAGCCATCACCTCCCTGGCTCAGGCTACACTGCCTCTCACACCTGGGCCACCAGGAGCAGCGGAACCCAGGTCCCACACTGGCTGTGTGCTTAGGGTGGGTAAACAGCACTGTTTCTGTCCAGGCTGGCCTCAAACCAGTGGCCATCCTGCTCAGCCTATCATGGGCTGCTGGGGTGACAGGAGTGTACCTCCATGCTCGCCTCCACCCTCCCACAGGTTGGAGTGGACAGGTGATCCCCCGCTCTCAGCATGCTTGCTTTGGAGGCAAGATGGTACCACTATACACATGTCCAGCACACACGACCCTGCAGCAGGGATGTGGAGGACAGGCGGGCACACTCTCATAGGGCTGAGAGCCTGCATCCACAAGGGCCCAAAGAACCGCAAGGTGGTGCCAGGCCCAGGCTCCAACCTGTGGCCCTTGATCTCCGCCACGTCCGTCATGCCCCCAACGCTGAAGCGGAAGTACTCGCGGTTGAGTGCTCGTGCGATGGAGCGTGCGATGCTGGTCTTGCCCACGCCAGGTGGCCCGTAGAAGCAGAGGATCTTGCCCTGTGTGGAGCCTCGGAGCTGGCTGACTGCGATGAACTCCTGCAGAGAGCCAGACAACTCAGTGCGACAAGGCTTTCTGATGCCAGGGGCCTTACTGGCCCCCCAGGGGATGCAAGGCAGGCTAGAGTGTACAGTGTCCACAGTGCAGGGCCCACTGAGGCAGCACAGCCACATCAGCAGCCCCTTCTAGGGTTGCTGTCCAGGCAGCAGCACCCACTGGCACACTGAGAGCTTGGTGGATGGCAGGCTGGCAGGGCCTAGGGACACGCCATGATAACATCAGTGGCTCCCACCAATCCAGATCCACCAGGACACCTACCATTGACACAATAACTACCTTAGGGCTTGGGTGCTCTGAGTGGTCACCCAGGCTGCTCTGACAGCAGCAGGTGGGCAGGAAGAGGCTTTAGTCCATCCCCAAACTCCCTCTTTGGCTGTGCTGAGGGGATGGCCCTGGAGGTACCAGGACATGGGGGCTCTGGATGGTAGTAGCAGCCTCACAGAAGGACGCAGTGAGGTAGTCACCCTGGGCAACAGCCAGGGCTCACCAGGATGCGCTTCTTCACATCCTCCATGCCGTAGTGGTCCTCCTCCAGCACCGCCTGTGCCCGCGCCAGGTCCAGGTTCTCATTGCTGTATCTGCCCCACGGAATGGATGTCAGCCAGTCCAAGTAGTTGCGTGTGACGCTGTGGGGACAGAGCATGAATAGGGGCTGGTGGCTACTGCTAAACACAGGAACACAGGCATGATGCTCTCAATTGAGTCAACAGCACCAAAGCTGGGTCTGGCTCAATGGGAAAACAGGTCAGGTCTGCTGATGGCTACCCTGGCTGACCCCTGGGCCAGAGAACTTTCTCTGACAGAAGCTGCCACTGAGGGAAGTTAGGTCAGCAGCAGGCCCTGAGGCCTGCTCACCCACGAAAATGAAGGGTGCACTAGGAACACAGCAAGGCCCCAGGCCAGGACTTCAAGGACAGTCAGCCTTCAGTGTGACAGGAGAGCCACTCAATGGCCAGTGCAGTCGCCTGCAAGGGGCAGAATGGAGCCTGGAGAACACCATGCTGGTCCCGAGAGGCTACAGGAGAGACTTACACAAAGAAATGGGACACAGGCTAGCCTGGACCACACACGCCAGTGTAATAGTGGTCCCAAGAGGGAGGCAGTGCCCAGGGCCTTGTGGAGAACAGAATGGGGGCCTGGAGACAGAGTCCAGTGGCCTCGCACAGCAGCAGAACAGACATTATGGTGCAGCCGCCAGAACACAGTAGGCTGCAGCCTGGGGCCCACCTGCCTAATGCCTGCTTCCTGGGCCATCCTGGGCCATCTCAGGCAGCAGACAGTTTGACAGTGGTTCATGTCCCCATGCAGGACACAGAGCAGCCGCAACTCCAAAGCAGTCTCCTGACTCACAGGGGACACAGCCAGGGCCACAGCCCTGACTCTGTGGCGGAGCACAGCGATTGAGGTGACGGTCAGAGCCCCAGGGACTCACTTGAACTCAGAGGAGTGGTTGTCCAGCAGGGCCAGCTTACTTAGCTCCTCATCTACCACATCCATCACATGCTTGGGCACCACCAGCGTGCGCAGGCGTTCCCGGAACTTGTCCTCGATGGCGTCCTTGTCCTCCTTCTCCAGCCCCAGCTCCTTCTTGATGATTTTCAGCTGCTCCTGCAGCAGGTACTTGCGGTGTGTCTGCTTGATCTTCTCCTCCACCTGAGGGTGGGCGGCCACGACTGGAGGGAGGGCTCAACCCTGCACCAAGGCCCTGGGCCATGGGGCTCACACCAGAAATGAGACACATACCCTAAGTCTGTGTCTGGGGATGAACTGGCCTGGTGCAGCTGAGCTGCCTCCACCCAGTGCCTGCCACTGGAGGATGGCTGCTCTGGTGACAGGCTGAGAGCTGCTTTCTTGGCCACAAAAATCACCAAGCTCCCCAGTTACATGCAAGATGTAGACCTGTGCTCTATTGTTTCTGATTTTGAGGCAGGGTTTCATATAGCCCTGGCTGTCCTCTATCACTGTGTGGCCGAGGATGATCCTGAATTCCAGATCCTCATGCCTCCACCTGTCCAGTGCTGAGATGACAGGCATGTACCACTACGCCTGGTTTCTGGGATGCTGGGGATGAGCGTTCTGCCCACTGAGCCTGGTCTGGGCATTTCTGCTACAGCAAAATGTAACTCCTAGCTCCTGTCCCAGGCTCCAGAGGCAGAGTTCCCACAGGGCACTGCTCAAGTGCAGGAGCTCTGTCTAAGTCAGCCTGGCCAACACAGCAAAAGACTTGGCATGTGGCCTTCCCCGCTCACCTCACGGCCCAGGCGCTGTTGCAGCTTGCTCAGCTCAAACTCCTTCTTCAGGAGCGACAGGGCCTTATAGAGACGCTTCAGGATCTGCAGGAACCAGAGTGTGCTGGGGACATTCAGCAGGGACCCCTAAGTCACACAGTGCACCAGCACACACAACAAGTGACCATGCCCCACCAAACCTATGCACCTCACATCCACTCCCATAGACCAACCTGGAAACCCAGCATGGCTAGGGGAAAGTAAGGCTGGCATCACCACCTCACTGTGGATCTGCCCAGGACCTGCTGACTGTATAGCACCACAAGGATCAGTACACTGCCGGCTGGGCCCACAGCAGACATCCCCAGACGCTAGATACCCAGTGGACTGGGTCAGCCACTCACATTGGTCTCCTCCAACACATCCTGCAGCTCATGCGACTCAGCGCCTGTCAGAGCGGCGCCCATGTCACTCAGGTAGATGGGGTTGTCCACCACACGTTGGCCAGCCTGCATCATCTGCAGCACTGACTCTCTGTGGATGGATCACAAACCTCAGTGCTGTTCCTTCGCATGCAGGGACGCCCAAGTCCTCAGCAGTGTGGGCTTGTTCCCTGCCAGCCCCCCACTCACCTATATAGAGGGTTCAAGGCAATGATGTCACGGATGGTCTTCACGATCTCTGCGGTCAGGGCCTGGCAAGCAGGGACCAGAACAGTCAGGAGGCCTGGTAGCCCGACCAGAGGCAGACACGGCCACTGAGGGGGAGCACTCACCTCTCACCCACCCAGCCCTGGCTGAAGACAGACTTAGGGACCACAGAGAGGAACCCAAGTTCATCAGCAACAAGAACTTGGAGTAAAAACTAAAACCAAGGGTGGCGAGAGGGCTCAGTGAGTGAAGGGGCTTGTTACCAAGCCTGGTGATCCATCCCTGGATCTCACATGGCAGGAGAGAAGGCACTCCTGCACCACACTCAACACACACAAACAAACATGAAAAAAGGGAAATAAAACCAAAGTGAGTCCCAAGGCCACTGGGAGCCTGTGCCTAGAACAATCACTTTCCATGGGGAGGGCAGGGATGCTTTCCACTTTCCATGTCTTTCTGGGTTTCTGTTTTCATTGTTTTTTCAGGGAGGACGTCACAATACAGCCCAGGCCTCCAAGTCCAGCAATCCTCCTGCCTCAGCCTCTGCAGTGTTGGGACTGCAAGCATGTGCTACCACTGCCAGCAGGACAACCTCCCAGCCTGGTGTCCAGTCACTGGCTTTGTCCCCGACTGAGTCCATGTTGCAGAAGGGACAGGGATGGCCCCCACCTACCCAGTCCAGTATCTTAGGGGGCTCCAGCCTTCTCTCAAAGCCACTGAGTTCAGCCCCAGGCCTTCCGTACTGTGAGCCCAACACAGGAAGGCTGCTGCAGGAGTGTTACTTTAAACAGAATGACTCCGGGGCCTCCTGCAGCCCGGTTAGGCTACAGGCAAAGGTTCCAGCGCCCTGAGCAGACATCACCAATGGATCCCAGCACTCCTTCCACAGGGCTCAACAGCAGCCTAGAGGCCTGGCCCCTCCCATAGCCCCCAGTGGAGGTTCGTGCCCCACACCCACAGGACACACCCCAGGATTCATTAGCTTTGCTAACTATCCCTGTCCACAGGCCTGCTTATGCCTTGAAGGAAGGACTGCCTAAGTTTGGGGTCAGGGTGGCAGTGAGGGAGGCACAGGGACAAGCGCTCTGGAGAAAGCTAGAGGCCTGTGCAGCAGTCATGTGCTGGTGCAGAATTGGGTTCAAGTCCTGCCTCCTCCTGGAGGAGCAGAGGGCCCAGTGCTGCCCACCCAAGCTCCTACCAGGATTCTGTGCTCTTTCCACGAATGAGAGCTGGGCCTGACAGGTGGCTCTCTGTGAGGTCCTGGGGCATGTTGAGGGTACCCTGCAGACAGGGCACTCCACTTACTTTGACCTCTTCAGTGACCTGGAAGTCTTCATGGACAATGTTCTCCACCTCCACCATTAGCACCTCCCTGGTGGATGTGGGGGGCCCAGCCACCCCCTCAGGCTGGGGCTTGACGCCCAGCTCCTCTTCTGTCTCCTTCCTGCCCCGCTTTGGCTTTCTCCGAGTCTTCTGCTTGTTCTCAGGCTCCTCCTCAGGCTCCACCTCCAGCTGCCGGCTAATATGGATCCTGGGGATGGATAGGGCAGGTGGATACAGCTGAGCTACCAGCACATGCAAAAGTCCCAGGGCCCTAGGGTCTGCAGCCACTAAGGCTGGGAGGTCACTGGGTCCTCATACCCCATGACCATTGCCTCCTCTTCCACAAGACCACCCCCGCAAACACCCCAGCTGCCTCCTAGAATTGCTGTGGTAAAGGCCCCAAGGCCTCACAGAACACCCAGGATAGCTAAGCACTGGCCTGTTCAATACTCCTGTTCCACCCCTGACCCTGAACAGAGGCCTTCCTCACTCTAAGTCAGTTGGCCTCTACCTCTGCTCTCTGCCTTCCAGGACTGAGGGAGACACACACTGACACCTGTGGACATTTTTCTCTCTGTTCCCTAAAGGAGGAGTTAGAACAGTTCTATGCAAAATGTTACACTGTATCAGGTTTAGAAGTCATCTACAGGTGACAAGGTTCAGGAGAGGGGGTTACAGAGAGGGCTAAATGGTAAAGACCCTTGCTACCAAGCAGGATAGAGTTGAGTCCTAAGATCCACACAGTGGGCAGAGCTCACTACCCCCAACTTGTCCTTTGACCTCCACACGTGCACACACACCACACACAAATAAATAAATAAATAAATAAATAAATAAATAATAAATAAATAAATAAATGGGCTGGAGAGGTGGCTCAGCAGTTAAGAGCACTAGCTGTTCTTGCTGAGAACCAGGGTTCAGTTCCCAGCACCTACACAGCAGCTAACGACTGCCCCTAACTCCACTTCCAGGGGATTCAATACCCTCTTCTGGCCTCCTTGGGCATTGTACAACATGGGTACACTCACATACATGCAGGCAAAACACTCATACACATGAAATAAAAATAAATCAATCAAGAAATAAGTTTAAAAAAACTTAAATGGGCCAGGTGTGGTAGCACACACCTTTAATCCCAGCATTTGGGAGGCAGAGGCAAGTGGTCTACATAGTAAGTTCCAGGACAGCTGGGGCTACAGGGAGATCTTATCTCAAAAAAGACACACACCACCCCCTCCAAAAAATTAAATGGGCTAGGAGTGGTGGTGCACGCCTTTAATCCCAGCACTTGGGAGGCAAAGGCAGGGGGATCTCTGCAAAATCAAGGCCAGCCTGGTCTACATAGCAAGTTCCAGGCCAGCTGGGGTACAAGGAGACCCTGTCTAAAGAGGCAAAATAAAAACAAAAAACTCAACAAAACAAACTAGAAAACGGCCACAAATGTTGTAGTTTGGCAACAAAGCACTGTCTCCCTGGTGACTACAGTGGCATCAACTGCCCAGCAAACGGAGAACAGAAACACTGCTGGCCCTGGCCAGGTTCAACATAGAAAACCCAAACTAAACCTCACAAGCAATTTCCAGAGAACACATCAATGCTGCTATGTGATGTTAAAGACTCCGGAGTTGGGGCTGGGGGCAGAGCTCACTGGTGAACAGGCTCACCTGGGTTGTGCAAAGGGCCCGAGCTGTACCTCAGCACAGCAGACAGGGCCAAGGCTGACAGAGCCATGGCCACTTCCATGGGTGCTGCTGGTACACACAGGGCCATGTATGGAGCCACTAATGTCTACAGGTGGCAGGCACTGCCATCCAGACCCTGTGTCTCAGCCTTAGCACACCCAGCTTTACCCCACACCTTCTGTGGCCTGTGAGGATCATGCGTAGTTTGTCCCCAAGGTCCTGCATCTCGTGGATCTGGGCGAAAGTCCCCGTGTGGTAGATCTCGTCCAGGCTCTCTACCACGTCTGACTCATTGCTGAGGAGACAGACACAAAGGCATGTTGGCTGCTGTTGCGTTATGGCGGGGGGCGGGGGGGGGTCTCTGGTTGAGAGGAGAGAGAGAGAAGCAGCGCTTTATAGGTCACTGCCACATACCAGGGCACAGGCCTGCTCTCCTGTGGGACAAGGAGACCTGAGGGAGAGGCTGCTAGCCCAGCACAGCTGGCCTCAGTGACAGCACACAGTGGGCAGATACCTGCTGAGCCACAACAGGGGCCTCATGGGACCTTGGTTGACCTCCTCTCTGCTGCACAGAGCCTGCTGGGAGCCTGAGTACTGTGTGGAATGCAGAACAGCTGGGGGCTGCCTCACATTCACTTGAGGCCTCCAGTTCACCTCCCCACCCGGACAATACAGTAAATAACATGTTGTCTACAGTACAGTGCTGGGCAGAATGCTGGGAGGCCCCCAGGCCAGGAGAGGGTTCCTCACTGAGGGATTCTAGGCTGTCACTCTAGAGACCCAGCAGCCACACCTCCAATGAATACACTGAGTCTGGAGCTGAGAGTGGCAAGCGAAGACCTTGGCATAGTCTAAGATGGCAACGCACTGGGCTGATGACCTTGTCCTTGGTCCCTTTGAGCTCAAGGTGAACAGTCACCTTTTCTGTGAAGTGGCTTCAGGAGGGAAGACTCACTTGTCATCCTTCTTTAGAAAGACTCCCACATAGGGCTGGGCCAGACGGACTTTCCTTCTCAGTAGCTCAACCAGCTTCTTATTTTTAACCTGGCAGGACAACGATCCCACAGTGAGATGCTGATTTGTCGGGCACCCACAACATGAATCGGATTTAACGTCCAGCTGCAAAACGTGTGCCGCTGGCAGAAAGGTCTCAGTTTGAAAATCATAGTTTTGGTGTCAGGACACAGCCCAGGGTGACAGTGCATGCCTGCAAGCCTGGCAACAGGGAAACTGAGGAAGGAGTTCCAGGGGAGCCTGGCTAACAGAGAGAGATAAAGTCAAGAGGGGGAACAGGAGTACAATTCACAGCTGTGCCCACCACACTGGTGGCTGTGCTTCCAGCTCTCATGAGTGATCTCTGAGGTGTGCCCTGCCTGACGCTCCCATGCCCCCAAGCCCTCCTAGGCCAGGTCTGGTCCTTTTATTAAAACTGAGAATAGGAATGCCAGGTGTGGTGGTATGCACCTTTAATCTGAACCCTCCGGAGGCAGGGGGGATCTCTTCAAGATCAAAGCCACCCTGGTTCACATCATGACTCCCAGATGGGCTGT
>NW_008341457.1:1058215-1141334 GCF_000622305.1 Nannospalax galili | reverse complement strand
GGAGTCACAGACAGTTGTTAGCTGCCATGTGGGTGCTGGGAATCAAACCCAGGTCCTCTGCAAAAGCAGCCAGTGCTCTTAACCAAGGCGCCAACTCTCTAGGCCCAAAAAAAAAAAAAAAAAAAAAAAAAAAAAAAAAAAAAAAAAAATCAACAGAAAAGCCAAAACAACAAAACAAACAAACTGAGAAGAGGGACTGGAGAGCACTCAGGGGTTAAGGGCACTGTCTGCTCTTGCAGAGGACCTGGGTTCAATTCCCAGCACTCACATGGCAGCTAACAGTTATCTGCAACTCCAATTCCAAGGAATCAGACACCCTCTTCTGGCCCAGGACACATGGTGCACTTACACACATGCAGGTAAAACACAAGTTAAAAATAAATTTAAGAATTTTAAAAAGATGTCCATTTACCAGATGAGAAAAACTAAGGCCCACAGGCCTTGCTGGTGGTCAATGGAACACCAGGGTCTGGCTGGGGGGTGGGGGTGTCTTCCACCAAAGAGACAACATAGAGGAAGGGTGGCCTGCACCCAGACTTGGCAGAGCCAGGAGAATGGAGGGGAGCTTATGGGGAGGACTTGGAGCGCGACTCACTGGACAACTTTGCCTACCAGGTTAAGTGATTACCACTGGCCTCTGAGGACTCCGGTTTCCAAGTTAAAAAAGTAGAAAACAAAAGACAGAAAGCTATAGGGAGTGGACAGCTGGCCCTGGGAAGTTTCCTACTGGAAAATGTTGCTTCCAGTGGATTTCATCACCCTGCTCCTCCCTGTCCCAGTTCATTAATCTGAAAGGATCTGACTGGATCAGTTTCCTGCAGTACAAATGTCCTCCCTGAGGTCAGAGACTGCTTAAGGGGATGACAGGGACACTGTTGAAAAATCCTGTTCTTTTCCACCGCCTTCCTTAAACCATTCATTTATACTGTTAATCCTCCATCAGACTCCACAGTTTAATCTCCAAAGCAGCAACTTTGTATCTCCCGATACTTGCGCCTGACAGGAGTAATGGGTGTGGAGTCGTTGCTAGCCTTCACTGCACAGTGAATTCCAAGCCAGCCTGAGCAACATGAGATCCTACCTCAAAACAAAAGATAAATGAGATGCTCTTGAAAAATAAAAATGAAATGGTTGGAAGGGCTCAACTAAGGTCGCAAAGAAGCCTGGGGAAAAGGTGTTACAAAACTTTTGCTAAGAACTGGCTGAATAAAAGTAAAGGTTCGGCAACTCTGCCTGTGCTTCCCCCTCCCCCAACCCCGACTTCTACCATCAGGGGTCCTGGGTTTACCGGGTTCAAATCAGATGTCATGGATGCTAAGGAAACCGGAAGGGGGTTGGAATTTGGGATCAGCGTAACCAAGTTCCTCTTCCAGGAACTTTCCCGTCTCAAAAGTTGCTGATTTGGAGTTTTGTTTTGGGGCTTTTTGAGACACGGTCTCCTTGGAACTCACTATCATGGAGAGCCGCCTGCGTGTGCCACCACGCCCGGCTTAAAAAAGGGGTTTTCTGTTGTTCTGTTTAGGGTATTCTTGACACAGGGTCTCGTATAGCCTAGGCTGGCCTCCATCTCCTGCCTCTGCGTCCCGAGCACTGGGATGCCAGGCGCGCGCCACCACCGCGGTTCCAAGTTGTTGAGCCGCGCGGGGCCCGTCCGCAGAGCCGGGACCCCAAGGCCAAGGCGGGGCGCGCGTTACCTCCACGATCTTGATGAACCGCGGGAACACCGGGTTGCGGGTAATAGCGATGAGGGGCAGGTGCGGGAACACGTCCGGGACGGTCATGGGCGCCAGCGCGGTGACCACTGGCCCTTCCCCGGCACCCGCCGCGGCTCCGTCCTCCGCGCCGCCCTCCGAGGCCTCGTCGCCGCCGCCTCCGCGGCCTCCTGCGTCCCACAGTCCGCGCCACTGCCCCACACCTGCCGCGCTGCGGCCCCACAGCGTCCAGGGAGCCGCTGCGTCGCTTCCCCGCCGGCCTCGGCGCTGCCACGGCCCAGACGGGCTCGGCACACGGCTCCCGCGAGGAACCAGCAGCGGCCGCCGGAGTGCCCAACACCGCGCTGCCGCCCACAGCCGCACGTAGCCTGCGCTCGCCGCCATGGCTCGGCCACACAGGCGGCGCGCGGCACGCACGTCATCTCCGCTCGCCGGGTCGCCGCGCTCGTGACGTCCCGCGCGTGCTTCAGCCTGGGGTGGCGGGGCAGCAGGTGGCCAGTTCAAGGGGGCGGGGCTAAAGGATGTGAGGTGGGGGCGTGGCACGCAGAGGAACTCACCAGAGAGTAGGCTTGGCGGAATGGACGGAGGGGCGGGGCTTGGAGGAGGGGATGGAAGGGCGGGGCTTTGGGCGGCACCGGCGAGGGGCGGGACTTCAGGAAGTAGGTGGAGGGGCGGGGCTTGAAGGAGCCTATGGAGGGCCGGGGTGTGGGGGCTGAACAGGCAGGGGGCGGTAAGGAGGCGACCCTGAGTACCAATGCCTGTTGAAGTTTCTAAAGAGCAGGCTTGGAGGAGGCGACTCAGGGGCGGGGTGTCAATTGGAGCTCTCGAGGGGCGGAGATTGCAGGCGGAGTTGAGGGCGTGGTCCAGGCTAGTCCGCAGAGAACCAGAACCTGGCTCTGCTGAACATAAAGGAAGCCAAAGTGATGGACCGGCCGAGATGGACGCGTCCTGAGGCGGGGTTAGGAGGAGGTGTGGGCGGACCTTGAGGGAGAAGGTTACAGGGGCGGGGTTGGACGAGGTAGAAGTGAGGGGCGGGGCGTGTGGTGGAATAGACGGGGGGCGGGGCTTGGAGGAAACATGCGGAGTGGGCGGGCTCTTGAGGGGCGGAGTTTGGAGGAAGCGGAAGAGCGAGGCGTGGCCCAACGGGTACCGCTACAGGCTGCAGGAGTGGGAATTGGAGGAGGAGTGCGGGGTGTGTCCCCAACCGCTGCTTCAGGGACACCGGGCCCCAAGCACAAAGCTGCAGTGGGCGGGGATTGGAGGTGACTGTGGATGGTTGGGGCGTGGCCTTAGGCATACCGCCCAGAGGGCGGGGCTTGGAAAAGTGCAAGTGGGAGGCAGAAGACGTCAGGGGGCGGGCCTGTAAAGTGCGCATGCCCAGACATGCGGACCCGTTAGCGCGTTCACCCGCGGTCCACATGCGCATGCTCAGACTCTGCAGCCTATCTCCGCGGCGGTTGAGGAGCAGTGCTAGTGGCGGAGGTCCAGGCGGGATGCTGCTCCTGATGCTGCAAGCGGCGGTGGCCACCGTGCAGCTGTGGCCAATGGCCAGTGCTCAGCCTCTGTGCCGGTGCGGCTCCCTTCCCAGGATGGGGTGCCGCCAGGGGTGGGAAGGGGCCATATCAGACTGGAGCCCCTTGTAGGACTCTAATTGGACATCCTCCTTGTTTCCCACCTCTGAGCGCATCGCTAAATCCTTCCAAAACTCCCGCGCTGGCCACGCGCCAAACCTAAGTTCCTTGTGCTGTCTGCAGCCTGTCCCACCGTCCAGCCTGAACTGGCTCAGCAGCAGCTGCCGGCCTTGGGACCGGTGAAGTGCATGCTGAGACAGGGCTGTGCATGGTGCCGGGGTGAGCAGGCTCCACTCATGCGATGCCAGTAGGAATTCCTTTCTCAACCTGGACAGTCAATCCAAAATATTTCTACATGCAGCTAAGTGACCTAAGGACCCCGGGTCTGAACCCTGGATCACTAGACTAGGGTGCAACCAGGCCCTTACCACGAGTTGGAGGCCAGCCTGGGCTACGTAGCAAGACCCTGTCAATAATAACAATAATAATAATAAAATATAATAATAGTAATAGTGCCTGGGCATCCTTAAGTGCTGGGATGACAGGTGAACTCCGCCATCCTGGTTCCCAGTACCTTTGTGAATTCAGTAAATGTTGCATTCAAGGAAGCCGTGTGCAACGGGAGCCACCGGGGCTGGAAAGATGTAGCGCTAGATTGGAGAATCTTCACACTCAAAAGCAAACTTTGTGCTAGAAAATAGCAAGAGCCCATTCATAAGCCCCGCCCCAGTTCAGATCTACGGTTCCCTGTCTCGAGAGCAGATTCTGAAGTCTTGGTGCTCTGCACACAATTCCAGGGGAAGTTCAGCAATACCTGCAGAGGGAAACAGCTAGTGGGGCTGGGACTGGGCTCAGTGGGTAGAGTACTGCCTAGCACGCCTCAAGCCCCGGGTTCCACCCTCAGAACAACAAAGCGGGAGGGGGGAAGGAGGAAAAATCAAAGACCTTGAAACTGGAATGCATTTCCTCCGTTGTGGTCTATGAAAGCTCTTGACGAATTCTTGGGCCTTTTCTAGATAGTTCTGTGTGTATGTATATCTCTGAAGGCATCAAAACTAATTTTTAAATCTTTAAATATATTTGTTGTGTTTACATGTGCGTGTCTATGTGTCACATTTTTGTGGAGATCAGAAGACAACTTGTGGAACTTAGTTCATGCCTTCACCATGTGGGTCCTGGTGATTGAACTCAGTCAGTAAGCCCCTTCACCCCCACACACACACACACGCACATGTAAATATGTCACAACCTGTTTTGGAGGGCAGAGGACAGTCTGGAGTGCTGTTCCTGGCCTTCCACCTTGCCTGAGGCTGGCTCTCTCTGCTCATGACTGTCAACACCAGGCTAGCTGGCCCTATTCTGCCTCCCGTCACCCCATGGAAGCACTGGTTTTCCAGACCCATGCTTCCATGCTTGGCTCTTACATATGTCCTGGGGATTTGAACTCAGGTCCTTGACCTTGTGTGACAAAACATTATCCCCTGAGCCCTTCTCCAGCTCATCTCCAGTATTCTGGGTCCTGAGACCCTGAAAATATCAAGAAAGACCCCATGGTTTTCTGTTTCCTGAGAGGCAGCGAGGTAGGAGGGACCAAGATGAAAGTTCAATACCAACTGACTGCTGGTCTCTCTCCATTCCCTCTAGCATGCACACGGTGAGGACTAAGAAGATGTTTAAGGTCCAACAACAAGCTGAGGGGGTATGTGGCTCTGCTGACAGTGGCCAGTATTGTCTAACGGTGATGCCATACCATGTTCTAGTATTTTCTTCTTGTTCTTTTGTTTGTTATTTTGACACAAGGTCTCCCTGTAGTCTCAGCTGGCCTGGAACTCGCTATGTAGACCAGGCTGACCTCAATCTCACAGAGATCCGCCTGCCTCTGCTTCCCAAGTGCTGGGACTAACAGTGTGCACCACCATGCCTAGCCCTGCATTTTGTTCTATTACAATAGGATCTCATTAGCCTGGGCTGACCTTGAACTCTTAATCCTCCTGCCTCCATCTCTGGAGTGCTGTATTGACAGGCCCATGCGGCTGCCACACCTGATTTCCATGGTGCTGGGATGAACCCAGGGCCTCCTGTGTGGTAGGCCAGTGTTCTGTACACTGAACCCCAGTCCCTGTTTTTGTTCTATTGAGAAAAGGTATTATGCAGGCCAGGCTGACCCAGACCTCCTCTTGAGTGCTGGGGTGGATAGGCCTGCACCCAGCTCTGGGTTCCCATCCAGAATGTAGGAATGAGTTCACTGCGCTGGCCTTGCTGACTCCAGGCCTCCCTGTGTTTCTTCTAGAACCTGCTGTATTCTGCTTACCCCACTATTACCCTGATCAGACACAGGTGCAAGGACAAAGTGGCCGTGTATTTGGGGTGAGCAGTGACTGCAACTGCCTTACCTTCCCTCCCTCCCTCCCTCCCCCCTCCTTCCTCACTTGCTCAAAAACATGAGAAGCTCTACCATGAGTCCTTAGTCTTGGCCAGCAGGATGTCCAGGAGACAGAAGCCAAACTCAGCTAAACACCATCATGGTGCACATGGCTCCCACATCTGTGATTCAACACAGCACCCACAGATGATCAAGATTATTTTCCCTTCCCTCCCCTCCCTCCCCCCTCCCCGTTCTTCTCCCTTTCCCTCCCTCCCCCCTCATCTCCCTGTCCCTCTCCTCGTCCCTCCCCCTCCCCATCCCTCTCCCTTTCCCTCCCTTCTCCCTTCCCCTCCCCATCTCCCCTCTGCTCCCCTTCCTTTCCTTGAGACAGGGTCTTCCTATAGCCTCAGCTGGCCTGGAATTCACTATGTAGACCAGGCTGGCCTCCATCTCATAGAGATCTGCCTGCCTTTGTCTCCCAAGTACTGGGAGTAAAGGCCTGCACCACCACGTGGCTTCTCTTTTTTTTAATTTTTAAAATTTATGTGTAAGTGTTTTGCCTGTGTGTATATAAGTGCACCCATGTGTGCAATGCCCATGGAAGCCAGAAGAGGGCCTAGGAAATGGAGTTGGACGGTTTTCAGCTGCTATGTGGGTGCTGGGGACTGAACCAGGGCTAACGTGCTCTAATCACTGAGCTAGATCCCCAGGCTCTCTCCCCTTTTTATTACATTTATTGATTCCTGTATATGTGTATGGACATATGTGGGGGACAGAAGACAACCTGTAGAATCAATTCTCTCAAACTACCATGTGGGTCCTGGGACAGATGACTCAAATCATCTGACTTGGTGGCAACCCCCTTGACCCACTGAGCCCTCTTGCCTGCCCATTTTCTTAGACCGGGAGCAATCTTCCTGCCTCAGCTTCTCCAGCGTTGACATCGATGACGGAGGAAAACCACCCCTGCTGGTCACACACATTTATTCACTTACTTGTTAGCATTTAGAGATGGTCTCATATAACCCAGGCTGTCCTGGATCTCACTATGTATCAAGGTTGACCGAGAACTTGGGATTCTCCTGTCTTCATGCCCCAGTGTGGGATGACAGGTGCAGCAGTTCGAGGCTTTGCTTCATTTTTGTCTCTTTGTCTTTATGACTCTGTCATTTTTAAAAATATTTTACTTTTTATTTTTATGTGTTTTGAGTGTTTTGCCTGCATGTATATAAGGGCACGCATGTCATGCAATGTCCATGGAGGTCAGAAGAGGCATCAGATCCCCTGGAACTGGAGGGGGGATCCAAACAGTTGTTAGCTACCATGTGGATGCTGGGAAGCAGACCTAGGTCCTCTGCAAGAGCAGCCAGTGCTCTTAACTGCTGAGCAGCTCTCCAGCCCCTCTATGTCATTTTGGGGAATCTGTAAGGGAGGCTTTAAGCCCCTCACTGTCTTCTGTCCTAGGAGAAACATTCCTAATTTTGGTCTTTTCTTCTGGGTTTCAGGAAGAATGTGTTCCTCACCTTAGATAACTTTGGTAGCAGTCTCCTGCCACTCAGAATTCCCAGGTCGATGGCGGTAGGTTCTTTTGCCCACAATCTGAAACTCCAAATGAGCCACACTCAGGGGACTGTGAAAGTCAGGGACACCTGATATCATGTGGGGCCTGAGGATCAAACTCAGGTCATCAGGCTTGACAGCAAGCCCCTGTACCCACTGAGCCTTCTTGCTGGTCCAGCACTGGGGACAGAGCTGAGCACCTTGCATGTGCTAGGCAAGCCCTCTACCACCAAGCTACAGCCTCAGCCCATTTTAAATTTTATTCTTTAAACTGGTTGTGTTGGTTGCTTGTCTTCTGGCTGTGATAAAGAACTTGTCTACAGTAACTTGAGGGAGGAGAGGGTTCTTTGGGCTCATAGTTTGGGGGTGCAGTCCATTGTGGCCATTTAGCTGTGGCTTCAGGTTGTAGAGGTGTCTTGCGCACAGCTGAGCTGACCAGGAAGCAGGCAGAATACAGAAAACAAGGCCAGGCTGTGAAACCCCAAAGCCCGCCTTGCAGCCTCAGCATCCTTCAAGTCTTCAGCTCTGAGAGGGTCTGCGTGCTCCCAGAAGCATGGGAGCAAGTGTTTGAACTGTGAGAGACCTGACCTGCTATACTGAAGCCACGAGCATGCTCCTTTGGAGTCAGGGTTCAGTTGGCAGCACACTGGCCTAGCACACACAATGTCCTGGGCTCTGTCCCCAGCGCCAGAGAACTCAGTGTAGTGGCTCTGCCTCTGAGCCACATTCCCGTCCCTCTTTTTATTTTATTTTTTTGTTTTTATTTTTTTGTCAAGACAGGGTCTTCCTGTAGCCCCAGCTGACCTGAAACCCGCTATGGAAACCAGGCTGGTCTTGAACTCACAGAGATTCACCTGCCTCTGCCTCCGCCTGCCAAGTGCTGGAATTAAAGACTTGTGCCACCATGCCTGACCCTCTTTTTACTTTTTTATTTTGAGGCAGGGTCTTGTTAAGTTACTCAAGATGGCTTTGAACTCACTGTATAGCCCAGGCTAGCCTGGAACTCACAATTCTCCTGCCTTGGTCTGCTGAGTGCTGGGATGACAGACATACACCACCCAACTCAGAAAAGTTTTTTTTTGTTCTTGTTTTTGGTCTTTTCGAGACAGGATCTCCTTGTAGCCCCAGCTGACCTGGAACTCACTATATAGACCAGGCTGGCCTCGAACTCACAAAGATCCACCTGCCTCTGCCTCCCAAGTGCTGGGATTAAAGGCATGTGCCACCACACCTGGCTAACTCAGGAAAGTTTTTAAAAAGTTATTTATTTACTTAATGTGAATGAGTGTTTTGTCTACATGTATGTAAGTGCACCACATGCATGCAATGCCATCAGAGGCCAGAAGAGGGTGTCTAACCCCGGTACTGGAGTTAAGGACTGTTGTTAGTCACCACATAGGTGCTG
Source organism: Nannospalax galili (assembly GCF_000622305.1). NCBI lineage: Eukaryota > Metazoa > Chordata > Mammalia > Rodentia > Spalacidae > Nannospalax > Nannospalax galili. The sequence continues at coordinate 1,132,721 of NW_008341457.1, read as the reverse complement.
GGAATCAAACCCAATACCTCACCAGCCCTAAGAGAGGTTTCTGTAGAGGAAGAAGGACATGGAGCCAACTGGAGGGAACAGAGGTTGTCAGAGACTGATTCCCCTTCCCAGTTTGGTGTCTAGTCAGATAATTGTGCACACTGAGTCTTAACATGTAAGAAGCAAGGTAGGCACTGAGGACATGGCTCAGTGGGGGAAGCATTTGCTGTGTAAGCACTGAGGATCTGGGTTTGAATCCCATGTGAACATCTGCTGTGCACACCTGTGATGTCAGACCTGGGGAAGTGGAGATTGGAGGATCCCAGGGCTCACTGGCCAGCTAGCCAGGATGAGTCAGAGAGTGCCAGGATCTAGGAAACCTCATGTCAAAAATAAAACTTCCATAGGAATGAAGAACTGACTCAGTGGTTAAGAGCACTGGCTGCTCTTGCAGAGGATACAGGTTCAGTTCCCAGCATCCACAAGATGGCTAACAACCATGCATAACTCCAGTTCTAGGGGATGTGTCGCCCTTGTCTGGCATCTTCAAGAATTGCACACAGATGGTGCACTTACATACATGCAGGCAAAACACTCATACCATACATGTAAAATAACAAATAAGTATTAGCCAGGCGTGGTGGCACACGCCTTTAATTCCAGCACTCCAGAGGCAGAGGCAGGCAGATCTCTGTGAGTTCAAGGCCAGCCTGGTCTACATATTTGAATGACACAGGTGCACTCACATACATGCAGGCCTAAATAAATAAATAAATAAATAAATAAATAAATAAAATATTTAAAAAATAAGGTGGTCAGCAGGGGAAGATGGCTCACGCCTTTAATACCAACCCATTAGAGGCAGAGGCAGGTGGATCTCTGTGTGTTCTAAGCCAGCCTGGTCTACAGGGTGAGACTCTACCAATAAATAAGGAAATGGGATGTTTTATTGACCTAAACTGTTTCTGTATGTACAGAATGATTGCTTTCTAGCTGATGTCCAAAAAGCCAACGTTGCCTGTACAGTACTCAGGTCATCTCCCTCCTCAGTTTCTCAAGATCTAGAATCACAGTGGAGACAAGCCTCCAGGTGTGTCTGTGAGGAAGTTTCTAGATTGGGGTAACTGAGGTGGGAAGACCCACCCTAGATGTGAGCAGCACCATTCCTGGGCCAGGGTCCTGCACTAAGCTGAAAGGAGGCAGTGAACTGAGCACCAGTGTTCATCTCTCTCCACTTCCTGACTGCGAGTGCGACACACCTGTCACTCTTGCCATGGTGTCGGATAGTATCCTTGAATCATGAGCCAGAAGGAACCTTCCTCCTCTAAGCCGCTTGAGTCAGCATTTTGACAGAGCAAGGAATATGTAGGGAACACAACCCATGTCATTGTTTTTAGGTGCAGAAAGCGGAAGTCACGTGCGCTCACTTCTCCACTGATGTTATAATACTATTCGTTGTGGATGGGAAAATCTTCATTTATAATTATAAAGACAAAACTTGGAACCAGGCTTCAGGTCTGTGCATTCCCCCAGCTTTGTGGTGTTTTGTATGCTGTTGATTCTTTTAGATATTGTTTTGTTTTGTTTTGTTTGTCTTTTTGAGACAGGGTCTCCCTGTAGCCCCAGCTGTCCTGGAACTCACTGTGTAGACCAGGCTGTCCTGGAACTCACAGAGATCCACCTGTCTCTGCCTCCCAAGTGCTGGGATTAAAGGTGTGCACTACTACACCTGGCCAATTCTTTTAGATATTTTTAATATTTGTGTGTGTGTGTGTGTGAGAGAGAGAGAGAGAGAGAGCACCTGTGTGAGTTTATGTGTACCACCTGCATGCAATGCCTGCAGAGGGTGGAAGAGGGCATCAGATCCCTGGAACTGGAGTTACAGAGATTGTTACCTGCCATGTGGGTGCTAGGAACAGAACTCAGAAGGCCCTGTAAGAACAATGCATACTTAGCCACTAAGCATCTCTCCAGACCCTTGTTTTGGTTTCTCAAGATGGTCTCGTTTGTATCAAACTCCTGGTCATCTTCCTGCATCAGCATCTTGAGTGCTTGGCTGACAGGCTCAGACTCCCCCTTCTGGTCTCCACAGGAACTACACTCCACATGTACACGACCCTTCACATACGTACCCATAAAGAAAAAAATTAAATAATATAATAAAATAAAAATAATGAACTAATATATATATTTACATTTAAATACATATTTAATATATTACTAATATATTAACTAATATATTTACATCTCAGGTGTCCATCACACTGTTTCTCATGTCAGTGGAGACACTTGCTGTTTTAAAGGAAGTTCCTTTTGCCTGGTAAGTGGAATCTTTCTTTTTTTTGTCTTTTTGAGACAGGGTCTCCCTGTAGCCCCAGCTGTCCTGGAACTCACTATATAAACCAGGCTGGCCTTAAATTCACAGAGATCCGCCTGTCTCTGCCTCCCGAGTGCTGGGATTAAAGGTGTGTGCCACCATGCCCGGCTCAGCTTAACTTTAAAAAATTTTTTTAAATTTTTACGGCCACGGCATTGCAAAACAGGGGTGCCCTCACATACATGCATAATAATAATAATAATAATAATAATAATAATAAAATATTTTTAAAAATAAATAAATTCTATTTGGAAATGAAAATACTTAGGAATGCCCTCCAACAGTGAGAGTAGAGACTGCAGTGTGGTGGCCCTGATCAGTGTCCCCTCCCCATGGCCAGCCTCTTAAGGTTCAGAGGGGTCAGACCCCTAATCCCACTGTGGGATCTGAGACATAATCAAACTGTAATAATAATAATAAAATATTTTTAAAAATAAATAAATTCTATTTGGAAATGAAAATACTTAGGAATGCCCTCCAACAGTGAGAGTAGAGACTGCAGTGTGGTGGCCCTGATCAGTGTCCCCTCCCCATGGCCAGCCTCTTAAGGTTCAGAGGGGTCAGACCCCTAATCCCACTGTGGGATCTGAGACATAATCAAACTGTTTTGTTTTGGCTTTTTGGCCTTTTTTTTTGAGATGGTCTTCCTGTAGCCCAGCTGGCTTCGAACTCGCTATGTAGACCAGGCTGACCTTGAACTCACGGAGATCCACCTGCCTCTGCTTCCTGAGTGCTGGGATTAAAAGTATGCACCACCACACCTGGCTTCAAACTAATTTTTTATTAGTTTGTCTTCTTATGGTCTTTTGGTTTTTGAGGTAAGGACTCATACAGCCCAGGCTAGCCTCAAACTCACTATGAAGCAGAGAATAGCCTGGAACCCCTAATCCTCCTGTTTCCACTTCCCACGTGCTGGGATGACAGATGTGACTACCACACCCAGATCATACTGTTTTTCTACTTACCTACACATAAGTAAGTGCACTACATGTGTACAATGCCCACAAAAGCCAAAAGAGGGTGTCGGATCCTCTGGACAGTTGTTAGCCCCTATTTAGGTGCTGGGAACTGAACCTGGATCCTTTGGAACAGCAACCAGTGCTCTTAACTGCTGAGCCAGATCTCTAACCCCTCACACTGTTTTGGGTTTTTTGTTTTGTTTTGTTTTGTTTTTGGTCCTTTTGAGGGTCTCCCTGTAGCCTCAGCTGGCCTGGAACTTGCTATGTAGACCAGGCTGTCCTTGATCTCACAGAGATCTGCCTGTCTCTGCCTCCCTCCAAGTGCTGGGATTAAAGACATGCACCACCACACCTGGCCACTGTTGTTTGATACTCATATAAACCTATGAGGGAGAGGCTTAAATCTTTGAGAAATCAAGGCCAGTCTTGTCTATACAATGAGAACCTGTATTTTTTTAAAAAGCCAAATTAAAATATGTAAATAAATAAAAATAAAAAGCTGAGACACAGGATGGAGAACTGACTCAGTGGTTAGGAGTACTGACTACCTTGGCAGAGTACCTGGGTTCAGTTCCCAGCACCCACATGGCACCTAACAACCAACTATAACTCCAGTGCAGGGGATCCAATGCCTGCTTCTGGCCCCCATGGGCATTGCACACACAGATGCACTTACACACATGCAGGCAATATACATTCATACACATAAAAGTTTTTTTTTAATTTTTTTAAAAAGTTGAGAGATAGATACAGTCAGCCTTGAACATGGCACTGCGATCCTACGACAATGGATCTAATGGTAGAGAACCTACAGGATGGCTGCTGGGGGGTAGGGGCCATCTGTACCGGGTGGAAACACTGCAAAGCCATCAGGTCACATCCCAGAAGAGACATGCAGGTTGGCGTGAGATTTCAACACATACGTGGAATGGAAAGCAAGGTCAAACTTGCAAACTGTTTTCTTTCAGATTTTGTGTGTGTGTGTGTGTGTGTGTCTTTTTGAGATAGGATCTCCCTGTAGCCCCAGCTGGCCTGGAACTCACTATGTAGACCAGGCTGGCCTCAAACTCACAGAGATTCCCCTGCCTCTGCCTCCCAAGGGCTGGGAGTAAAGGCATGTGCCACCACGCTGGCTACTTCTGGAATTTTACATTTAATTAAAAAATGTTTTATTTTTTTTAATATTGTTATCTTTATTTTATGTGTATGCATGTATTGCCTGCATGTAGGTAAGTGCACCCATGTCATACAGTGCCCACAGAGGACAGAAGAGGCTGTTGGATCCCCGGGAACTGGAGTTATGGACAGTTGTTAGCTGCCATGTGGGTGCTGGGATTCAAACCTGGGTCTTCTGCAAGAATAACCAGTGTTCTTAACCACTGAGCCATCTCTCCCCATGTCACTTTTTGAGATATAATCTCTCACTGAAACGGGAGCCCCTCACTGAAGAATTCTAGGTTGTCACTCTATGCCTGAGCCATGCCTCCAGCCCCTCAATAGGGATTTTAGGCTGTCACTCTACACTGAGCCACGCCCCCAGCCCCTCACTGGGGATTCTAGGCTGTCACTCTACCCTGAGTCATGCCCCATACAACAGTTAGTTGCATGCAAGTTTTCATGCAAACATAAAGTCATTTTTCCATTTTTCTGAACTAACTACCCAAAGACAAGACTTTTTTTGAGATGGGGTCTCCCTGTAGTCCCAGCTGTCCTGGAACTCACTATGTAGACCAGGCTGGCCTTGAACACACACAGAGCCGCCTGTCTCTGCCTCCCAAGTGCTGGGATTACTGGCGTGTGCCACCACACCCGGCTGTATACAAGTATTTTATCTGCATGTATGTAACCACCTGTGTGCAGTCACATGGAGGTCAGAAGAGGAGGTCGGATTCCCTTGAACTGGAGTTACAGATGGTTGTTAGCTCCCATGTGAGTGCTGGGAACCAAGTTGGGTCCTCAGTGAGAGCAGCCAGTGCTCTTAACCACTGAGCCAGCTCTCTAGCCCCAACCTTGAAGTCTTGATCCTCCTGCCTCCCCATCCTGAGTGCTGGGAAGACAGGCTTGTGCCTCGTTAATATGGTGCTGGGGATGGAATCCAGAGCTTCGTGCATAGTAGGTGAGTCCTCTACGCACTGAGCTACAAGCACTGTACACGCTGAGCTACATACACTCTATATACTGAGCTAAAAGTATTCCAACAACTGAGCTACAAGGACTCTAACAGAGTTACAAGCACTTTATCTACTGAGTTATAAGCACTGTGCCCACTGAGCTTCACACACTCTACACACTGAGCTGTAAATTTACTCTGTACACTGAGCTATAAGACTCTGCCTGCTGAGCTTTACAAACTCTGCATGCTGAGCTACAGGTCCAGCTCCACTTTCCTCTTTTGAGGAGACTGTCTTCTGTATGTTATTTTCTCTAGGAAATAACCAATAAGCTTTTTGCATATTTCCGTGGAGATCAGCTGGCTAACACTGTTGTGTATTTCTCAACTAATGGAGGATTCAGCTTCCAGATCCTTGTGGATGAAAGACAGGTATGTGCAGCTGACAAGAGAAAAATGGGGAGGGGCAGGAGGAGGTGGAGGAGGGGGTTGAGGAAGAGGAGGAAGAGGAGTGGGGAGGGGAGAGGGAGGAGGATGGGGAGGCAGAAGAAGAGAGAGGGAGCAGGAGGCGGAGGAGGAGGGGAGGAGGAGGGGGAGGGGGAAGAGGAGGGGGCAGGGGGAGGAGAGAGGATGAGCTTGAAAGGTATCTCCCCTCCCTGGAGTTGTGCACACAGTTAATGGTTGCTTCTGAGGAGAGACATTTTCCTAAGTAGTGCAGCAGTGCTAAGTTACCCATGCTTCTGAAAATTACCCCATCACTCATGCTCCTGTAAGCAATACCAAGGACACTCATTGGGTCCTAAAATAGAAGAGGACCCGCTGGGAAAAGGAGGGGCTGAGCAGAACTTGGAGCAGAACAAGACAGGGTAACACGGGACATGATCAAAAGACAATATACATGTATGAAGATGTCATCACGAAACCCAGTTTTGTATAATTAACATATGCTAATAACATTGTAATGTACAGATATAAAAGATCTGTGGTCCCAGCTACTCAGGGGCTTTCTACTTGACCATAGAAACTTGGGACCAGGTGGGCAGCATAGTAAGACTCCATCTCAAAATATAGACAGACAGACAGACAGACAGACACCCCATAGGACTGCAGGAATTACCTGACAAATGGTGAACAGGTCTCGTTAAGGATCTAATTGTCCAGGAGATTCTGGAAATTCCATTATCAAAGAGGCTGGCTCAGGAGCTAAAATTTATTCAAGGGACAAAAGGTTTTACAACCATAAAATCAAGGCACTGTGAATGGATCACTTGTGAAAGCCTGGAGCCAGGCAAAGTCCTCACATGAGACTATGATCAGAAGCCAGTGCCAACCTGAAGACCACTGCCATTAGCAGCTGTCCTAGCACCAGGACGGCAGAGCTGGGTCCCTCCAAAACCTATCCACACAGGACCTCAAACTATGCCTCTCTTAGGCTTTCTGCAGTTGCTATAACAAAATATCCAAGACTGGCTGATAGATGAGGAAGAGAATGTCCAGTTGAGGTATGGACACACACACCAGTGACCTTAGAACTTGGAAGGCTCAGGTAGAAGGATCTAGAGTTCAAAGCTATGGAGCGAGACCCTGTTGCAAGAAAATAGAGCAAAACAGAACAGAAAATCACTTCTAACATTTCTAGATGCTGGGCAGTTCCAGTTCAAGGTACCTGCAGGATCAGGGTTGTAACAGCTACTGTCTGCTTCCAAGATGACCACACTCTACTGCCAACACGGCCACCTTCTACAGCCAAGATGGCTGCCCTCTAATTCCAAGATGGTCCTCTTTGATTCCAAGACAGCAATTTTCTTTTTTAAAATATTTTATTATTTTTATTTTATGTGTATGAGTGTATTGCCTGCATGTAGGTAGGTGCACCTGTGTTGTGCAATGCCCATGGAGGTCAGAAGAGGTCGTCAGATCCCCTGGAACTGGAGTTGCAGACAGTTGCTATCCATCATGTGGATGCTGGGAATCGAACTCTGGTCCTCTGCAAGAGCAGCCAGTGCTTTTAACCGCTGAGCCCCAAGATAGCTACTTTCTAATTCCAAGATGGCTGACCTATAATTCCAATATGGCTACTCTGAAATTTCAAGATGGCTGCCCTTTAATCCCAATATGACTGTCCTCTAATTCTATTCTTTCTAATTCTGAGACGGCTGCCCTCTCCCTCCAAGCCAACATCCTGAGACGGTGTCCACAGAAGAATATACATATGGCTTAACAGGAAGGGAGGGAAGAGCAGGAGTCATGATGGGCCAGAGCAGACAAACCCTGTGGTTCTCACATGACCAAAGAGCAAAAGCACAGACCTCACTGAGAGGAAAGCTGTGCTTTGAGTGCTGAGTGTCCGCCAAAGGCTCCTTTGGTGAGAGTTTGGACCCCATGCACTGCCCAGATGTGGTGCTCTTGAGAGGTGATCAGTTTGTGATGCTCTGACCTCATTAGTGGAGTCACCATTGATGGGTTCACAATTTGATGGCATTATTGGGAGGTAGTGGAAGCTAGGAGGGGGACCTACTTGGAGGGAGTAGGCCACTGAGAGGGGTGTGCCCTCAAAAGATGCAACTCAGTGCTGGAGAGTTGGCTCAGTCCCAGGGGATCCGACAGCCTCTTCTGTCTTCCGTGGGCATTTCACAACACAGGTGTACTTATCTACATGCAGGCAATACACACATACACATAAAATAAAAATAATAAAATATTTTTTAAAAAAGAGATATTGCTGGGTGTGGTGGCACACGCCTTTAATCCCAGCACGCAGGAGACAGAGGCAGGCAGATCTCTGTGAGTTCAAGGCCAGCCTGGTCTACATAGTGAGTTCCAGGACAGCTGGGGCTACAGGGAGACCCTGTCTCAAAAAGACCAAAAAAAAAAAAAAAAAAAAAAGAGCAGTGCAGCTCATCATGAGCCCCTCCAGCTCGCTCGCTCTCTCTCTCTCTCTCTCTCTCTCTTTTAGTCCAGGCTGATCCCAAAGTAACCACTAAGGATGACTTGAACTTCTGCTCCTCCTGCCTCTGCCTCCTGAGTGGTGAGGTGGAAGGCATGTGCTACCACACCTGGTTTGTGTAGTTCTGGGTATGGAAGTCAGAGTTTCATGCATGCTAGGCAAGCACTCTACAAACCAAGCTATAACCCCAGTTCTAGGATACTTTTCTATTCAGTCAAACTTGAGACAGGGGATTGGACGGGGACTCAGTGGATAAGAGCCTTTGCCGCTCTTGCAGGGGTTTGGTTCCCAGATCCCAGCAAGGAAGACGGACAGTCTTTAGGACACTTCATGTCCTCCCCAGGGAGCGCCTGTTGCTCACCTTCCTGTTAGGTGTATTGTGTGCCTAGAGCCAAGAAACAGAGTTGAAACCAACCTTTCCTTTATTTGAGCTGAGGAAATAACCTAAGCTTAAATTCTCAGGTAAATACAAAATGCTGTAATGTCTCACACAGTAAATCTGCTATCAGTGTACATGTATGTGCTATTTTCTGTTTGCTTCCTTAGAGACATTTGACAGGAACAGTGGAAGGCATTTTCCACTTCCACTCCCTGTCTCAGATTGGGGTGTTCACATTCAGAAACCAATCGGTGAGTAGCCTCTTCAGAGATCCAGATCAGAGCAGGGTTAGGACAGAACTCTTCACGTGAGCTCTTTTGGATTTCTTAGTAACACAGTGTGACATGGGGTCTCCTATAGCCCAGATTGTCTTTGAATTTCTGATTACTTCCACCTGTACATCCCAAATGATGGGAGGACAGGTGAGCTCCACCACGCTGAGCATGCAGGTAGCTCGTCAGACCTCAAATGCAATTACCTTTTCGTTCCTTCACTCACACACTCATCCAACCATCCATCTACTCATTCATCACATTTACCCATCCACACCTTGAACCACTTTCATGCACCCACCCAACCATCCACACATACATCTAACTCACCATCCGCCCCATCCCCCCACCTACCATCCATCTTCCATCAAACCATCTACCCACCAATCCTCCCATCCATCCACCAATCCACCCACACCCACACATTCACCTATCTAACCACCTACAATCCGTCTATACAAACACCATCCCATCCATCCACCCATCCATCTATTCATTCACCATCCATTTACCCAGCAATCTACCCCAATCCACCAACCCATACACTTACCGATCCACCCCTCCATCCATTTGCCCACCTAATTAGCATTCCACCCATCCACTCACCTATATACCCACCCATCTATCCACCAACCCATCTCCATCCATTCACTCATCCATGCATCCATCCATCATTCCATCCATACACTCATCCATTAACCCATCTATCTATCCAAACATTCATCCTCACATCCATTCATCAAACCACCCATTCATCCATTTATCCATCCACTCATCCATCCACCCATCCACCCACCCACCCGCCCAACCATCCATCCATCCACTCATTCACCCACCCACCCACACACCCATCCGTCCATCCACTCATCCACCCATTCATCAGCCCATGAATCTATCCATATATCTACAAACATATCCAAACATCTCACAGTCCCTCACTGGGGGATTCTAGGCAGGATCTGCTCTGCTCTGCCATCTCAGCCCCTTACTAAGGGTCATGACTTGAAACATCACAGAGTGACACTGGTCTCTCAGTCCATGTTGTATCGCTATAACCAAATGCCTTAGACTCAAGACTTTTGAAGAACAGAAGGGTTTGGGGATCTTGGCTTAGGGGTTGAGGATTCTGGTGAGTCCTCAGGCTGTGTGGTCATGTTGCAGATGGCACCTTGTGGTAGGTGCTTGTGCAAATGGGCCAAACACACAGAACAGCCTTGCCTTCTAACTACCTGCTCTTTTGGTAACCAACCCAGTCCAAAGAGACCTGCCGCATGCCCTTGAGATGAGCAATGGTCCTATTTTGTTCCTTTGTCTATTTTACTTTATTTTCCGTGTGTGAGTGTGTGTGTGTGTGTGTGTGTGTGTGTGTGTGCATTTTGGAGTGTGTGCACAGGCACATGTGCATGTGTGTGCACATTAGACCTGACTAGATGGCCAGTGAGCAGAGATTGTCCTGTCCATGCCTGCCATGTGCTGGAGTCAGAAATACATGTCACACCCTGACTTTAAAAAATTATGTAGTGGCCTAGAGAGCTGGCTCAGTAGTTAAGAGCACTGGCTGCTCTTCCTGGAGACCCAGGTTACATTCCCAGCATTCACATGGTGCCTAACAATCATCTGTAACTCCAGTTCCAGGGGATCTGACGCCCTCTTATGGCCTCCATGGGCATTGCACACATGGGTGCACTCGCATGCAGGCAAAACACTCCTACACCTAAAATAAAATAAATAAATAAATAAATAAATGTAAATTCAAAAACTTATGTGTAAGCCAGGCATGGTGGCACACACCTTTAATCCCAGCACTTGGGAGGCAGAGGCAGGCGATCTCTGTGAGGTCCAGGACAGCTGGAACAGGACAGCTACTCTCAAAAAGACATCGCCCCCCCAAAAGTATATATTTGTATGTTTGCGTGTGAATGAATTTAGCATGTAAGTGCAGTGCCCACAGAGACCTGAAGAAAGAGCAGATCCCCTGGAGCTAGAGTTCCAGAAGTAAAGGGTTTCCTTGGGAAAGCAAGAGGTACTGAGTTCATCCTCAGATCACATGGTTGGGCTGGAGAGATGACTCAGCTGTTGAGAACATTGGCTGCTCTTCGCTGGCAGCTCTTCCAGAGGACCTGATTTTCATTCCTAGCACCCATGTCTGGTGGCTCACAACCTCCTGTAACTCTAACGCAAGGTGATTTGTCGCCCTCTTCTGGCCTCCACAGGCACCTGCACTAATGTGCACACACACACACACCCAACACACACACATGTACCTTAGGCCAGGTATGGTGTTGCATGTGTTTAACCCCAGCACTTAGATGCAGAGATAGGTGGATCTCTAAGTTCAAAACCAGCCTGGCCTACACAGTGAGATCCTGTCTCAAAAACCAAAATATTTTTAATACTAATACTAATAAAATATTGTCTAACACAAACCTTTAATCCCAGCACTTTTTAGGCAGGGCAGATGGACCAGTGGGAGTTCCAACCCAGCCAGGGCTACAAAGTGAGACCCTGTTTGAAACACACACACACACACACACACACACACACACACACACAGAGATAAAATCTTTTAAAAAAAACCCCAAACATTAACCATTACATCTCCTTTAGATTCTGTGATCATGCTGCTCCCTGTGAGCTGGGCTGGGCTCAGTGCAGAACAATCCCTGACCTCTGCCCATCATACCAGGAGCTCCCCAAGTCTTGACAGCCACAGAAGTCCCTAGATATCACCTGGCAGGCACCCCCAGGAGTTCCTGTCTCCCCTGCTTCCCCATTGAGAAGCACATGCCTCAGTAGACTTAAGGGTGCTAGAAGGTTCCAGAATGGACTGAACAGCTATCTGAACTTGTATCAGGGGGAATCAGCTGCATTTTGTATCTCAGGCAGTATTCATCTACTCCGATCACCCCCTGAACCGCAGTTGGGGGCAGTTCTTCGAGCAACACGAACAACTTGACATCATCCAGAGCCCAGGCCAGAGGGGTTTTCTGATCTTCTGGAATCAGACCAGTTTGTTTGTGTCCCCCAACGTAGGTGAGCTACTCTGCTAGGGCCTCAGCCAGTTCTGATAGATTTGTGCTGGGAACTGGGCATGGTGGTGCACACCTTTAATCCCAGCAATTGGGAGGCAGAGGCAGGTGAATCTCTGTGAGTTCAAGGCCAGCCTGGTCTACATAGAGTTCCAGGTCCCAGCTGGATCTACAGGGAGACCCTGTCTCAAAAATACAAAAAAAAAAAAAAAAAAAAAAAAAAAAAAAAAAGATTTGCACTGGGGACCCTGGATCTTGTGTTTATATGCGCATGAGAAGGCCAGAGGTTGCCATCAGGGTCTTACTCAGTTGATCTCCATGCCATTTTTTGGTATATAATCTCTCACTAAAACTGGAGCCCCTCACTGGGGGACTCTAGGCTGTCACTCTACCCTGAGCCACATCCCCCAGCCCCTCACTGGGGATTCTAGGCTGTCACTCTACCCTGAACCACGCCCCCAGCCCCTCACTGGGGATTCTAGGCTGTCACTCTACCCCGAGCCACGCCCCCAGCCCCTCACTGGGGATTCTAGGCTGTCACTCTACCCTGAGACACGCCCCCAGTTCTAGGCTGTCACTCTACCCTGAGACACGCCCCCAGCCCCTCACTGGGGATTCTAGGGTGTCACTCTACCCCTGAGCCACACCTCAGCCCCTCACAGGGAGATGCTAGGCAGAAGTCTGCTGAACCATGCCCAGGGCTCTCTTCTGTAGTGTTTGATGCAGCATCACCAAGTTGACCAGGCTGGTCTTGAAGTACTGGTCCTTCTGCCTCAGCGCCCCTGAGAGCTTCAATTGCAGCTGTGCATCTTCGCTCGCAGCCTCCCGTTATCCATTGGTTGATGTGAGAGATTTGCCCCTATGAATGGTCACTCCATAGGTATGCCCAGGATCATGAGCCATCTGTCTTATGATTAATTCAGTTGACATTTTACACAGCTGTTACTAAGGCGACTCAGGGGACCCCACTTTCCCCAAGCCAGTGTGACTTTTCATGTTTTGAATTCCTACCCCAGCTCTGAATTTATCTTTTTGGTCTTTCAAACAACAAACCAATCAACAGACCTAGGAACCAAGTGAGGGCAGCAGGCAGGTTGGGGGGCAGGGGAAAGCCCCTGGTCTCTGTGGTGTGCACCCACTTTTGTAGTGTACCCACATGTCTCATGACTTATCTGTCCGTCCCCTCCTAGGCCAGTTTGTGGACACAGTACAGTTGCAAGAAGGGCAGACCATCGTGCTAGACTCGCTCACCAACAACAACATCACCATCCACTCCATCGCCTTAAGTGGGTGGCACATCTGTGGGTGGCTTGCTCTATCCACTCCCCCCCCCACCTCCCCTTTCATCCTTCCTTCCCTACCTATGTGGACATTGGCTGAGGTCCCACTGAGTGTGTGTGTGTGTGTGTGTGTGTGTGAGAGAGAGAGAGAGAGAGCGAGAGAGAGAGAGAGAGAGAGAGAGAGAGAGAGAGAGAGAGAGATTGACTCGTTTACCTGTATGCCATTGGTCCAACCTTGGCCACATGAGATTGGTTGAGGCTTGTGTGCATGTGGTTGGATGAGAGTAGGTGTTATTTTCTGGGATTAGGTGTTTTGTGATTGGCTGAGGTTTGGTTGTGTGTGACTGGGAACCGTTTGACTGGATATGCTGGGCTAAGGTTTGGCTGCCTGTGATTGGTCAGATTGTGTGTGCCTGGCTTGTGTGCTGCCTACCTCGGTTGTGACTCCCAGGCTGGAACTTCCAGTTCAGGGACAGCTGGGGGCTGTGACCTGAGTTTCTACCTTGCTGTGCAGCCTTACAATGAGGCCTGATTCATTCTTTTCCTTTTTTTTGTTTATTTGATTACATTCCTATGTGGGAGGCTGTGTGCGTGTGTGTGTGTGTGTGTGTGTGTGTGTGTGTGTGTGTGTGAGCATGTGTGCCACAGAGTTGCTTGTGGGGATCAGAAAACAGCCCTCAGAAGTCAGTTTTCTCCTCCTACCGTGAGGGTGCTGAGAATGGAACTCAAGTTGTCGGGCTTGACGACAAGCCCCTTTACATACTGAGCCTTCTTACCCGCCTATTCGTCTTGGTCCCGGGAACTGACGTCATTTTGCCTTTGCTTTCTTTTCCCAGATGAGAATGAACTGGGGGTGCTGACCCGGGAGGATCACTTGTACTACGGAAGCCAGGGATACCTGCGCACAGTTGTCATCCAAGTGTGTTAAAGTCCCTACTCAGTGGTTAGGATGTGGTGCTTGCTCTCTGGTCACACCCCTGAAATGTTTTGTTTGGATTTGTTTTGTATTGGGGCAGGGTCTCCTGTAGAACAGGAAGGCCTCGAACTCCTCATGTAGCTGAGGCTGACAGTGAACTTCTGATCCTCCTGCCTCCACCTCCCAAGCGCTGGGATGACAAGTGTGTGCCACCATGTCTGGTTTTGGGGGGTGCTGGGATGGAGCCCAGGCCCCTGTGCATGTTAGGTGAGCAGCCTATGAACTGAGCATAGACATTGCTCATTTATTCTTTTTGGGGAGGATTTTTTAAAAAAATTTTATTTGTATGAGTGTATTGCCTGCATTTCTATGAGTGCATCCATGTCATGCAATGCCATGGAGGTCAGAAAAGGGCTTCGGATTCCTCTGGAACTGGAGTTAAGGACAGTTCGTAGATGCCATGTGGGTGCTGGGAATTGAACCCAGGTTCTCTGCAAGAGCAGTCAGTGCTCTCAACTGCTGAGCCATCTCTCCAGCCCCTCGGGGGGGGGGATATTTTTGAGACAGAGTCTCCCTGTAGACTCAGCTGGCTTGGAACTCACTATGTAGACCAGGCTAGCCTCAAACTCACAGAGATTTGCCTGCCTCTGCCTCTTGAGTGCTGGGATTAAAGGCGTGCGTCACCATACCCGGATGCTCATTTAGTCTTTTTTTTTTTTTTTTTCTTTTCTGGTCTTTTTGAGACAGGGTCTCCCTGTAGCCCCAGCTGCCCTGGAACTCACTATGTAGATCAGGCTGGCCTTGAACTCACAGAGATTCGCCTGCCTCTGCCTCCTGAGTGCTGGGATTAAAGGCATGTGCCACCACACCCGGCCACTCATTTAGTTTTAAAACCAGTTTAATCCCAAATTCCTGTCCAGCCAACGTCTCCATAAAATAAGGCTGGGGAGATGTTTCAGTAGGTCAAACGCCTGCTATGTAAGTGTGAGGACCTGAGTTTAATCCCAAAACCACGTTAGAAAGATAGTGTGTGCCTGTGACCCCAGAGCTTGGGAAGTGGGGACAGGGCTCCCTGGGGTTCGCTGGCCAGCCAGCCTGTCTGACCTTGTGTGTGTGTGTGTTTGTGTATGTGTGTTTATGTGTGTGTGTGTGTGTGTGTGCGCATGTGCGTGCCCATGCCTGTGGCATAGCACATATGTGGAGCCCAGAGGACAATCTTCAGAAGTTAGTTCTCTCCTTCCTCCATGCAGGTCCTGGTCATCAGGTTTGGTGGAAAGCTCCCTTAACTCACTGAACCATCTTGCCAGCCCCCAATACATAGATTTTAGTTGATGTACTTGGTCACTCTGAGTGGGTCACTTCAAGGTGTTTGTGCAGTGTGAACACAAGTGTGGAACCTGCACACTCATGCACATGTGTGATGAATATAATTTACAAAAATTTGCTAGGTGTGGCAAACCACACCTTTAACCCCAGCACTCAGTGGCAGAGGCAGGCAGATCTCTGTGAGATCAAGGCCAGCCTGGGCTACATTGTGAGTGCCAGGTCAGCTGGGACCACAGGGAGACCCTGTCTCAAAATAATTATTATTTTAATATTATCTATAATATTATTTAATTATTATTAACAGTATTTAATATATATCATTATTTATAATATTATTTAATATATATTATTAATAATTATTTTGAGACAGGTTTTCCCCACAGTGGGGGCTGGCCTGGAACTCACTGTGTAGACCAGGCTGGGACTACAGGTGTGGCCCACCATGCCCAGCTTTAAAAAAATTTTTTTTTAAAGAAAGGGATGGGCATGCTGGCTCCATACGTCATCCTAGCACTCACCAGATCAGAGGGAGGATTGCTGTGAGTGCAGGCCATCCTGGGGTACAGAGTAAGACTCAAAAAAAACAAAATAAAAGAAAGTAGAAAAATAGACACAAAGTGACAGAGGAGTCCATCTCAGAACTCTCCCTCAGCTGATGGAGCAGCCCTTCTGGTCAGAAGACACGGCTATCATGTTCGAGAGTCCTGGGATGCTGGAGGTTCTGATCCCCGTTCCGGACACAGAGTTTCTTGCTTTTGACTTCAGGAAGTGCACTGTGAACATCCAGGCAGTGCTCATGGACCCTAGCCTCCAGATGAAGCCCTGTAACGTAGGTGACACTCCCTGCGAAGCTCCATCCCAATGCCCTGTTTGTTTTATTTTTAAATATTTTATTATTTTTATTTCATGTGTATGAATGCGTTGCCTGCATGTGTATACATGCCCCCCATGTCATGCAGTGCTTGCAGAGGTCAGAAGAGGGCGTTGGATTCCCTGGAACTGGAGTTATGAACAGTTATTAGCCTCCATGTGGGTGCTGGAACTGGAACCTGGGTCCTCTACAAGAGCAGCCAGTGCTCTTAACTGCTGAGCTATCTCTCCAGCCCCTCTGGTTGTTTTATTTTGAAGGTGGGAGCTGGTGGCACTGGGGGTGCAGCAACAGGCCTCATGTAATTTGAGGTCAGGCCTCACCAGTAAGCCCCATCCTGAGCCCATCTCTGCTTTGAAGAAGGAGGTAAAATGAGGGAGAAAAGTCAACTTGAGCTAGTGATGGAGGTGTGGACTGTCCAGTTAGGTGGGCCACAGAGGAAGACAGGTTTCAAATCCCAGTCCAGCCTGGGCAACTGAGCAAGACCCTGTGTTAAAGTTAATACAGGGGCTAGTGGCATGGCTCAGAGCTAAAGTGACAGCCTAATATCCCCCAGTGATGGCTGGGGGCGTGGCCCAGGTATAGAGTGACAGCCTAGAATCCCCAGCGAGGGGCGGGGGTGGGGGCTCAAGGTAGAGTGACAGCCTAGAATCCCCGTTAGGGGCTGGGGGCGTGGCTAGGGGTAGAGTGACAGCCTAGAATCCCCAGTGAGGGGCTGGGGGCGTGGCTAGGGGGTAGAGTGACAGCCTAGAGTCCCCTGTGAGGGGCTGGAATGTCAGGATTAGAGCGCTAGCCTAACATATTCCAGGGCCTGGATTCAATACCTAGTACTAAAAAATAGTACTAGAGAGATGGAATTGCTGGAAATGTGGGGTGGGGACACTTGTAGACATTGGGGTATCTGAGGACACAGACTTAGCACAGAAACTAGTGGCGGGGAACCCTGGTGTGTGCTCCAGAATGGTCAGGAGGTTCCATGCCTGGTGCCCTGGCGTCCCCCCACCTCCTCATCTTTCTATGGAGCTGGCTGTGTAGGGCACCTGTCACTCCTGTGTCGCTTGCTGAAGCAGGTTGAGCTTCTGGAAGGCCCCCTGGAGAAGGAAATGTACACCATTGACATGAACAGCAAGCTGGATCTGTCTGCCCAGATTATCCCTAGGCCCAGAGAGTCCCCAGTTCCTCTGGTAAGTGAGGTCCCTGCTCTCCCCGCCCTCCCTATACATTCCTGGGCACCCCCCATCCAGTCTTGCATCCCTCAGCCCTGCATCCTCCAGCCCTGGTCCCTCAGCTCTGAAGCCACTGTGGGTGGCCAAGGCAGGGGCAGTGTTGGGCACTTGTGAACTCGGGTTTCCCAGCTTGGGGTCAACAGGGGTTCCGTGAGTAGCTGTCACCTCAGAGATGGCTCTGTGTCATGCCCCAGGTGATGGTCAGCAACCCTCACTCCCTGGGAGTCCAGGCATCCATGGTGGAGTTCGGAACGACCTTTGATGGCAACTCTAAGTACAAACTGGTGAGTACCCTGACCAAACCAAACTCCCAGCTGGCACCTTTGTTCTGGGTTTGTTTTTGTGATGGTATCTCCCTCTGTAGGCCAGGCTGGCCTTGAGCTCTCACCATTCTCCTGCCTGGGCTTCCCAAGGCTGGGTGAGAGGAGTGGCCACCACGCCCCACCCAAACCCCAGCACATCCTGTGTGTTCTGGAAGGACCTTCCTCCCGTCCACATTCCTTGCACACCTCCTACCCATGATCCCCAGGGTGACACAGGGAGGTACTACCTACCTGTGATGTCACCGGAGAGGCTGTGAAGTCAGGTCCCGAAGAGACACCTGGGGTCTAATGGCCAGTTCCCAAGAATGAGGAGCAGGCTGGAGTTAGTGCAGGGGACCCCAGGGAGAGCCAGAGACTTCACAGGACAAGCAGGAAGTGACAGACACAGGGCCCAGGACAAGTATCAGGAGGGACATGAACCACAGTGTGGTGGGCTTCTGGAAGGTTCTGGAACACAGAGCTAGGACAGACTGGGCTGGACAGGTGACAGACAGTGTCCCCATTACCACATTCCCCTCTCTTGCCAACTCCCACCCTGACTTGGGAGGCATCTGTGCATATCCTGCTGCAACCCATTGTCTGTCTCTCTGTCTCTATCTCTGTCTCTGTCTCTCTCTGCCTCTCTCTGTTTCTCCATCTCTGTCTCCCTGTCTCTTTCTGTCTCCCTCTGTTTCTCTATCTCTGTCTCTGTGTCCCTCTGTCTCTGTCTCTGTCTCTCTGTCTCTCTATCTTGCCTCTACCTCCCTCTGTTTCTCTGTCTCTGTCTCTCTATCTTGTCTCTCTCTGCCTCCCTCTGTTTCTCTGTCTCTGTCTCTCTCTTGTCTCTCTCTCCGTGTGTGTGTGTGTGTGTGTGTGTGTGCGTGGTGTATGTGTGTGTGTTTGTGTGTTTGTGTGTCTCCATGTTTCATACCACATGTGTGTATGGGATGTGTGTGTGCTCTCTATCTTGCCTCTTCCTCCCTCTGTTTCTCTGTCTCTGTCTCTCTATCTTGTCTCTCTCTGCCTCCCTCTGTTTCTCTGTCTCTGTCTCTCTCTTGTCTCTCTCTGCCTCCCTCTGTTTCTCTGTCTCTGTCTCTATCTTGTCTCTCTCTACCTCCCTCTGTTTCTCTGTCTCTCTCTTGTCTCTCTCTGCCTCCCTCTGTTTCTCTGTCTCTGTCTCTATCTTGTCTCTCTCTACCTCCCTCTGTTTCTCTGTCTCTCTCTTGTCTCTCTCTGCCTCCCTCTGTTTCTCTGTCTCTGTCTCTATCTTGTCTCTCTCTACCTCCCTCTGTTTCTCTGTCTCTCTCTTGTCTCTCTCTGCCTCCCTCTGTTTCTCTGTCTCTGTCTCTATCTTGTCTCTCTCTACCTCCCTCTGTTTCTCTGTCTCTCTCTTGTCTCTCTCTGCCTCCCTCTGTTTCTCTGTCTCTGTCTCTATCTTGTCTCTCTCTACCTCCCTCTGTTTCTCTGTCTCTGTCTCTTTCTGTCTCCCTCGGTTTCTTTATCTGTCTCTCTGTCCCTCTGTCTGACTCCCTCTGTCTCTCTCTCTGTCTCTGTCCCTGTCTCTCTCCTCTGTCTTGTTTCTCTGTCTCTGTCTCGATGTCTCTTTCTCCTTGTCTCACTTTGTTTCTTTCTGTCTCTCTGTCTCCCTCTGTCTCTCTTCTCTGTCTCTCTGTCTCTGTCCCTGTCCCTGTCTCTTTGTCTCTTTCTCACTCTCTGTCTCTGCTACAGGAAATTCAGCTCAAACAGCAGCACCTTTTGGGCAGAGCAGATGGAAACTTCACCACCATCAGGTGAGTGCTGTCTGTAGTCATGTGCCTGAGGCTGCCCCTGTCTACTCGGCTGCCAGAGCCACTTTTGGAGACACAGTTTTGTTGGATCCCAGCTCAGGACAATGCAACAGAAACATGAACAGTTGCCTGCAGGGACTGGGGATGGGGCAGAGCTCACCTACCGAGCACAAAATTCTGGGTCCATCACCAGCACCCCACAAACTGGGAGTAGTGGCTTCCTATTACCCCAGGAATGGCAGTTAGAGGCATGAGGATCAGGACTTTGAGATCATCCTCAGTTCTATACAGAGTTTAAGGCTAGCTTGAGGATAGCAAGCTGGCCGGCTGGCCGGATGGATGGATGGATGGATGGATGGATGGATAGGATGGATGGATGGATGGATGGATGGATGGATGGATGGATGGATGGGAGAATGGATGGAGGAATGGAGGGATGGATAGGTGAGTGGCTGGGTGGATGAATGGTTGGGTGGAGGGATGGATGGATGGATGGATGGGAGAATGGATGGAGGAATGGAGGGATGGATAGGTGAGTGGCTGGGTGGATGAATGGTTGGGTGGAGGGATGGATGGATGGAAGGATGGATGGGTGGGTGGATAGGTGGGTGGATGGAAGGATCATGGATGGGTGGGTAGATGGATGGAGGGGTGGGTGGAGGATGGATATATGGATGTATGGGTGGATGGGTGGATGGGTGGACAGAGGGAGGGAAGAGGAAGGGATGGATGGAGGGGTGGATGGATGGGTGGGTGGATGGATGGATGGAAGGATAGATAGATGGATGGGGGAATGGATAGATGAATGGGTGGATGATAGAGGGATGGACAGATGGGTGTGTAGTAGATGAATAGTTGGTGGGATGGCTGAAGAGTCAGTGACTTCCCCATGATCACTATAACACAGATTCCCCCCCTTGTTGCTTTGCCTTACAGCATGAAGCGAAATGCCATCTCTGCTTTGACTGTGGACATAGCTGACAAGGAGATTTCATGTGTGGACCTGAAGCCTCTGGTATGCCCAGAGCTTTGCTCTTCGACATTCTGATCTTAAGTTCTAGGCCAGGCCCCACAGCACTGGCTAGGCCCTTGTTCAGTATTCAAATGAGTAATGCTGTCCTAGTTGCCAGGTTACTGCCTCCCACTGTTGGCCCTTAGGGCTACCCTGTGACTCAAATCCTCCCAGTAAGTGCTATTTGGTCCTCATTACCCCAAACTGCCTCTGGCCTATGGGAAGAAACATCACTTCTAGATGCTTCCAGAGAATTGAAAGCAACACAACTCCATGCAGTAGCTTGTGCAGACACCATCACAGACATATTATTCCTGTGTCAAAGCGGGAAAAACTCAGGCACATTCAGTCAATGGACTTTTACTGGCTCAGGGAAAGGAACAAGCTCATACACATGCTGTAATGTCAATCAAATTGCAAATTCAGTCCAGTGCTTGAAGAGTTCATCTTCAGGCAGGAGTGGAGAGGCACCTTGTCAAGATCACACCATTTCCTTTCCACCCCCTCCTGTGGGAATGCGTCCTGGACAGTGTTGCACAGTGGCAGGCCTGCCCAGGCTTTCCTGCAGCACATGACCGCCCCCTGTGTCCCCTGCAGTCCACACTCATCTCGATTGGCTGTGACCTGAAAAAGAAGATCACCGTGCAGAAGTAAGAGCTGTGAAGCCAGCGGGCAGGGAGTGGGGTGGGGGCCACACGGCCATAGTGAGGTAACATCATGGGGCAGGGAGTGGGGTGGGGGGCCACACGGCCATAGTGAGGTAAGATCATGGGGCAGGGAGTGGGGTGGGGGGGCCACACGGCCATAGTGAGGTAACATCATGGGGCTGAATTTCCCATATTCTTCACGATTCTGTAATAAGAAATGAGCAGCCAGCATGGCAGCACAGAACTGTCAAACCATCACTTGGAAGCAGAAGGAGGATTTCCAAAGTTCAGGTTCATCCTGGGCAATATAGCAAGTTAGGGGCCAGCCTGGGCTACATGACATCCTCTCTCAAAAGCCCCTCACTGGGGGATTCTAGGCTGTCACTCTACCCCTGGGCCATCCCCCCTAGCCCCTCACTGGGGACTCTAGGCTGTCACTCTACCCCTGGGCCATCCCCCCAGCTCCTCACTGGGGACTCTAGGCTGTCACTCTACGTAGCCCTGGGCCATCCCCCCTAGCCCCTCACTGGGGACTCTGCACTGTCACTGTACCCTGGACCATGCCCCCACCCCCTCACTGGAGACCTAGACTGTCCTCGCAGTAATTGACCTACTCTTCCAGGACTTACATTACTCACTTATCATTTCATCACCATGGATCCCTCACAGTTCACATTCCACTCACCCCACCCCCAAAGAGTGTCATCCAACCCACACTGCTGCTGTCTGGACCTCACTGTGGAGCCAAGTCAATTTGGACTCCTGATCCTCCTGCCTCCACTTTTCAAGTTTCTGGCATGGTCCCCCATGTGAGACTACAACTTCTATTCCATTTTATTTATGTGTGTGACTGTGAGTGTGAGTGTGTGTGTGTGTGTGTGTGTGTGTGTGTGTGTGTGTGTGTACACATAAATGCAGGCAACTGAGGAGGCCAGAGAGGATGTTAGATTCCTTGGAGCTGAAGTTCCAGGTTTTTGTGAGTGAAATGTGGGTGCTTGGAATAAACCTGGTTTTCTACAAGTCCAGTATGCACTCCTAAGCACCGAGCAATGTCTCTAGACCCATATTTTTTTCTTTTTTTGATACAGGGTCTCCCTATAGTCCCAGAGACTCCATAAATAGCCCAGGCTAGCTTTCATCTCACCTAGAACCACCTGCCTCTGCCTGCCGAGTGCTGGGATTAAAGGCGTGCACAACCATACCTGACTCTAGGCATATAATTTTTTTTGTGTTTTTTTTTTTGTTGTTGTTGTTTGTCTTCTTGAGACAGGGTCTCCCTGTAGCCCCAGCTGACCTGAACTCACTATGTAGACCAAGCTGGCCTTGAACTCACAAAGATCCGTCTGCCTCTGCCTCCCAAGTGCTGGGATTAAAGGCGTGTGCCACCATGCCTGGCTAATTTTTTTTTTTTTTTGGTCTTTTTGAAGCAGGGTCTCCCTGTAGCCCCAGCTGTCCTGGAACTCACTAAGTAGACCAAGGTGGTCTTGAACTCACAGAGATCCGCCTGATTCTGCTTCCCAAGTGCTGGGACTACAGGCATGCACCACCACGCCCAGCTGTAGAGACATGTTTTTTTAATAAGAAAAATTGAAGCAAGATTAGGAATCCCCCCCTCAACAGCATTGCCTTGGGCATTTCTCACACACCCCATCCCAGACAGGTTGGGGTCTCCTGGCCTTTCCAGTCTTTGCCCTAGGCCAGGTACCTGCGTCCTCCCTCCTCTGTGTCGACTTCCCAGCATCCACTTTCTCCTCTGCTCAGCCCACTTCTGTTTCCTCTCACTCACAGCAAAATCTCTGCCTGTGCCATGGGAATCCTGGATCCAGTGGATCTGCAGGGAAACTACAGTTACATCATTGAGAAGTAAGCGGCGGGCAGCTATCCCCAGTTCTCTGCAGACCCCAGGACAGGGAGGAAGGATCTAGAATTGGTGTCTGGACAAGAGAGTCTAGGGTGTGAGGGGCCAGGTCACAGGAGCCAGGGTAATGCGTGTGGGGCCAGGGTGTGGGGTAGGGATGCAGCCTTCCACCTATGTACCTGGCACAGGTGTGCCTTGCCGTGCTGGGCCCTGGAACTTGTATTTTGTTCAATTTGGACTCTTGAATCAAAGACAAGCCTAAATCACTGGACCAAAGCCAAGGTTAACAACAGGGCTCCTAAGTTTGTGAGGAGTGGAAAGCTGTAAGTCAGGTTGCGCTGCCCAAGAACTTGTCTGATGCTATAACAAACTGGTTTAGCCTTAGGAGATTTAGAGATAACGTTATGACTCACAGTTCTGAAGGTTATAGTCTAAGGTCTATCTCTGAGCCACACCTTCAGCCCCTCACTGGGGATTCTAGGCTGTCACTCTACCCCTGGGCCACGCCCCCAGCCCCTCACTGGGGAGTCTAGGCTGTCACTCTACCCTGAGCCAGGCCCCCAGCCCTCACTGGGGACTCTAGGCTGTCACTGTACCTCTGAGCCAGGTCCTCAGCCCCTTTTATTCTCTCCTGTTATATTTATTTATTTATTTATTTAATTTTCCATGTTTGTGTGTTTTGCCTGAATGTATGTAAGTGCACCTGTGTTGTGCAATGCTCATGGAGGCCAGAAGAGGGTGTCAGAAGAGGGTGTCAAATTCCCCCAAACTGGAGTACAGGCGGTTGTTAGCTGCCATGTGGGTGCTGGGCACAGAACCTGGGTCCTCTCCAAGAGCAGCCAGTGCTCTTAACTGCTGAGCCAGCTCTCCCCTTCTATCTTCTTAATTTTTGAGACGGGGGTAGGGGGGTGGTTTTTTTTGGGGGGGCTGTCTCCCACAATGCAGTTCAGGCTGGCCTGGCACTCTCTCCCTCCTGACTCAGCCTCTTACATAACTGCTAAGTCCCTGACCAGAGTTGCTATGGGATATTCACATCTATGAGTTTGGTATCCACAGAAGGATCTGGAGCAATCTCTGATGAGGCTGAGGGAGGACTGTAGACAAAGACACAAGGAGAGACAGGCACTGACTGACTGAATTTTTTTTTTATGTATTACTTTTATATTTTGTGTATCAATATTCTGCCTGCATGTAAGGGCACCTGTGCCATGCAATGCCCATGGACGTCAGAAGAGGGTGTTGGATCCCCTGGACCTGGAGTTATGGACGGTTGTTAGCCACCATGTGAGTGCTGGGAACTGAACCTGGCTGACTGAATGATTTTTTAAAAAAATATTTTTATTTATTATTTTTTTATTTTATGTGTACAAGTGTATTGCCTGTATGTTTGTGAGTGTACCTGTGCCATGCAATGCCGCAGAGGTCAGAAGAGGGCTTCGGATTCCCCTGGAACTGGAGTTAAGGACAGTTTGTAACCACCATGTGGGGGCTGGAGAGATGGCTCAGTGGTTAAGAGCACTGACTGCTCTTGCTGACTGAATGATTTTTAAAGTATATTTGTTCCATTTTATTTATTTTGTGTATGTGCATGCCCCACTGTGCGTATGGAGTTAAGAGGACAACTTGCAAGTGTCAGCTCTCTCCTTCCATCCTGTGAGTCCCAACGATTAAACTCAGGCCATTGGACTTGGCAGCAAATGCCTATACCCAATGAGCTCTCTCACTGGATGTGACTCATTGATTTTTCTTTTTTAAAAATATTTCCTTTGGGGGGGGTGGAGAGATGGCTCAGAGGTTAAGAGCACACACTGCTCTTGCAGAGGACCCAGGTTTGATTCCCAGCACCCACATGGTGGCTACAAACCGTCCTTAACTCCAGTTCTAGGGGAATCACGTCTGAGGCATTGCACGATGTGGTACACTCACATATATGCAGGCAATACATTTGTACACATAAAATAAAAATAATAAATAAAATATTTTTTAAATTTTCTGTTTATGTTTGTGTGTGTGTGTGTGTGCGTGTGTGCCATGTGTGTGGGGGGGGTGCATGGAAGTCAGAAAGAGTATTTGCGCCCCTGAAATTGGAATTACAGGCCGTTGAGCCTCCTGACATCAGGTCCTCTGCAAGAACAGCAAGTGCCAAACCATCTCTCCAGCTCTGCCTCACTGATTTAAAAAAAAAGTGTGGGGCTGGAGAGACGGCTCAGCAGTTAAGAGCACTGACTGCTCTTGCAGAGGACCAGGGATCAATTCCCAGCACCCACATGGCGGCTACAAACCACCCTTAACTCCAGTTCCAGGGGATCCGAAGCTCTCTTCTGACCTTGCAGCACTGCATGACATGGGTGCACTCACATACACTCAGGCAATACACTCATACACATAAAATAAAATAATAAACTGGATGTGGTGGTGCACGCCTTTAATCCCAGCCCTTGGGAGGCAGAGGCAGGTAGAGCTCTGTGAGTTCAAGTCCAGCCTGGTGTACAAAGTGAGTTCCGGGCCAGCTGGGGCTACAAGGAGACCCTGTCTCAAAAAAGACCTAAAATAAATAAATAAATTAATTAATTAATTAAAAAATTTAAAAATAAAAAAATAAAACCGGGCATGGTGGTGCACTCGGGAGGCAGAGGCAGGCGGAGCTCTGTGAGTTCAAGTCCAGGCTGGTGTACAAAGTGAGTTCCGGGCCAGCTGGGGCTACAAGGAGACCCTGTCTCAAAAAGACAAAAATAAATAAATAAATAAATAATTAATTAATTAATAAAAAATATACTTAGCCAAGCATGGTGGAGCATGCCTTTAGTCCCAACACTCCAGAGGCAGAGGTAGGTGAATTTCTGTGAGTTTGAGGCCAGCCTGGTCTATATAGCTGAATCCCAGGCCAGCTGGGGCTATAGGGAGACTCTGTCTCAAAAAGACAAAAAAAAAAAAATTATATATATATATATGTATATGTATGTCACTGTTTGGGGGCTGGACAGAGAGATAGTTCAGTGGTTAAGAACACTGGCTGCTCTTGCAGAAGATCAGGGTTCAGTTCCCAGCACCCACATGGCAGCTAACAACCATCCCTAAATTCTAAGGAATCTGATAACTTCTTCTGGCCTCCATGGGTCTTGTACCCACGTGGTGCACTTACGTACATGCAGGCAAGACACTCATAACCATAAACTAGAAGTAAATATTTGAATAAAAAGTCACTGTGGGCTTGGGGAAGACCTGAGTACTGGCTGAGGACCTGAGTCCGTCCCCAGATCCCACGCTGAGTGGGGTGGTGTAGGCTGCTCATCTCCTCCCTCCCTCCCCCAGGGAAGCCTACAGCCCGGTCAGCCGCGAGGGAGAGGCCAAGAGCGACCTGCTGGTGTTTTACGAGTACAAGGAGCTGGGCTGTCCCCGCCTGGTCTACTACGACACCCCGTGGAAGCCGGTGGTGGAACTGTATGGCCCCTGTCCTGAGCCCGGCCCGCAGCGCCCGCCCTCCACCCTCAGTGCACAAGTCCGCGTCCCTCTCCTGTCCTTTTGTTCCGCTCAGGCTGCCACAGACATAGACATTTGAGTGTCCCCAGTTCAGGACCCAAAAGTCAAGGCCGGGGTGCAGCAAGGGCTGGTTTCCCATGAGCCTCTGCTCTGCTTGCAGCTCTATGCCACGGATTTTTTTTTTTTTTTTTTTTTAGCCCCAGCTGTCCTGGAACTCACTATGTAGACCAGGCTGGCCTTGAACTCACAGAGCTCCGCCTGCCTCTGCCTCCCTAGTGCTGGGATTAAAGGCCTGTGCCACCACCCGGCTTCCCTTTTTTATTTCTATGCAGGCCTTGAACTCACTATGTAGGCCAAACCTTTCAGCCTCCCACGTGCTGGGATCACAAGTGCACCAGCACCTGGCTTGCACCCTTTCTTCTGCTATGGTCTGTATTTTCTTTTTTTGTTTTTTTAAATATTTTATTTTTATTTTATGTGTACAAGTGTATTGCCTGCATGTATGAGTGCACTCGTGTTGTGCAATGCCGCAGAAGTCAGAAAGGGGCTTCAGATTCCCTTGGAACTGGAGTTAAGGACAGTTTGTAGCAGCCATGTGGGTGCTGGGAATTGAACCCCAGTCTTCTGCAAGAGCAGTCAGTGCTCTTAACCGCTGAGCCATCTTTCCATCCCATGGTCTGTATTTTATAATGCCTCCCTTCATCCTCTTTTCTCCTAAATCCATCCCACCTGGTGCCATGTGTGGGTTTCCATGAACAGTGGTTGGGTTTTGCAGGGTGAGCAGGAGTTTGTCTGGCAGATCGCTAGCAAATACAAAACCAAAAAATGCAAAAGGACTCCCAAGTGCCAGGTGCAGTGGCCCACACCTGTCATCCCAGCACTCAGAAAGCTGAGGCAGGGAGATTTCAAGTTTGAGGCCATCCTGGGCTACATAGCAAGACTTTGTGTGGAAAAGAATATTTTATTTTACTTATTTTTATTTTATGATTATGAGTGTTTTGCCTACATGTAAGTGCACCCGGGTCATGCAGTGTCCACGGAGGCCAGAAGAGGGAATTGGAACCTCTGGAACTGGAGTTACAGATGGTTGTTCGTTGCCATGTGGGTCCTCTGCAAGAGCTTCTGAGCCAGCTCTCCAGCCCCACACTTTTTTGGGCAGAAGTTGCTGGACTTGGACATGTACAGACCATTTTTCTTTCATTTTTCTGGGACATAGAGCAATTTGGGCTGGGTGAGTGACTGGGTGGTAAGGGAGCCTCCAAGGATTCCTCTGCAGTTCCTGGAAGCTGCCAGGTGAATTATCTTCACCTCAGGATTGTCTGGAAGCTGCCAGAACCACAAACACTTCAGGACTTTCTTCGGAACACAATTCAAAGGTTTTGTTTGTTTTAAGGCTGTTCTTATGTAGCCCAGGTGAGTCCAGAATTCATCATATAGCAAGTTTTGAACTCCTGACCCATGCTTGTACCCATGAGTGCTGTGATCACAGGCATGGGCCAGCAGCTCAACCGTGCCCTAGATTAAGTCACCTCTAGAGGACCCCCAAACCTACATACATGCAGTGTGCATCACTGTCTCACTGTATTGTTAATGGTAAAATGAAAAGAAGTCTGTACACACCTGTGCATGTGTGAGCTTTTTCCACATATTTTCACTCTGCATGTTGTTAGTTCAAGACTTGATGTCAAGGTTGGTTGAAAGCTCAAATGTTAAGTTTGGTTCAATCTTGGATGTCAACGTTGGCTCAGTCCTCAGGTGCAGACCCCAAAGATACTGGAAGGGACACCCCCCAGTCTTTATTCACAGTCTACCTTGAGGGTCAGGAGGGTTTGTTTCTTAGGGCTATCCCTGGAGCTCAGCTGCTGGATCTATCACCCAGCACGCAGGAAGCCCTGGGCGATGAACCTGGGATGAAGCACAAAAACCAGGCATGGTAGTGTTTGCCCGTCATCCCAGAAAGGGAGGTGGAGGCAGGAGGATCAGGAGTTCAAAGCCATCCTCAGCTACATAGCTCAACCTGGGCTACAAGGGAGAGAGGAAGAGAGAGGAAGGAAAACAGGCAAAGACATGGCTGAGCCTCTTTATTCCAGGCTCCTTTGTCCCCATCTGAGGGGGGACTCACGTTGGAGGTGACTTCAGTCCCTGCTGGCTCTGCCCTCTCCCTACTGTGCCTGTGCCTCCACACTCTGTGACTTGGGGGTCTTTTTCTGTTTTCTCCTGGGTCCCCCTTATGTCCCTGGCTTCTCCCATGCCTTCCATGGGGTGACTGTGTGCCTTGCGCTCTATCTCAGGTGGTGGAATGGACTAATGCACGAGATCGTGGACGCAGAGTACGTGCTGATGGAGGTGAATGGACTATTCACCTACTCCTACTCCCTGACAGCTGCCACGGCAGGCTGCAAGTCGCAGCCCCAGAACTGGACCACTGTCTTGGCAGCCACAGATAACTCGGAGTTCAAGTCCTGGGACAGAGAGGTAGGCCCAAGGAGCTGGGGCTCAGTGGGCAGAGACCTTGCCTAGCATCCACGAGGCCTGGATGCATCCCCAGCACTGCAGACCTGGGTGGTGGTGTCTCATCACAGCATTTGAGAGGTAAAGACAGGAGGATCAGGAGTTTAAGGCCATCCTGGGCTACATAGTGAATTTGAGACCAACTTGGGCTACAATAGTGGGTTTGAGGACAGCCTCATCTACATAGTGATCTTAAGGATAATCTGGGTTACATAGTGAGTTTGAGGACAGCTTGGGTGAGACTGAGGACAGCCTGAGGTACATGAGACCCTCATCTCAAATACAGCAATCACCACCCTAAAGACCGTATGTCCAAATAAGGCCAAACTCGAAAGTCGGGTGTCTTAGGGTTGCACCGTATGAATGACTGTGGGGGTGAGCATGGGGTGTGCACAGAAACACAGAGCATCATATCCACACTCCAGCTACTCTCACAGGCAGAACTGAACCTTGTGCCTCAGACTCCAGGAGGCCCAAGGGGCCAGGCTGGTTGGAGGCCTAGGCATTCAGCCAAGGTGCAGCCTGCAGAGCTTGGGTTGGGACATTGGGGGTTGGGGGGGTGTCACTGTCCACCATCTGGGAAGGATGGGGCTGAGGACCAGGCCTGTGGCATGCTGGACCCCTGTCTGCTTCCCCAGAACTACGTCAGCTGCCATGAATGGAGTGAGGATAGACCCCTGCTATGGCCAGACGTCCAGTACCAGATCCTCGGTGGCCGGACCAACAACAGGGTCATTTTTGACCAAAGAAATGGAATCTACGTCTTTTCCCTGTCAGTTGTGGACCCTCACTACAGGTGAGGGCTGTGCTGCGCTTTGAGGGCCTCAGGCTAGGAGTGCCCCTGGAGGGGGGTCACACTGTGTAGGGGTACTCGGCTCTATCATGATCTGGCAGATTCCAGCTGAAGCCCAGCATCAGTGCACATCTGTCATTCCAGCACTGGGAGGAGGTGCCAGCAGGGAAATCTGGTTCAAGGCCATCCTTAGCTACATAGTTAGTTGTAGGCCAGCCTGAGCTACATGAGACCCTGCATCAAAACTCACACACAGAAGAGAAAGTTGGCTGTAGTTCTGTCCAGTACATGATGCATGGCTCTTACACCAGAGTCGGGGATCCCATTACGGGGTCCCCGTGGCCTGTCTCCGCTGTCCCCACAGTTACTGTCACCTGGACACAGTCTTCAGCGTCTTTGTGTATGGAGCCTTGCCGCTGCCCCTGTTCCCACCCGAGCTCGTCATTCTGTTGCTCACCACCACCATGCTGCTGTCTGTGGGACTAGTCTACACCACCCCCAAGTTGCTGGCCACCGAGAGGGGCCACCACTTTAAGAGGTTCTGGTCCAGGCTCTGCCGAGGCTGCATCTGGTACTGCAGCTGCCCTTGGCTGCAACGCAACTTCCAGCGCTGGCTGCAAACCAGGAGGGTGAAATTCCAGCGAGAGGCCAAACAACAGTCAGAGGCCACAGGACAAATGGAGACTGAAAGATCCACAGACACCCTGCAACTGTCAGGCACAAAGAGACATACAGACACCAAGGGATATACAGACATCCAAGAATGGCCACAGACACAAACCAAGCCCAGGAGACGGTCATCTGACCATCACGTCCCAACACCACCATGATGTGAGAAGGTGTATCAATAAACTGTGAGGCATAAGGAAGGAGCAAGGATGTGTTCATGCTATGCAGGGGCTCTATCCCTGCCCCCTCTGCCCTCTAGGCTACACTCTACCCCTGAGCCACGCCCCCAGCCCCTCACTGGGGATTCTAGGCTGTCACTCTACCCTGAGCCACGCCCCCAAGCCCCTCACTGGGGACTCTAGGCTGTCACTCTACCCTGAACCACGTCCCCAGCCCCTCACTGGGGATTCTAGGCTGTCACTCTACCTGAGCCACGCCCACAGCCCCTCACTGGGGACTCTAGACTGTCACTCTACCCTGAGCCACGCCCCCAGCCCCTCACTGGGGATTCTAGGCTGTCACTCTACCTGAGCCACGCCCACAGCCCCTCACTGGGGACTCTAGACTGTCACTCTCCCCTGAGCCACGCCCCCAGCCCCTCACTGAGGATTCTAGGCTGTCACTCTATCCTGAGCTACATCCTCAGCCCCTCCCTGGGGGATTCTAGGCTATTATTCTACCCCTGACCCAACCCCCTGCCTCTCACTGGGCCTCACTTAGGCTGTCACTCTACCACTGAGCCACGCCCCCAGCTCCTCAATGGGGATTCTAGGCAAGGACTGTCCTGCCTAGAGATAGACTGCCACAGAGTCAAGCAGCTTTGTGGGGTTTTTGTTTTGTTTTGTTTTGTTTTGTTTTGTTTTGTTTTGTTTTGAGACAAGGTCTCCCTGTAGCCCCAGCTGGCCTGGAACTCCCTATGTGGACAAGGCTGGCCTCAAACTCACAAAGATCCGCCTGCCTCTGCCTCCCGAGTGCTGGGATTAAAGGCATGTGCCACTATGCCTGGCAACTGGTGTCTTGTTGAACTGGCATTACACAGATGAGAGCTACTGTGTGGACTCTAGATTTACACACTGTCCTCTACAAGACCTGTAAGTGCTCTTAACCAGGGGTCCATCTCTTTCATCCCTTGCTCCTTAGTTTTCAAAAAAATTGTTATTAATGTGAGAATGTCAGCTCACTTCCTCCCATCCCTCTCCTGTATTTAATTTCTGTTTTTGTAGTGTGAATGGATGTGAGTCTGTGTATGCATGTATCCATATGTGGGTGCAGTGCCTACAGTGGCCAGATGAGGCCAAGGCCTTCAGATCTGGAGCTGGAGTTAGACGTGGTTGTGAGCCATTGCTGTGGGGCTGGAGACTGAATTAGGGTCTTTGTGGGGAGCAGTAATCACTCTTAACTGCTGAACTCTCTCCTCTAGACCTCCAATTTGTTTTTGAGATAGAATCACTCAGCTGGTTGGTTTGGCTTAGATGTCTGGCCATTGAACCCCAGGGATCCTCCTGTCTCTGCCTCTCCAAAACTGGGATTACAGGGTTGCACCACAAGGCTCAGCTTTCCATATGATTTGAGGATTCCAACTCAGGCCCTTGTGTCCTCGTACTTGTGAGGTAAGCAGATTACACATGGTGGTGCCTTTTGGGCCAGGAGTGGCTTCTCAGAGGTGAGTCTGATCAGCAGCCAAGCAAGAGTATGTTGGTGGCTTTGCAGTTCCATCTCAAAAGTTACTAAGAAAACTATTTGAGACAGGGTCTTCCTGTAGCCTCAGCTGGACTGGAATTACTTATGTAAACCAGGCTGGACTTGGAAATCACAAAACTCCCCAACTCTGCTTCCTGAGGGCTGGGTTTAAAGGTGTGCACCACCACACCTCGTATTATTTTAACATTCTATTTGGAAATATCGCTATAAAAAATAGACGTCGCTATGCTGGTCGGTGGTTCAGTGGGTAGAGTGCAAGTCTAGCATGCACAAAGCCCTGGGTTCAACTCTCCACACTGGGCATAGTGACACACACTTGTCATCTCAGCACTGAGGAGGAGGAAGCAGGAGGATCAGGAGTTTAAGGTCTCCCTGTAGCCTCAGCGGCCTAGCACTATGTAGACCAGGCTCGCCCTGAATTCACAAAGATCTGCCTGCCTCTGCCTCCCAAGTGCTGGGATTAAAGGCCTGTGTTACCACATCCCGCCCTTTTGATTTTATTTAATGTGTATGAGTGTTTGGCCTGCACAGATGTAAGCATACCACGTGTTGGACAACGCCCATGGAGTTCACAAGAGGATGTTGGATCCCCTGAAACTGGAGTTACGGATGGTTGTTACCTGCCACGTGGGTGCTGGGAACTGAACGTGGGTGCTGGGCACACATGCACACACACACACACACACACACACACACACACAGACACACACACACGTGTGCCTACACACATGGACACACATATACAGGAAAAGAATCAGTAACTGAACAGAGGCTGAGGAAGACCCAGGTATAGAGAGCTCAGGCCCCACAGCCCAGCTCACACTCCCATGAAGCAGTTACTGAGCACTGAACTGCTCAGCTTGGAATCATCCTGGTCCTCTGCCACCCCCCAGTGGACACCATGTGAAGATCCCTTCCTTTTCCTGGGAAGCCTGCAGGCTTGGTTGTTTGATCTAACCTGGAAGATTTGGATCAGATTTGCAGCAATTGGGCCGAGCCTAGTGGCTCATGCCTGTCCAGCATTTGAGAGCCTGAAGCAGGAGGACTGCTCACAAAGTTGAAGCCTAGGCTATATAGTGAGTTCCAGGCCAGCCTGGGCCACAAAGTGAGACCCTGTCTCCAAACAAAAACAAGAAACACTGCATGCCATGAAAAATCAGGAGCCAGGCGTTAGAGTTTGGGACCAGCCTGGGGAGAGAGAGAGAGAGAGAGACAGAGAGAGAGAGAGAGACAGAGAGAGAGACAGACAGAGAGAGAGAGCGCCAAAGAGTGCCATAGGAGCCATAGCCATACAGAAAGCTATGGAAGCCAGCTGTGGTGGAGTGCACCTGTGACTCCAGCACTGGTTCTCAAGTTCAAGAACAGAGACTGGCCTGGGTTCTAGAAGGAACCAGTCTCCCCTGCCCCCTAAAAACTGAAACAGTGCACCTCAACATCTCAAATATATAGACAACTGCTTCTAGTTGTGTCATTAACCTGCACATTCAGATTTAGGTCTGGGTTGGGCCTGGGATCGGACCCATGCCATCAGGTTGGCAGCAACCTTTTCCTGTAGAGACAGTTCAGCTGGTAAAGTGCTTGCATTTCAAGCATGCAGACCAAGTTCAAGCCCCAGGACCCATGTAAAGTCAGGGGAGGTGGTGCACACTTGTAATTCTAGTCAGGGAGGTAGGGACAGGAGGACCCCTTGGGCTCCAGGGCCAGTCATATAACATAATTGCTGAGTTCCAGGCCAGTGAGATCCTGTCTCTAAATAAGCAGAAAGGTGCCTGGTGTCTGGGAGGGTGACAGGCAAGGCTGTCTTGTGACCCGCTCCCCCCCACCACACACACAAGAAACAGCTAGTTTGCTGTTTTTTTGAGACAGGCTCTCATGTAGCCCAGGCTGGCCTTCAACTCTAAGTAGCTGAGGATGACCCTGAACTCCTGATCCTCCGGCCTCCATCTGATGCTGGCATGACAAGAGGACACCACCATTCCCAGCTTGATGGGTAGTTTGCCATCCTCTAGTCCAGGACACATTTCTGAGATTGTCTTGTGTTTATCTGCAAGCATGCTCACCACTTCCAGGACCTTGTCTCAGCCTCTCCCCTTGACTCTTAGCCCCTAGTAGGGTGTGGTGGTCATTTCCCAGCTGCCTCTGGGGTTGCAGCAGAGCCTGTGTATACATGTGCACACAGAGCTGGCTGTAAATTTAACTTGTATGATTTTTATCACTTAGGTCTAGACAACAATCAATAAAACAATCTGAGGGCTGGCGAGACAGCTCAGTCAGAAAAGCACTTGGCTTGCAAAAGGCCCTGAGTTCAAATCACCAGAAGCCACGGAAAAAGCAGGCCTGGTGACAACACCAGCAATGGGGAGGCAGAGATGGGCCGATCCCTGGGGCTCCATGGCCAGACAGCACAGTGAGTCCAGGTTCAGCGAGACCCTGTCCAAAAAATGAGGTAGACGGTGCCTGTCAGAAGACACTGAGCTTTTCCTCTGATCTCCACACACACAATAGATAATCAAATATGAGCCCTGGTTTGAAGTATTTCCTGATTTTCTTGGTGTAAACATTTCATCTTTGTGTTTACACAGTGTTGGGGAGAGGTGCAGTGTATGTACCTGCTTTTTTATTTTTCTCCTTTCTGGGTGTGATCCCCAGACCAGTGAGCAGTGTGTGTGTATCACCCAGAAGCTGGGTATGGATCCCAAGATAACTGGCCATGGTGGTACTCCCGGGTCTCCATGACACAGAGGCTGCAGCAGGAGGATCTGGAGTTCCAGGCCAGTCTGCACTGCAGAATGAGACCTCGCATCAATGTAAGGAGCTGAGGGGGGGCAGGAGGTGCATCGAGAGCCGGCTTGGCACAAGGCCTGGACTGAGTTCTCAGTACTGAAAAGGAAAGGAAAGGAAGGGCCAGCAAGGTGGCTTAGCAGGAAAAGGTGCTTGCTGCCAACCTGATGGCATGGGTCCAATCCCAGGCCCAACCCAGACCTAAATCTGAATGTGCAGGTTAATGACACAACTAGAAGCAGTTGTCTATATATTTGAGATGTTGAGGTGCACTGTTTCAGTTTTTAGGGGGCAGGGGAGACTGGTTCCTTCTAGAACCCAGGCCAGTCTCTGTTCTTGAACTTGAGAACCAGTGCTGGAGTCACAGGTGCACTCCACCACAGCTGGCTTCCAGAGCTTTCTGTATGGCTATGGCTCCTATGGCACTCTTTGGCGCTCTCTCTCTCTGTCTGTCTCTCTCTCTCTCTCTCTCTCTCTCTCTCTCTCTCTCTCTCTCTCTCTCTCCAGGCTGGTCCCAAACTCTAACACCTGGCTCCTGATTTTTCATGGCATGCAGTATTTATTGTTTTTGTTTGGAGACAGGGTCTCACTTTGTAGCCCAGGCTGGCCTGGAACTCACTATATAGCCTAGGCTTCAACTTTGTGAGCAGTCCTCCTGCCTCAGCCTCTCAAGTGCTGGCGTGACAGGCATGAGCCACTAGGCTCCGCAATTAATCTTCCAGGCTAGATCAAATAGCCAAGCCTGCAGGCTTCCCAGGAAAAGGAAGGGATCTTCACATGGTGTCCACTGGGGGGTGGCAGAGGACCAGGATGATTCCAAGCTGAGCAGTTCAGTGCTCAGTAACTGCTTCATGGGAGTGTGAGCTGGGGTGTGGGGCCCGAGCTCTCTATACCTGGGTCTTCCTCAGCCTCTGTCCAGTTACTGATTCTTTTCCTGTGTATGTGTGTCCATGTGTGTAGGCACACGTGTGTGTGCATGTGTGCATGTGCACTTCTGCACATGTGCAGGCCCGAGCTTAACAGGGGCGTCTTCCTCAGTCATTTTCCATTTACTCTGAGGCAGGGTCTCTCGCTGGCCCCAGAGCTGGCCAATTTGCACCCACACCAGGGTTCCAGGCAGGGCGAGGCCATGGCTCACACATGTGGCTTCCAAATCTGAACTCAGGATCCAAACTCTGGTCCTCAAGCTTGCACAGTGAGTGCTTTTATCCACAGAGCGTCTTCCCAGCCTCCACCTTGTGTTTGTGAGACAGTCTCTCACTGAATCTGAGCTCACTGATTCAGCTTGTCATACTGGGATTTGAAGGCGGGACACTGGGGTGGGGTGGGTAGAGGGCATGGGAGTAAAACAACCTTACCTGCCACCCAACCCTGTCTCTCCAGTGAACAGGGCCACTGTTCCCAGCCACTACCTGCAGATGCCATTGGGGTGTGCAGGGTGGGGAGCTTCCAGGGAAGCCCTATGACACTACAGAAAGTTGGAGGATATTCAGGGGGCATTGGAAGGAAAAGAAGCCCCTGAACTGAACTTCCCAGGACAAAAGAGCCATAGTCTGTGAAGACTCTACAAGGCTGCTTGGCTCTGGTAGTAGAGAGTGGGAATGTTGCAGGTCCAGGGACAAATCATCTAGGGACATCTTTATACCTTAATAGGGGTTCATCACCCAGCTCTGTCTGTGGGCAACATCGTGGGGGAACTAGGCATGTCCCGTTGGACCCCTGAGATCTGCCACAGATAGCCTGTGACCACAGCAGAGCTCTCCCTGCTTTGCTGGATGCTCTGGACCACATGTTCCCACCAATGTATTTCATAAGTGTTTGGATTTATGGCTTTTTTGTTCTGTTAGTATAAAAACTTCACCAAACTGTTAACACATTCGAACATGGAATTTGGGGGAACCTGAAACTGTGTTCCTGGGCCATGGTCACTCATATTTGGCTCTGGTATAAATAGCTTGAGGAGAGAGTTGTGGGGTTTTGTTTTTTCATTGACAAGCCCCTCACCCCCAGAGTCTGGATGAATCCTCTCATCAGCTGAATCAGGAATTTCATCACACAGGTGTTGGAGAACTGGCTCAGCAGTTAAGAGCACTGGCTGCTCGTGCAGAGGACCCAGGTTTTGGTTCCCAGCACCCATATGACAGCTAACAACCACCTTTAACTCCAGTTCCAGGGGATCCAAGTCCCCCTTCTTACCTCTGTGGGCGGGCATTGCACTACATGGGTGCACTTAAATACATGCAGGCTAACACACACATACATTAAAAAAATTTCTTTAAAAAAGAAATGTTAAAAAAAAGGAAGCAACCTGTGGTGCACCCCTTCCTGGAACACCCCCATAGGCCTCTC
Source organism: Nannospalax galili (assembly GCF_000622305.1). Taxonomy (NCBI): domain Eukaryota; kingdom Metazoa; phylum Chordata; class Mammalia; order Rodentia; family Spalacidae; genus Nannospalax; species Nannospalax galili. The sequence goes on along the minus strand of NW_008341457.1, from coordinate 1,095,163 downwards.
TTCTCCTCACCAAACACCAAATAGGCTGGGTCTTCTGAACATGGGATGTTCCTTTTGGGCCCCTGAACTGATGGGGTGCTAGTATCTAGGAGGGTGGGGAACATGGGGGTGACCTCAGGGAGGTCAAGTGAGGCTGGTCAAGTCTACAGACAACAGCACTTCCTGCTGACCATGCTGTCTCCTGGAACCCTCACTCCAAAGCTCAGGGGTTGGGACTGTGTCTCCCCACCGATGCAAGTTCATGGTGCATCCCCGACATGTCACTTCCCCCAGTTGATGCTCCTGACTGTGGGGGATGCAGGCTTGCAGAGGCTGACACTGAGCTCCACACTGCAGCCACATTGGACAGGGGAAGGACTGTAATAAGGGGCCGGGCACATAGCACTGATGTCCTCTGCTCACAGCCTGGTGGCATAAGACCAGAGGTGCTAGCTAACAAAGAGGCTGAGGCAGGAGAAAAATGTCTCATGGGCAACTTAGTGAGCCCTGTCCAAAAAAATAGGGTTGGGGGTTGTAGAGATAGCTCAGCGGTTAAGAGCACTGGGTGCTGTTGCAGAGGACCCACATTCAAATCCCAGCATCTACATGGCGGTTAACAACCATTAGTAACTCCAGTTCCAGGAGAATCCAATGCCCTCCTCTGACCTCTGCAGGCATTGCACGACATGGCTGTACCTATCTACATGCAGGCAATATACTCATACACATAAAATAATAATGAATAAAATATTTTTTATTATTTATTTATTTTTTGGCCTTTTTGAGACAGGGTCTCTGTAACCCCAACTGGCCTGGAACTCACTATGTAGACCACCAGGCTGGCTCACAGAGATCTGCCTGCCTCTGCCTCCCGAGTGCTGGGATTAAAGGCGCGGGCCACCATGCCGGGCCAATATTTTTATTTTTGTCTTCTTTTTTTTTTTTTGAGACAGGGTCTCCTTGTAGTTCCAGCTAGCCAGGCTATCCTCGAACTCACAGAGATCTGCCTGCCTCTGCTTCGCGACTGCTGGGATTAAAGGCATGTGCCACCATGCCCAGCAGAAATAAAATATTTTTAAAAATAGAGGGTTGAGGGTATGGCTCAAGGGTAGAGCCCCAGTGAGGGACCGGGGTCCTGGCTCAGGGGTGGTGTGACAGCCTAGAATTCCCCAGTGAGGGGCTGGGGGCGTGGCTCAGGGTAGAGTGACAGCCTAGAATCCCCAGTGAGGGGCTGGGGGCATGGCTCAAGGGTAGAGTGACAGCCTAGAATCCCCAGTGAGGGGCTGGGGGCGCGGCGGCTCAGGGTAGAGTGACAGCCTAGAATCCCCAGTGAGGGGCTGGGGGCGTGGCTCGGGGTAGAGTGACAGCCTAGAATCCCCAGTGAGGCGCTGGGGGCGTGGCTCAGGGGCAGAGGGACAGCCTAGAATCCCCAGTGAGTATGGTTTTATTTGCAAAGCCCATACCTGCAGCCCAGTGCGCCCTCACCCGGGCTGCTGCTCTTCAGCCCCTGACCTTTTCTGTCTCCCCAGCCATCCCACATGGCCTTCAGAAAGCAGTGAAGGGACTGGCTTCCAAACTGGGATGGTAGAGACAAAATCTGAGTCACAAAGTAAGATACCACCTCCGAAATGACAATGTGTCAGCAAGGTCAAATTTATTTCTGCTTACGAGGGTGTGTGGCCACCAAAAACAAGAGAGAAATCACGGCCAAAATGGGGTTCAGTTTTTACCGCTAATGAAGCTCTTGCAGAGGACCCGGGTTCTGTTCCCAGCATCCACATGGAGGCTAACAACTGTCTGTAACTCCAGTTCCAGGGGATGTGATGCCATCTTGTCTTCTGGCCCCCAAGAGCATTGCACAAATGTGGTGCACTTACATGTGGGTGGTAACACACACACATAAAAATAATAAATTAATATTTTATTATTTTTATTTAATTTTTTAAATTTTATTTGTATTTTATGTGTATACGTGTATTGCCCACATGTAGGCAAGTGCACCCGTGTTGAGCAATGCCTGTAGAAGTCAGAGAGGCCGTCGGATCCCCTGGGACTGGAGTCACAGACAGTTGCCAGTCACCATATGGGTGCTGGGATTCTAACCTGGGTCCTCTGCAAGAACAACGTGTTCTGCAAGAACCACCATTATTCTCAACCTCTGAGCCATCTCTCCAGCCCCATTATTTTTATTTTATGTGTATGCACGTATGTATTGCTAGTGTGTAGGTAAGTGAGTGCACCGTGTCATGCAAAGCCTGCGGAGGACAGAAGAGGCCGTCCAATCCCCTGGAACTGGAGTTACAGTTGTTAGCTGCCATGTGGACGCTGGGATTCAAACCTGGGTCTTCTGCAAGAACAACCAGTGTTCTTAACTGCTGAGCCATCTCTCCAGCCCCAACAATAAATTTTTAAAAAGGCAAACGCTGTCTGGGGATCAGTTTGAAAGCTGCTTGGCAATGGATGTGTCTATAAGCCTCTGCAACAGGCCCTTAACAAAAGGGATTATACCACATTCTATTAGCCTCACTAATTCAACTACTAAAATTAAGAAGTTAAAACCAAAACCATGCCAGGTATGGTGGCACACACCTTTAACTCCAGTATTCAGGAGGCAGAGGCAGGTGAATATGAGATGGAGGCCAGCCTGGTCTACAAAGTGAGTTCCAGGCCAAAAAACCAGAAACATTCCATCTTGGAGAGAAGCTTGTTAATATACAGGCCGTCTTGTGGGGTGGTGACACATTCCATGTGCAAGGAAGCTCCTTAAGCTCAGGAAGGCCCTGAAACTGAGTGTATTCACTTATATACACTTAGGGCTTCTAAGGACTGCTGGAAAAGGCTCTCAGTGCAGCTGAGCCTCTGGATACTCTCCAGCCTGGCGCTGACTGCAGGGTGTGCAGTGTGCTCCAGGCTTCCTGCTTCCCTGAGCTGGCACCACGCTGGGGTGGGCTATGGTGATACACCTGTCTCTAAGTCATTTCTGCTCCTGTAAGTAACCAATAAAACTCATCGGTTCACCAAGTTGGACTTCGGTGGTATCCTTACTTTGGTCTGTGTTCACTCCCTATCTGGGGTGGATACACATTTGTTCACACACAGAGATTCTCCTGTCTCTGCTTCCCAAGAGTTGGGATTGGACCGAGTGTACTCCGGGATGTACTCTGCGGAGGCTGTGGAGAGCAGGGCCGTGGGCTCGCGTTTTCCTTTTTCCCAGGATCTGATCATTAATTAATGATGGGAACCCGAGGTAACTGGTGCTACCGCCAGAGAAAGGACTCAGGGGGCTTAATCCCGCTCTCCGGGGGCGGGGGTGTCATAAGGTTGAGAGACTTTGATCTCGTTTTGAAACTATATATTGAAATAAGCACATTGAAGCTATACCATATATAACATATTAAATGCAATCCTTAATTTAGACATCTGATCCCTCCCTGACAGGAATGAGTCCATCAGGATGGACTTCCTCGGAGGGATGGGAAACCAGGCATGCACCTGCTAAACCTGTTTGATAGAAAAGACGGGCTCTCTCACAGGAGAAACCGAGACCTGACGCACCGAGTCCCCTTGTGCGCGCGGAGAAAAGCCCCCAGCAGTCCTAGGGCTTTACCTAGAAATCTGCCTCGGCTGCAACACCCCAGAAACGCCATCAAGCAAGGCGCGCAGGAAAGCCGCACCCTCTGTGCGCAAGCGCGGCGCTCTAACCACGCCCCCACCCCCGCGGCGTCCCTTCAGCCAGAAAACCACCAGGACTACCGGCGAGCTCGCGCTGCCCGTACGCATGCGCGGTCTTTCGACCACGCCCCAGCCCGGCGGCAGCCTTTCAGTCTGTAGACGACCGGTAGGATAGCTTGGAGCCGCGAGCTGCCGCTATACATGCGCGGCGTTTTTACCACGCCCCCTCCCTCGGAGGGCGGGAAGTGGCGGCCGGAGGGGCGGAATCGTTAGTACGCAGGCGCACGATCGAAGCGCGAGCGCGTTCCAGTCTCCGCGGGCGGCCCAATGCACACGCGCAGACTGCCCGCCTCTTCTCTCCGGCGTCGGCTAGCGGAATGCGCAGGCTCATAAAGTCTTCTAAGTAGAAAGCAGGCCGAACTCGGGGGCCGGGCGCGGGGCCTTGTGGGAGGGCTTAAGGAAGTAAAATGGCGGATCTGGCGAACGAAGGTAGGGGAGGTGCCGTCCGGGGCCAGCTGGCGGCTTGCGAGCGGGCAGCGGGAGGTTGAGGGCGTCCCAAACTCGAAAGGAGTGTCTCCGAGTGTGGGAATCCGGCCTAATCCGGTCTAGACCCCCAGCGGGGGCCCCCCCCCGACATGGGCAAGCCGCCCTCGGCCCCTCTCCTCGCGGCCGGCACGGCTTGGGGCACCGTCCGTCCTGAGGAGCCTTGAGCCCCGGTTTCGACCGTCACCCGAGGTCTTCCGGCCCCGCACGTCGTGCTTGGGGTCCCACGGGGCTGGAGACGCAGCCCAGCGGCCTCGGGTGGGCAGAGACCTCTGGGCCTGGTTGCGGCCGGAGCGCGCCACGCTCCGTTCTCCGCCCCTTCGCTGGGGACCCGGCTTCCGCCCCCGGCCTGGTCTGTGGCCTTCATCTCTCGAGGTCCTCATTCTCCACGACCTCTTCCTTGCACTCCAAGATCTACTCACCTCCACTCACACCGGAATCTGGGTCCCCTATTCTCGCCACTGTTCAACCTGGCCCTCCTGGGTTCACCTGATGCCCCCCCCCCGTCGTTTTTAGGTCCGGTCACCCGATCTTGAAAGTCCTAGCTGCTTCTACACACCCCCTTTTGATTTTTGACACTGATCGCCTTCCCCTGAGCGCTTTGTATGAGGTAATGCTTCCCTATTCTGGAGAACCTGGCACCTCCGTTCCGAGGTGCGCCTCGTGTCCCCCCAGTTGAGGCCCTGTCAATTGAAATGCAATTCCTAGGTGCTGCACCTCCCATTTTTTTTGCACTGTGATGCCCCCAGCTCTCACACTGCACCTGAGCGCTTTGAACAAGGTAACCCCAATCCCGCAATCAACCTGCAGCTGTATGTCCCACTGACGTCTACCATCAGTGCCTGTCCCAGGCTTGTAGCTTCAGGACTTGTCAGGTCTATTTTTAGCTTTGTCTTTTCTCTGTGTGCAACTGCAGGTAGGCTGCCTTAACAGCAAGGACCTGGTTCTTCACAGTGTCATTCTCCTTCCTGGCTGTGACATATGGCCTGCAGCTATACAAAACTCGGGGATGTGTAAGGTTACTCAGAGGATGCACTCAGTCTGGGGGAGGGGGAGTTGGGATGGTGCAGGTGCCCACCCACATAGTGTTTACACCTGCTCTACTGTCTGTCATAAGGTAGCTGCATCTAAGTCAGTTTACTGAGGTGGTCACCCAGCTGATAGAGAGCAGAGATGTGAATCAAGGTGGTCTGGGGTGAAACCAAGAGGTTCCCCGTTCTATTTGTGGATGACTCTATTTTTATAAAGGGGTGGAGGCAGAAGGGGGCCAAAAACTGAACGTGTGTTGTACTCTGGTGATTGCTTGAAGTCCCTTCCTTCATTTTCTTTTTCTTTGGGGAGGAGGGCAGGGTCTTCCTGTATTCCAGGAACTCATTATGTAAACCAGGCTGGCCTTGAACTCACAGAGGTACTCCTCCAGAGTGCTAGGATTAAAGCTGTGTGCCACCATGCTGGGCTCCTTTCTTTTTTGTTTCTTTGTATCTTGCCCCAGCTGGCCTGGAACTGCTATGTAGAACAGGCTGACCAAGATCTTACAGAGATAGTCCGGGTGCTGAGATTAAAGAGGTGTACCACCATGCCTGACTCTTTTTTTTAAAATTTTATTCTGTTTTTGGCTTTTTTGAAACAGGGTCTCATGTAGCCTAGGCTAGCTTCAAACTCACTATGCAACTGGGGTTGACCTTGAACTGATCCTCCTGCCTCTCCCTCCCAAATGCCAAGATGACAGGCGTGTGGTAGACTTATTAGTTCGAGAACTCTGTGTCCCACATTGTTGATAACTCCATTGGGGTGGGTAGCATCATGTCCAGGGCAAAATCCTAACCACCTCTCCACAAGCCTGTATCCAATAGTTTCCATTAACAACTTGACTAAGTCCTGTTTGAATGATCTCCTAGCTGGGAATGAATTCTGTCTCATGAAACACATTTGCAGTGTGTGCCGCCTTTCCTGTGGCCACTGCATCTGTGGGAGCCTCTGCCTCTTTCTCTTCTCATCTGACTTCCTGTACACCCCCCTCCCCTCCTCTGACCCCTCAGCTACAACCTGTACTCCTTGGATGGGCTGGCTCTTCTTTGTGAGACTTTTTGTTTCAGCAAATCCCTCTGCCTCCTGTTGCTTTAACTGTAGTTGCTTGTTGTTTCAGTGGTGCTCTGTGAGGGATTCCCTGACCACCATTTAAATGGTGGCCACCACCTTTTCTGTCCTCTGCCCCACTTTACCACCTCAGTTGTCCCCCAGCAGACTAGGTTGAGCCCCATCAGAGCATCAGTGCCACGAGGGTGGGGAGGGTGGGTGTGTCTCTCTCACTAGTGGGTCCCTTGCTTCTAGAACAGGAGCTCTGAGAGTGAACACAGGAATGAATGAATGAATGAAGGAGTTTGGTGATGAGAATTGTCACTGTGAGAGACTTGGGCACAGAGGGGCCATTTGCTGTCCTCCAAGGGTCACTTTCTCCTGTAGCCCACACATGCTGTCCATAGCCGATTGTACACTCGACCGTAAAATAGACATGTGGAATGTTTGGCAGTGAGCACTCACCTGCTGTTTGTCTCTGATACTGGTTCCGTGACAGTCGGACTCAGGAGGTGACATCCTTGTGGGCTTCTGTGCCTCAGATCCGTCATCCACTGTATCGGTCACTGTGTTTCTAGAACACTCCATCTCTGGGGTATGTAACCCAAGTAGGGTTGTCCCTTTGTAAAGTAGGGCTTCCCTGCTATTTTTATTTTATTTTTTTGGTCTTTTTGAGACAGGGTCTTCCTGTAGCCCCAGCTGTCCTGGAACTCAATGTGTAGACCAGGCTGGCCTTGTACTCACAGAGACCCACCTGCCTCTGCCTCCCAAGAGCTGGGATTAAAGGCGTGCACCACCACACCCGGCCTATTTTTATTTTATGTGTATGAGTGTGTTGCCTGCATGTAGGTAAGTGCACCCATGTTGTGCAATGCCCGCGGAGGACAGAAGAGGCCATCCGATCCCCTGGAACCGGGGTTACAGACAGTTAGCTATCATGTGGGTGCTGGGATTTGAACCTGGGTCTTCTGCAAGAACAACCAGTGTTCTTAACCACTGAGCCATCTCTCCAGTCCCTGGCACTGGTTTTTGTTTTCTTTTGAGGTGAGCTCTCATGTAGCCCAGGCTGGCCTTGAGCTCACCCTGTAGCTGAGGTTGACCTTGAGCTCCTGATCCTCCTGCCTCTGCAAGCCAGGTTCTGTGCATGCCAAGCAAGTGTACTCCAGCCCTGATGCCTCTGTGTTTTGCCGTTTTGCCTCTGTGTTTTGCAGTTTTGGGGACAACCCACTCCAAGCTCCCCAAGTCACAAGCTCCCTCTTACCATTGTCTTGTGCCATTCCAGACTCAGATCCTGAGTCCATCCATCTTCCCTCCCAGCTTCTCCATCCTTCCCATCTCTGTCTGTCCCTGCTCTGGGCCATCCCATCGCTGTGACAGTCTGAAGTGGTGGCTGTCCACTGTGGATGTCCAAGTTCCCCAGGAGCCTCCAGAGAGGCTCTGGTCTGGGGTTCTAGTCACGCAGCCTGGGTCACAGAGCCCTGCTCTGTGCAGCTTGGCTGAGATAAACTTTGCTCACCAGCAAGAGAGCATCCTCTGTGGTGGTCTAGCTCTGCATAGTGCTGCCTCTGGTTGCCATGGTGATCTCATAGTGGGGCAGGCAGCTCACACAGTCCTTCTGTACAAGGTATCTAGTTTGGGGCTCTCAGAAATTCACTCTCAGTGCTTTTGTCTGGGGAGAGAGGGACAGAGAAGGATCTGGAATGTTCCAGGCTCTCCCAAACTCGCTGTTCTTCCTGTTTCTGGAGGTCCTCAAAGCCGTGAACAGGAGAAGCGGGGTTCAGGTTTTGGCAGAGGGCATGGGGATGGCAAAGGGGGCAGGGCCAGGAAACAGTGGGTCTGGCTGTTGCATAGTCAGTCAAGTTCTGGTGGTGGGCCATGTATGTGTGCAGTGTGAAGTGTGCTACAGTGTTGTGGTGCTGTTGGCATGTTGGCTGCATGGGACTGTCCTGTGCATTGCATATGTAGTGGCACGGTGGCTGTTGGCATGCCCCTGGCCCCTGTTGTGGGGTGGCAACCACCAATCAAAATCACCTCCATACCCAGCCCCTCACAGGGTGGGCCATAGTGTGGAACAGCCCCTAGGTGAGGCCCATGGGTATAATGGGACGGTGGGTACAGGGTGTGCCCCTTAGAAGGCAGGTGCTCTTAATGTGTCTGAACTTTAGTTGCATCTCAGGCCTCAGTTTCCCCACAAGCAAAATGGGAATACTGGTCACGGAACCTGTCTTGCTGTGTGCATGTGTGGCTTAGGATGCCGGTAGTGAGTGCTCGCTCACTCAGGGAGAAAGGGAGGGAGGGGTGCTGAGCATGGTGGTACAGGCCAGGGATGCCAGCCTCTCTGGGGGCTGAGGCAGGAGGATTGTAGGCCAGAGGCCAACTTGGACAATTCAGGGAGACCCTGTCTCATAAGAGAGAAAGAGCTGGGGTGTGAGACTTTCCTAGAATATGCAAGGTCTTGGGGTTCCAGCCACAGTACTGCATGGGTGGAAGGATGGGAGGGAGAACAGGATGAGTCCAAATTGTGGGGGGCTCTGCTGCCAGGTTGGCCCTGCTGAGCCCCTGCCGAGACCAGAAGGCATGCCTCTCTCCCCCAGATCCTGTCTGCCTGTCACTGCATGACCTTGTAGCCTGAGGCTTCTTAGCCCGAACACAGTGGACTCCTAGGGGAGGCTCCTTGCTGTGTGTTGGGGATGCCACCTGGACTTAACAGGTGCCCATAGACCAGGTGTCCTGTCACCAAATGTTGGCACATGTCGCCTATGGCTGTCAGGATTGGGCTCCTTGCCACCTTGCTTCTTAAAACCCTTTTCCTATCCTAAACTAATCTTTGGAATGAGGGAAAAGCAGTCCGTGGATGTGTCCTAGGCCAGGCCTTGGCCTGACCTCCATCTCTACACAGGGGGTGGCAGCTGAGGAGTATTGTGACCAGGCTGCAGAAGTTTGATCTCCTTGTGGCTGGAGCACCTGCGTATGGACAGAAGCTAGCTCACCTGGTCAGACTCCAGCCTGCCTCTCTGGGAACAGGAATTACTCTCCTGGGTGCAGTCCCTGCTCAGTAGGGTTGCCCGGGACCTGGGGTGCTGGTTTGAACTCACTGGAGTGAGTGAAAGCAGGAGGGTCTGTTCAAGGCTAGCCTTGTGCTACATACAGAGTGATTTCAATGCTAGACGGGGGCAGTATAAGTGGAAGGGATGAGGGAGGGAAGGAGGAAGGCAGGCAGTGTTGTTTGGAGGAAGGACTGGGGATGGTGCAAAACTTGTGTTGAGCCCAGGTAGAGCCAAGGGTGGGGATGGGGCTCCTGGGGGTCTGGCCAGCTGCTCTCTGTAGTACTTCCAGGCTAGTGGCAGGCTCGAGGTTTGTGGTGTCTGCTGCTTCAGATTGGTAGCGCTGGAGGTGGCTAGGGCTGCAGAGTTTCCTCCTCTGCCCTAGCTCAGGGCAGTTGGTTTCTGACACTTATACAGAGGTCTCCTCATGGTCCGGACAGAGTGTGATGGAGACATGCTTGAAGGTGTTGGACCCCCAGCAGCCCACAGCACAGGCTCCTTGTTGGTTGTACCACTGTTGCCCTGGGCATATGGTGGCCTCCTCACCTGGCCCTGGCTACGAGGCCCACACTGCAGGTGTTCTACCCTTGTCTGAAGGGCTCGCTGGGAACAAAACAAGCCACCATCTGGGCCACCACACAATAGATGGTACCAGAGGCCCAGGGAGTCCAGAGCTTTAAGAGTCTCCATGAAAGGGCTGGAGAGACACAGTGGTTAAGAGCACTGGCTGCTCTTGCAGAGGACCAGGGCTGGGTTCCCAGCACCCACATGGTAGCTAACAACTGTTCCAGGGGATCTGATGCCCTTTTCTGGCCTCCCTAGGTACAACACACAGACATACACAATTAAAAAGAAAATAAATAGCCAGGCGTGGTGGCGCACACCTTTAATCCCAGCACTCGGGAGGCAGAGGCAGGTGGATCTCTGTGAGTTCAAGGCCAGCCTGGTCTACATAGTGAGTTCCAGGATAGCTGGGGCTACAGGGAGACCCTGTCTCCAAAAAAAATAAAATAAAAAATATTCTAAAACTCTAGAAGGTGTTATAGGTCAGAGTTCGCAAAAAAAAAAAATCACCAGTACCACTTTAAGAAAAGTAGCAAGGTCAGTTTTATTTTTCGACTGGCTGGGCTGTCCATCTCGGGAGTAGACGCAGCCCTGATCATTGTCGGGTCAGAGTTTTTACAGGATTACAGAAATACTATTCACACAGGACACTTGTGAACCAATCAGGTTTGTACAACATAGCAGAACTTTGAATCTATCAGTCAACAAGCAATCATTATACAGAGAAGTGATACAGTCATATACCTGGGCAATCAACTTTGTAGTTTAAAAATTAGTCAACGTCCTAGCCATAACAAGTATAGTAAGAAAGCTGGAATCAGCTGTTACGAGTGGTCAGACAGTAACAGGGTGGGCTTATACTGTGTGTCAAGGTGACCTAAAACAACAAGTGGGTTACAGAAGCAAAAACAAGCAGTTAGCCAGATGTAGAATGTCTGCGATTAGCACAGTCCACTGGTTTGTGATTGAGCTAGCTCTTAGAACTAACTCAAGGCTGTTGTCTCTTCTTAAATGTTTCCCATAAGTGAAAAGAGGTTACTGTTAAAATAGCTATTCTGAGCAAGATGGAGTAACTTAGGTTAAGTTGCTAGTATAGTTCAGAAGGTAGTGTGGAAAGCCACAAACAGAAACTCAGCAAAGGGGCACTGGAGCACTGACTGTCACCTTTCTTCTCTTGTGTTTTTAATGAGGAGCTGTGAGATGCCAAGACAGCAGGCGGAACTGCAGAGTTCTGGCTTCCTTTGAAAATGATGAACTGAGGCTGGGCCTGGTGGCGCACGACTTTAATCTCAGCACTCTGGAGGCAGAGGCAGGCGGATCTCTGTGGGTTCAAGGCCAGTCTAGTCTACATAGTGAGTTCTAGGCCAGCATGTGCACACACACGCACACACACACCATAGTAAGTTCCAAGTCAGCGTGCACACACACACACACACACGATGGGTCAGCATCTTTTTTTTTTTTTTTTGAGACAGAGCTCCCTGTAGCTCCAGCTGACCTGGAACTTTGCTGTCCTTAAACTACAGATATCCACCTGCCTCTGCCTCCTGAATGCTGGGATTAAAGGTGTGTACCACCATGCTCGGCTCTCAGCCAGCTTCTTGAATGTTCAGGATTCTCTGGGTCTGGGAATATAACTGCCACCCTGTTCCCCAGAGTTCATGAGCCCTCCTGGAGTCTCCTGCCCCACTGCCCCAGCCCACTATGTCCATTTCCCACCCACCTGATCTCAGCTGGCATTCAGGCCCCACCATTCCCTACAGCCTCCCTGACATGGTGTGCCCTCCACTCAGTGTGCCCCTGAGGGCCTGTGGCAAGTGGGAATCTGGATGCCGTGCTTTCTGTGCTTGCAGCCCTCCTCAGAGATGATCCAGGGGTCCTCAGAGCACCCAGGAACACTAGGACTGTGGCTTCAAAATGACCCAGCCCTTTGTATTTTTTGTTTTTACTTTTTTAAAAAAATATTTTGTTATTTTTATTTTATGTGTATGAGTGTATTGCCTGCATGTATGTGTGTGCACTTGTGTCATGCAATGCTGCGGAGGTCAAAAGAGGGCTTCGGATTCTCCTGGAACTGGAGTTAAGGATGGTGTGTAGCCACCATGTGGGTGCTGGGAATCGAACCCAGGTCCTCTGCAAGAGCAGTCAGTGCTCTTAACCGCTGAGCCATCTCTCCAGCCCTATGTTTTTACTTTTAATTTTTTTTTTTGTGAGATGAGTGTTTGCCCACATGTATATAAGTATACTCATGTCGTGCAGTGCCTGCAGAGGTCAGAAGAGGGCACCGGATCCCCTGGAACTAGAGTTATAGAAGGTTGTTGGCTGTCATGTGGGTGCTGGGACCCAAACCTGGGTCTGTGCCAGAGCAGCCAGTACTCTTAACCATTGAACCATCTCTCCAGCCCCGCTCTTTGTATTTTCATTAAGTTACCCAGGCTGGCCTTGAACTTGTGATCCCCTGCCTCTCAGCCTCTCAATTAGCTTGGGTGACAGGCCCGTGCTAGTGGACTCAGATACTCATCTTTTTTAAAATTACTTTTCATAAAGGTGTATTATCTCATGAATGGGGAATGCAACTCAGTGGTGAGCACTTGTCAAGCATGTGCAAAGGCCCTGGGTTCTGCCTATGAGAAAAATGGGTGTTTCATATTAGCCCTTCCTGACTCCATTACCCCAATGCTTGAAGATTTTCCTAGGCTTGCTTCCCAGTGGGTGAGGGCCTTTGTAACAGCCCCCTTTTGCAAAGGCACTTCAGAAGCTGGGCATGGTGGCACACACCCTTAACCCCAGCACTTGGGGAGGCAGACACAGGAGAATCTCTGAGAGATCGAGGCCAGTCTAGGCAACATAGTGAGTTCCAGGTCAGCTGGGGCTAAGGGAAGCCCTGTCTCCAAAAAAAGACCCAGAACAAACAACAAAAAGCAAAGGCCCTTCAGGACTCCAAGCTGGCACAGGCACAGAACTGGGCATCTGGGACCTGGGGGAGGCCTGTGGGGAGATGGCCTCTTCTGCCCTGTGTCCACATTATGCTGCCCTTGGTTCCTGCATCTGTAAGGCTACTCAGTGAGGGGAAAGGACCGTTGCCACCAGTGTGTGGAAGTGCTTGTGGGTCCTGCTGGCTGCAGATGGAGTGTTGCCATGGCCTTCCCCACCCCCACCCCCTCATTGCTTGAGACTCTGCTGCCCTCAAGGCTGTCAGGGCGCTCTACACAGTAGGATGTGCGGTGTCCTCTCTGTCCTCTATGCCCAGGGTGTCAGCACCACCCACCCACCCTCTGTCACCAGGAGAAATGTCCCCTTAGCCTCAGGGTCACTCTGAATCAAGAAACACTGGGTTGGAGGACACCCAGGAGAGGTGGCCTGCTCTGCCACAGCCTTGGAATGCTGAGTGGGGAGGAGGTCCCAAGCTGGGGTCCACTGGGTGGGGTGCAGTCTGCTCTATCCAGTACCTGATCAGGTGCCTGGTGTGGGCAGATAGCCTACTGGCCTCATAGTAAGCAACACCAGGTTTCTGACCTATGCTGGACTGGCGGGTGGGGTGGGGCTGTCCTGTTTGGCATGGGTAGGGGATCGGCCCCACCTGGCATCAGCTGGAAGACCCCGAGTTGCGTGATGGAGTCAGGCCATCGAGGTCAGCCACCACTGGGGTGCAAGGTGCCCACTGTCCTTTTTTGGCGTCCTGCCTGCCAGCACTAGCTCAGGACAGGACAGCAGAGGTGCAGGGCTCACAGGCTGGAGCCTGAGGCTGTGTGACAGGTCAAGTATAGGACCAGCACTGGTGTCCGTGGGGAACAGAGGGACCTGGGACCATGTCACCAACCCTGCCTATGGAGTCCTGCTCAGAGCAGCCATCATGGGACAGGTGTCTTTGTGGCCATCTCAGTCTTCCCGTAAACCATGCCTGGTAAACAAGGTCTGTCTCCAGATCCCTCCAAGCTCTGATCCAACTCCAGGGCCACCAGACCTGCCCAGCCCTCCTGCCACCTCTGTCCTCCTGGGGTCTGCTCTTGCCACTCCCCGGGCACCCCAACTCTGAAGCTCTGAAATCCGGAATACGCCACAGTCCAAGACTTTGTCAGTGCTGCCCCTGTACTGTGGACTGGAGGACCCAACATGAGGCCTTTGTTTGGGAACACAGTGATTTCAATTTTTTCTTTTTTTACTTGTATGAGTGTTTTGCTTGTATGGGTGTAAGTGCACTTGTGTCATGCGATGCCAAGGGAAGCCAGAAGAGGACATCATATCCCCTGGAACTGGAGTTAAAGACAGTTTTTAGCTACCAAATGGGTGCTGAAAATCAAATCTGGGTCCTCTGCAAGAACAGCCAGTGCTCTTAATCACTGAGCTGTCTCTCCAGACTCAAGAAAATGATTTTAAAATAGCATGCATGCGGCCCTCATGCTGTGCTGTGAAGTGTGTGTGCTGAGGAAGTGAATTGTTACCAGAGTTGGGTGCAGCTCAGTGGAGGAGCCCAGCGTGTGCAGGCCCTGGGTTCCACTCCCACAGGTCTCCCCAAATCCTCCCCCCGAAGTCCTGAACACCCATCCCCAGCCCTCTGGTTGAGCCCGAGTACCCTGTGTTACAGTATTCCCGTTGTCCCTCTTGGTTGTTACCCGTTAAGCTCCCCTGTCCTTGCATACAGCCATGTGCCTGCTTGGTTTGCTGGGCCTGGCAGCCACAGGTTCTCAGCTCGCCTTCCTCACATTCTGTCACAGGGGCGTCTAAGGCTGCAAGGCCCAGCATTTCATCAAGCATCTGTCGTCATTGGGGACCTGAGGACTGGCAGCCAACTTTGGGTCAGTGACCTTATCCATGGTTGGTCCCATGACACTTCAGCACAGCTTGCCTTTTAATCTTCCCCCAGGCTGAGGGTCAGCCCTGTTTCACATTGTTCCATTAACTTCCATGGGATCCAGGTACCAGAGGCAAGGTGGCCTTGAATACAGCACACTCCCAAGCGCCAGCAGCCCCAGGCAGCTGAGGTCTAGAGGTCTCCGTTTTACTTGCAGCAGGGTTAGAGGTCAGAGGAGGTTTCCTCTTTTTTGCTGGAACTTTTCCCCCAGGCCTGCCTTTACTCATTTCACTCTGCCACATCTGTGTGTTGAGCCACCTGGTGGCAGAAAGGAAAAGTACCGCCCTGGCCACTGTGCTGTGCCTCTGCTAGGGGATTCTGTGACTTCCGTTTTGAAAGCTCTTGGGGTTTCTGCCAGACTCAAGGTGCTGGGGGATGGGGGGAGTACACACTTGGGGACCTTGGGGCCTGACAGAACAGAGATGGGACAGGATGTGGATTGGGACCTGGTGTGCGGGTGTTGCTTACTGCAGAGCCCTGGTCTTTGCCACTCTCCATGTGGCCAAGGCCTCTGGGGCCTGTGTTACCTCATTGAACCAGAGGTAACACTGAACTGTCAGTGCTGCAGTCATTCAGTGACAGCAGCTAAAACCAAGGACAACCACCTCCCCATGTGCCGTGATTCATCTGCTGCGGTTGGGAACTGGGTGTCTGGTGGCAGGTTATCACCTGGGGGGCACAGGGTGAAGAACTTTCTAGAATGAGGCTCAGGTACATTGCTGATTTTAGTTCTGTGTCCTGTGGCTGTTGGGGTCCCTATGTCTCCCTGTGGTAGGCCCCTGACCCCATAGCTCCTGCCCAGCCCTAGCTGGGTCTTCTAAAACGTTAGGTGGCAGCTGGCAAGGTGGAAGGAGGCAGCAAGTGGTTGCGGCCCCTGCCTGTCACCTCTCTGAGTGTCCCTTGCTGTCCATGTCTGAAGAATGGAGGTGGGGTCCACCTCTGGGTGGCTTGGGGTGACTGCAGATGGTGCTGGCTAGGCTGACTGTGCAGAGGTGGTGGCCATGCGGCTGAAGCCCTGGAGAGGCCGTGTCTGCCATGGACAGAGTGGCAGAGGCCTGGACACACAACACCTTTCAAGCTGGGGTGATTTGGGGCCCACGGACAGCTTCAAAGCTCCTCCCTCTTGGCACAGCAGCCCTGGCCAGTGACCTTCCCTGCAGAGCTGAGTAGACACATACGGGGTGATGAAGCCCCTTCAGCCACCTCCCAGCCTGTGGCTCCTCATCCCTCCAGTGACCCTAGACCACATGCATTCAGGGCAGACTTACTAGCAGTTCTCCTGTCTGGCTTCTCACCCTGTGCTGGGTCAGGTGTAGGTGGTATTTTGAGTTTTGTTGTTGTTTTTTTGTTTGTTTTTATTTTATTTTTTTGGTCATTTTGAGACAGGGTGTCCCTGTAGCCCCAGCTAGTCTGGAACCCTTACGTAGACCAGGCTAGCTTTGAACTTGCACACAGATCCACCTGCCTCTCCTTTCCAAGGGCTGGGATTAAAGGCACATGCCACCACCATGCCCGGCCTTGTTTTGTTTTTTTTTTTGAGACAGTCTCCTTGCAGCCCCAGCTGACCTGGAATTCACTATGTAGACCAGGCTGACCTTGAACTCACAGAGATCTGCCTGCCTCTGCCTCCAGTGTGCTGGGATTAAAGGCATGCACCACTACTCTGGGTTTAAAAAAATTTATTCTTGCCAGGCATGGTGGCGCATGCCATTAATCCCAGCACTTGGAAGACAGAGGCAGGTGGATCTTTGTGAGACCAGGCCAGCCTGGTCTACATAGTGAGTTCCACGACAGCTGGGCTACAAGGAGACCCTGTCTCAAAAAGAAAAAAAATAAAAATAAATGTATTATTATATGTATGAGTTTTCTGCCTACATGTGTGTAAGTGCACCCATGTGTGCATTGCCTGTGGAAGCCAGAAGGGAGCATCAGATCCTCTGCAACTGGAGTTACAGATGGGTGTTAGCCACCATGTGGGTGCTGGGAACTGAACCTGGGTCCTCTGTAAGAGCAGCCAGTGCTCTTAACCTCTAAGCCAGCTCTTCAGCCTCCTTTGTTTACCCTCCTCTCTTCCTTTTTTTGCATTTGTTTCTGTAGGTCATGGTGCACATGTGGAGGTCAGGGGGCAACTTTTGTGAGTCAGTTCTCTCCTTCCACCATGCAGATTCCAGGCATCAAGCTCAGGTCTTCAGGTGTGGTGGAAAGCTCCTTTGTTCACTGAGCTGTCTTGCCAGCCCTGTTTGTTTTTGAGAAGTAGTTCTTACGTAGCCCAAGCTAACTCCCAGTGTAGCGGAGGATGACCCGGAACTCTTGATTGTCCTGTCTCCACCTTCCAAGTGTTGGGGTAGCAGGCATGTGCCACCATGCCTGGCGATGGAGCCCAGGACCTTGTGCATGCTAGGTGAGCACTCTGCCCACTTAACTACTTGCCCTGTTTAGAGAGTAGGTGGTTTTGGTGACCTGTGTTTGTTGACATGCTGGGCATGGAACTGTTTGGAGCCTAGATGCATTCCTTGGTGTGCCTGGGGCCCTTAGAAAGCAAGGCCAACTTAGGCAGGTGGGCCATGCTGGGAGCCACTCAAGGGGAGCCAGTGTCTGTACGGGAGGCAGCATTGGCCAGTAGAGGTGACTGTAAGTCCTGGACAGAGGGACTTGGTAGCCACTGCTCTGGCCTGGCTGAGGAATAGCATTTAGACTCTGGTCAGTAGGAGGCATGATAACTTTTGGTGTGTCACATCTGGGGTTCTGGTGACAGAAGCGAGAAGGAGAGTAGATGGTTCAGGGTGGGAAAGAGGTCAAACCTATTGAATTCTGAAATCAAATCCTTCTCACCATACCATACTTCTTACTAGATAACCTTGGAGCTGATCTTGCTGATCTATTATATTTCAATCTTACAGTGATTCTTTGCTAAATAAACCAACAGAAGGACAGGGAAATGGTAACAGGTGAGATACTGCTCTGGAATAAGGAAATGGTTGTGAAGATAAAGGCAGGGACAGAATGTGACTTTGCAAATTGTAAAGATGTAAAGCTTTAAGGTGTGAGTGTGGTTATTAGTAAGTTCTAACGAAGAAGGTAAAGTTCCTGTGTTTATAGGTAGGTTAGTAATAGAGCCCTCTAAAGGAGTAAAAAGTCTTAAATTGACAGATTCACCTGTGAAGATCCAAAGTGCATGAGATCCCCCCACAGAACATTCCAGAGCCAGGGTATCAGATGGAAATGCTGTATTCGATGTTGCCATTGTTCATTCACCCTGTGCTCCACAGGGGCAAGTCCTCACCTGAGAGAAGTCAGAATGGAGGTGTGGGAGGACAATGGCACTGTGGTCGGTTTCTCATCATATGTAGAGACCGCCTCTCCCTGCTGCAGGAATTCATGAAACCGGCGGATATTCTGCACATGCTCCTTGTGGCGGAATGCCTGGCTTCTTATAGTACTGCTTCTGTTAAGAGAAAATTAGTAGCCAAGTAAATCCCCAACCAAGGAGGAAACTTCTAGTGTACAACCAAGCCACTTTCTGAGATAGCACTCTAAAGCTACCCCTACCACCGCAACCAGTTCTGGCTTCCTCAACTCTTGCTCGGATTACACACGTTTCCTAAATAAGCCCTCAGTCTTACATAAACCACTTTCTTCTATTCTCCACATTAAAGCCTGAGTAATTTTTTTAAAACATAGGTCTGAAATAACAGTAGCAACAGCAATACATAAGGGTCTTTATTATAATGTCAGGCCTTGCTGCAAACATTCAGCAAATATTAATCTATTTCACCACCACTATTTCTTCCTAACTCTGGTTATTTTTTATTTTTTGTCTTTTTGAGACAGGGTCTTCCTGTAGCCCCAGTTGTCCTGGAACTCACTATGTAGACCAGGCTGGCTTCAAACTCACAAAGATCCACCTGCCTCTGCCTCCCAGGTGCTGGGATTAAAGGCATGTACCATCACGTCCGGCTATGTAATTTTTTTTTTTTTATTTTTATTTTCTATGTGTATGCGTGTATTGCCTGCATGTAGGTAAGTGCACCCGTGTCGTGCGATGCCCGGGGAGGTCAGAAGCGACTGTCGGATCCCCTGGGACTGGAGTTATGGACAGTTGTTAGCTGCCATGTGGGTACTGGGTTTTGAACCTGGGTCTTCTGCAAAACCATCCAGTGTTCTTAACTGCTGAGTCATCTCTCCAGCCACTTTTCCACACTTCTGAGGGTACTCACCTACCTGTGGCCCCAGTACCATGGATTCCACACACAGCACACCCAGCCACCTCTTGGTCATCTTCAGAGGCCTAGGTGCTGAGGGAGCAGCCCAAGGGACCTGGTAGTCACCCACAGCTGTGGACATCCAAGTCACAAGTGCCACCAGTCCTAAGGAGCAAACTATTGTGAGAGCAGCCCTGAGGTTTCCCCAGCCATGGCACAGCTACAGAGGTCCTCCCTTCTCATGAGTTCCCACAGAGGCCCAGGGCCAGCTGTCAAACCAGTGGAGTAACCATGCTGTGGACTGGAAAGATGGCTCAGTGGTTAAGAGCATTGGCTGCTCTTGCAGAGGACCTGGGTTTGGTTCCCAGCACCCACATAGCAGCCAACAACCATCCTTAACTCCAGTGCAGGTGATCTGATGCCCTCTTCTGGCCTCTGTGGGTATTGCATGAAATGGGTGCACTTATATGCATGGAGGCAAAACACTCATACACATAAAATAAAGATAATCATCAGATGAAGTGGTGGTCCACATAGCAAGTTCCAGGCCAGCTAGGGCTATAAGGGAGACAGGCCCTTTCTCAAAAAAAAACCATAAATTAAATTTTTTTTTTTTTTTTTTTTTGGTCTTTTTTTGAGACAGGGTCCCCTGTAGCCCCACCTGTTCTGGAACTCACTATGTAGATCAGGCTAGCCTTGAACTCACAGAGATCCGCCTGCCTCAGCCTCCTATGTGCTGGGACTAAAGGCATGCACCACCATGCCCGGCAAATGAATAGATTTAAAAATAAAAATCAGGCTAGGAAGAGTGGAGCACACCTTTAATCCCAGCACACAGGAGGCACAGGCAGGCAAGTCTCTGTGAGGTCGAGGCCAGCCAGGCCTACATAGTAAGACCGTGCCAAAAAATAAGAATTCTAGAGGCACCACAGAAAGCCATGTTGACAGTACAGGGTCACACGCCTGTCCTCAAGAGTCCTGACCTTTGCTTTGCTGATGTAGAGACAGGGCCATACCTCTGAGGGTGGCTCAGATCCAAAACCACGTGTGCAAGAGCCACCTGACAAGTGGCTCTGTGCAGTGCAGAGCTTTCCTTGTGTGCACGTTAGTGTTTCTGGTGCACACCCACTCTTCATCCTCCTGTGTATTAACTGACTAGACACACATGATCCATGTTGATAGTTCATCGAGTGTTGGGGGAGAAAATAAACCAATTTTTCTCTTTGCAGAAAAGCCTGCCATTGCCTCACCCGCCTTTGTGTTTCAGAAGGACAAAGGACAGAAGGTAAGGGCTGCCATATTCTCCCTCCACACCCACCTTACTAGGATGTTCTCTCTCCACTACAAACCCTGCCCCTACGTTGTCCTTGGCCAGTGAGGAGGCTGTGGGGGTCCAAAGCACAGTCCTTTGACCTTGAGCAAGAAGGCTGGCTCGTGACATGGTCCCCAGTTCCCTCCAAGTCCCACTGCCACATTCTAGAATTGTTCTCAGATACTGGACAGTATGTGTGGGGTGCGTGGGAGGAGGGAGGAAAGGGTGGCACCTAAGGGGGACAGCAGGTCCTGGACCAACATTTGTGGGATGGTTGGGTGCAGCACTCACTTAGGGACCCTAGGTTCTGTCTGTAGTACCCACCAGGAGATGTTAAGGAAAGATGTTAAGGGGACTATGTCTCAGCCAGTGCCACACGAGTCGCACCTGGAGTAATCTCTGCTTTGCCTATGCTGTGTCTCTCCATCTGTGTGACGACTCCCCTTTTGGGGCACATGTGTCACCTGCAGGCCATGCGTTGCAGGCCTTGCCTGGTGCGGAGGGCAGAGCCATTGGCCTTTGAAGTATCTGATTGATGCATGTGGATGATGTCTTAGGCAGTAGCCATGGGTGCCACTGTCCACCCAAAAGCTGGTGGTCCGTCCCCCAGAACCGTGGTAGATGTCCGTAACTGCCACACAGATCCCAACCTGTTCAGGATGCCTTGACCTACGGCAGGTCCCCTCGACCCCGAGCCCCTGGCCTGATGGCAGTGTGGCAGTAGTGCTGCACTGAACCCTCTGTATGGGAGGACATTTGATATTTCTTGGCCTGTAGGTGCTCTGCATGACCAGTGCCCAGACTAGAGATCATGCCTACGACAGCCCATTATTGCCTGTGTGTATGTGTGTGTCTGTGTGTTCATGTGTGTGCATGCAGCATGTGGAGAGAGAAGAAGCAGCTGCGCCCCCCATGCCTATGGACCCATCCTGCGGTGGTGATTGAGCTGTCACTCTTCTGTTCCCTTTGCTGATTGCTGATCCTTTGGTAGTGTCAGCACCGGAGCCTGAGAGAGCTGCCCATTTGTTTTCATGACTGAAGTGTGACCTTTGTTCCTGGGGCCAACAGTGCCACCTGGTGCCAGCTCTGTTCCACATATCCCCTGCTTGGCCTTGAGAAGGAAGCTGTGGGTCCAGACTGCTGGATGTGTCGGATGGTGGGTTGTTTGGTTCCTCTCTCTCAGATGGTGGGCGATATCCAGACTTTTCTAGAATTTGAGGTTCTCCTATTCTAGTTTAAACCAGAGCTGCTTGTTGGGTGTGGTGGCCCACGACTTTAATCCTAGCACTGGGAAGGCAGAGGCAGGCAGATCTCTGAACTCAAAGCCAGCCTGAGCTAGATGGGGAGACCCTGTCGCTTGGTCTTTATGAGGTAGGATCTTCCCTGTAGCCCCAGCTGTCCTGGAACTCTCTGTGTAGACCCTGCTGACCTCAACCTCACAGAGATCTCCTTGCTTCTGCCTCCTGGGTGCTGAGAATGAAGACGTGCACCACCATGCCCAGCTTAAATTTTTCTTTCTTTCTTTTTCTTTTTTTTTTCTTCATTAAAAAAAATTATTGGGGCTGGAGAGATGGCTCAGTGGCTGAGAGCACTGACTGCTTTTACAGAGGACCCAGGATTGATTCCCAGCACCTACATGGCAGCTAACAGCCATTTATTGATCCAGTTCGGGGGATCTGATGCCTTCTGACCTCTGCAGGCACTGCACGACAGGGTGCACTTGCATACATGCAGGCAATACGCTCATCAATACATAAAATGAATGAATGAATGAATGAATGAATGAATGAATGAATGAATAAATAAATAAATAAAATTTTTAAAAAATTATTATGTTTATTTTATGTGTATGAGTGTATTGCCTGCATGTATTTAAGTGTAACCCCTGGAACTGGAATTACAGACGTTTGTTAGCTGCTATGTTGGTGTTGGGAATCGAACCTGGGTCTCCTGCAAGAGCAGCCAGTGCTCTTAACCACTGAGCCATCTCTCTAGTCCCCCCAAATTTTGTTTCTTAAAAACTTTACGTGTATATGTGTTTTACCTGCATATATGTATGTGTAGCTATGCATGCAATGCCTGTGGAAGCCAGAAGATGGTGTCAGATCCTTGGAACTGGAGTTAGGAATGGTTATTAACCTCCATGAGGGTGCTGTGACTCAAACTGAGGTACTCTGCTAGAGCAGCCAGTGCTCTTAAGCTCTGAACTAGCTCTGCAGCCCTGAGACCCTATCTCTAAACAGAAAACCAGTGCTGGGGTTAAAGTTGTGTGGCTTTGTGCTGACTCCCTTATAACTATCTTTTTGGTGAACGTTCTGATCCCAGAATGTTAAGAAGCTGTGCTGTCAGCTATGGGAACCGGTGTCCCCAGCTGCGCAGAGGGATGCCTATGAAGAGCACGTTTTCCAACCCTTGGAGACTCCAGAAGACTTGAGATTTGGGCCAACCTGGGCTACAGTGCAAGGCCCAGGCTCCAGAAGGAGCTTGATCATGCTAAAGAAGGGAGCTCTGCCCCTGTGTGGGCCTACCACCTTGGCTGATGACATAGGACCAGAAACAGGGCAGATGGCTTATTGCCAGCCAGGGCGCTTCCAGCATGATTGATGCACAGGGCCATGTGTATTGTGGGGTGGGTGGCTAGCATCATGCTGATATCATGTGTTAGGAGTGTCAGCCCATAGTTGATTTTGTTTTGCTTTTTGTTTATGGATTTTGTTGTTGTTTGTTGACGGTAGTGCTAGGACAGAGTACAGGAGCTTGTGCTCCAGGCCAGCATTCTGACAGTTGTATGCCCCCAACCCAGCTTCTTAGCTGATTATCTGATAAGACAGGTCTCCTGTAGCCCAGGCTGGCTTCAAAATATGTAACCAAGGGTGGCCCTAAACTCTGGATCCTCCTTCCTCACTTCCCTAGTGTTGGGTTAATAGGCATGCATCACTTCTCCTGGTTTGTAGGGTGCTGGTGATGAACCCAAGACCTCGTGCATGCTGAGATGCATCTGTGTTTTGGGTTTTGTTTCTGTTTTTTTTTGAGACAGTCTTATACCAGCCTGGCTTCAAACTCCTGAGTGCTGGGATGACAGTTGTGTACCTCATGCCCTACAGTCCATTGATTCCACAGTAGTCCTAATACACAGAGACTCATGGGCAGACTGGCAGCACAGGGTCCCCCTGAACGCTCCCTGTGTCTCTGTGAGATGTGGGCATTGTGTAGGTGTGAGACTGATCTCTGCCTGTGGACACAGTTCCTTAAGTCTTGCTGTTGGTTGGTTTATTTATTTGTTTGTTTATTTAGGTGGCTTTCCCTATAGTCCTAGCTGGCCTAGAACTCACTCTGTAGACCAGGCTGGCCTTGATTTCACAGAGATCACTTGCCTCTGCCTACTAAGTGCTGGGGTTAAAGGCAGGTGCCACCACGCCCAGCCCTTCTGTTTGATGTGAAGAGTATTTATCCTGCTGTGCTTGCTCCATTGTTGGTGGAGGGGCCAAAAGTAGCAGCACATGTGGGTGGTCAGGCCCCCCCCCCCAAAGCAGGTGCACCGCTGGTGATGGGAGACCTCAGCATAAAGTGGCTTTACATGGGAGCTTTGGAAGGTAACAACACCCCCACCCCCAGTATTCTTTTGGCTGGAGTAGAGAATCCCTGGGTCCCCCACCCCTACCTCAAAGCCTGCTGGGTGTCACACCTCAGGGGAACGAGACTTAACAGCCAGCTTAGCCATCCCCTAGCCTTTCCAAATAAGCCAAACTGGATGTGGTGCCGCACACCTTTAATCCCAGCACTCAGGAGGCAGAGGCAGGCAAATCTCTGTGAGTTCAAGGCCATCTTGGTCTACATAGTGAGTTCCAGGCCAGCTGGGGCTACAGGGAGACCCTGTCTTAAAAATAAACAAAACAACAACAAATAAGTCAAGGGCTCTGAGAACTGCCCAGTCTACCTGCCACTGACAGCCAAGCCATCCCCACCCCACACCTGCCCACCGAGGCCTCAGCAGTGGGGTGTCTGGTTGGAGAGGTTGAGGAGAGCAGCTGAGAGTCCTGGGGGTTGAGTCTTTATCTTGATGTCTCCTCCCTTGGTCTTCAAAAAGGGACCCCTCCCTGGGGCTATAGGCAGAGCTACTGTGTATTGGGTCCTCCATAGTTATGGAAAGGAGCCTGGAGCCTCCCTCAAAACCAAACAGGCAACAACAGCCTGTTTGGCAACAGGTGCCATGTGCACCTCTCTGGTGGCCTGGCTTGTCCCCAAGGACCACACCACCTCCAGACCCTGTCCCCTTCCCACCCTACCATGTGGCCTTTTGTGTACATTGAAGGAAAATTGTCTTTTTTACCCCCCAGTCTTCCACAGAGCAGAAAGACTTGCCAGAGTCGGGAGAGGAGCCTCGGGGGGAGGCCAAGGCGCCCCGACATGGCGCAGGGCCCCCTGAGTCTGCTGGGGAACATGCCCTAGACCCTCCTGCCCCTGCTAGTGCTTCCGCCAGCTCTCCTCCGCCTCCCGCTCCTGCAGCCCGGCCTTCTGGCCTGCAACACCCGGCAGGGGTAAGTGCCCGCCACCCACCCCGGCCCTAAGTCCACCAGAAGCCACTGGTGGTGGGCAGCAGGACCTCCTGGCCCCTCTGTTCATGGCCCTGACCACATGGAAGGACTGAGCCTCTCATGCCTGGGTGTGTGCACACAGTGGGAGATGGGGCAACTGCCCAGGGTGCAAAGGAGCACTGAGCACCAGTCACCCTTCCAGCCAATCCCACCCGCTGCCTCTCACTTCTCTTTCTCTGGATCCGAATTCAAGTTCAGAGGGACACAGGGACTCTGGAGTTGCTTAGTCCAGGGCACCTTGCAAGGCTGGGGGCAGTTCCGACTAGGGTGAGAAGCATTTGCCCCCCATGGAGTCAGGAGGAGGGAAGGCCCCTGCCTGAGCCCAGGGGAAGCCTCTTGCCAACCCCTGAAGCTCACATGGAAGTTCTTGGTGGGAAGATCAACCCTCAGCATCAAGAAGTGTCTGGATTTTAAAAGTTAGATGAAAGCCGGGTGTGGCAGCGTATGCCTTTAATCCCAACAGAGGCAGATAGATCTGTATGAGATTGAGGCCAGGCTGGTCTACATAGCAAGTTCCAGGCCAGCTGGGGCTATAGGGAGACCCTATCTCAAAAAACACACGGGCTAGAGAACTGGGTTCAGTTCCTAGCACCTACATGGCAGCTAACAACTGTAACTCCAGTTCCAGGGAATCTGACCTCTTCTGGCATCCATGGGCATTGTACACATGTACACTTATAAAAATGCAGGAGTTATTAGAGGAGTGGATTCTGGGGATATGGCTCAGTGAGTATCTTTTACTCCTGCTGTAAAAGAAGAGAACTTGAGTTCAAATCCCAGTGCTCTTGTAAAAGCCATCATCATCATGGCTGTGTGTGCCTAGAACCCACCGTTGTGGAGCAGAGACAGGGGATCCCTGGAGCTCCCTGGCTAGCTGACCCAAACAGTGAGCTTTGGGTTCACTGAGAGATCCTACCTCTAGAAATAAGGTGGAGAGTGATAGAGGAGGAAGCCTGACACTCTGCTCTGGCCTCCACGTGCATGCACATGCCTGCACATACCCAGAATCACTTAAACGGGAGGTGAGCGCCATCCTGGGTTTCCAGTGACAGCAGGCCCTGCTCTTCTAATGGGAGAGGTCTCATAAAGCAGTGGAGGCCTCTGAGGACAGGAAGTCTTTTGGGTACTGCAGACCTCCTCACACCCAAGCAGTACCTCCTTTCACACCAGCCCATGTGCATTTCAATTTTTAATTTTGGGGGGGTTTATTTTTATTTTATGTCTGTGAGTGTTTGCCTGCATGTAAGTGCACCCATGTGTGCAATGCCCACAGAGAACAGAAGAGGGTGTCAGATCCCCTGGAACTGGAGTTAGGGATGGTTATTAACTGCCATGTGGGAGCTGGGACCCAAACCTGGGTCCTCTGCAAGAACAGCGAGTGCTCTTAACTACTTAGGCACCTCTCTAGCTGCCGGTCTGTGTATTTAAGGAAACCATTTATTTATTTATTTATTTATTTATTTATTTATTTATTTATATTTATTTAGGTCTTTTTGAGACAGGGTCTCTCTGTAACCCCAGGTGACCTGGAACTTAAATCAGGCTGGCCTCAAACTCACAGAGATCCACCTGCTTCTGCCTCTCAAGTGCAGGAATTAAAGGCATGTGCCACCACGCCTGGCATTTTATTTATTATTTTTATTTTATGTGTATGATTGTATTGCTTGTAGGTAGATGCACCCATGTCGTGCAGTGCCCTCGGAGATCAAAAGAGGGCATCAGATCCCCTGGGATTGGAATTACGTACAGTTGTTAGTTGCCATGTGGGTGCTGGGAATCAAACCCGTGTCCTCTGTGAGAGCAGTCAGTGATCTTAAGTACTGAGCCATCTCTCCAGCCCTAAAAAACCTAATTTATTTTTATTCATTCTTTTTTTTTTGGTCTTTCTGTAGCCCCAGCTGGCCTGGAACTCACTATGTAGACCAGGCTGGCCTTGAACTCATAGAGATCCACCTACCTCCTAAGTGCTGGGATTTAAAGGTGTGCGCCACCACATCCAGCCATCCAGCCAGGAAACCTATTTAAAAAAAAAAAAAAAGAAGTAAAAAATACAAAAAAAATTGTTATTTTTAAATTTTATGCATATGAGTGTATTGTCTGCATGTATGTAAGTGTACCCATGTTGGGCAGTGTCCAAGAGGGCATCAGATCCCCTAGAACTGAAATTATGGACAGTTTTTAGCTGCCATGTGGGTGCTGGGAACTGAACCTGGGTCTTTAACCAGTCTTAACTGCTCAGCCCCAAGAAGCCTTTTAAGCCTAAACATGGCACACAAGCCTGGAAGCTGCGTAGGACCATGGTGAGGCTGGTGTTCCATGCTGATTGTAGGCTTGAGTGCAGTGCTTTATGGTGCGCCAGGGAATGTGGGGGAGGGACCACAAGAAAGCTGCGTTGAGATTCGGGGTGCTCCGTTGGTCTGGGACAGAGCAGCTGCAGACACTTCAGGCTCTGTGGGCCGTCAGAGGGTATGGCCTGAGATCAGGAAGCCTGGCTTTGCACGGGGCTGTACAGCCTGGGTGGCGGTTTCTAGACTCACAGCAGGTGGCTGACAGACAGCTGCTCTGCAGTACACACACATCCCCTTCGTGCCAGAAGCCTGTATCTGAACTGCTCTGTGCCCACAGATCCCAGCTTCTTGATCTGGATGGGTTCATGTTGGGTAAGCAGAAAAACGCAGCCAGTTGTCAGTTTGGCCAGGGAAGAGGCGGCCCAGCTGAGGGACCCACCATGGGGCTGAGCAGGGGCACAGGGTGGAGGGAAACTGGAGGTGACCTCAATCCTAGGGCGCAGAGGGCCAGATATGGGACAGGCACCCCTGCCTTCAGCACTCAGGCCTTCATGGTGCTGGGGGTAGCTCCATCACACCGCTTGGTGACAGTGCTGAACACCAGCCCATCCTGTCAGGGAAGCTGGGCCGCCTGCCAGTGGTTCCTTTGTGGGCCATCTTGCTGACTGGGCATGTCACTCAGGTGGCCTTGAACAGACCAACTGTAATTTGTGTCACTTGGTCTGTAAATCCAGCAGGGTACAACCAGATCCTCCATCTCCTAGGCACAGCTCGCCCACCGTCTTCAGGGTGACCAACCTGGCTATTGCTGTGCCCCACATGAGGTCAGGAAGCCTCGAGCTGCCCCGAGGACTTTTCCGTCTGCGCTTCATGCTGTGGGCCCCAGGTGTGCTAAGTGGGCACTGAGTGGTAAAAGGACGTGGTGTTCATTGTCCTGTCTTGGAGGACAGCTTGGAGGTGACTAGGCTGCCACAGGCTCATCTCTGTCAGCTTCAGAGAAAGCAGGCTCTCTGCTAGAGTGCCCTTGGCCTGCAGGACTGCACCCCATATCATGCCATCCCCGAGGTCCACCTGTCTAAGACCTGGCGCAAGCTTTGGAATTTTGGTGTTTGTTTTCTTGTTTTGAGACGGTCTCACCATGGAGCCCTGGGTGGCCTGGAACTTGCTATGTAACCTAGGCTGGCCTTGAACTCACAGAAGTCACTTACTCCTCAGGGTTACTGAGGAGGACACAGCAGGGAACATGAACTCCATTTCACCCAGTCGTCCATGCCCAGGGCAAGTTTGAGGTACCCCACTTCAGTCAGTGGGTTATTGGGGGAACCCAGATGACATTAGAGACCAGCATGAGTTGGCAGGGCCAGCAGCTCACCGTTTATGTCTGGAGGGTGTGGTTTCAGTATGTAAAATTAGACATCAGTGACCAGGACATTCACACATGGAGAGTTGCCATGGTGACCCCCCCTTGCCAGTGGTCAGGCATGGGGCCTTTGGGTAAGGAAGATGCTGGGAGTGTACTTAGAGCTCCAGGACACACAGGGGAGCCCTGGACTGCCAGCCCCACATGTGACTTCCACCGCATGTCAGGGTGCTGCCCTTGCTCCTTGGGGTGCAGTGACTGACAGCATCCCTCCATCAGACAGGTTCCTAGCCAGTGTCTTCTGCAGTGTGCCAGGGACCAGTTTCTCCTGAAACTTGGGTTCCAGTGGGGGATAACATCCCAGGTCAATGTCAGAGCCACGCCACAACAGCACGCAAGTGACCATGACACTTACCACAGTGCAGGTGCACACCAAGGCTTGGGTTGTCCCAAGAGGCCTAAAGGGAACCTTATTAAAGTTCCAGAAACAAGGATGGGGAAGGTCCCAGGGCTGGGGAACCCTGCAAGAGCGATGAGTGTAGTCACAATGTGTGTACGTTAACAGGAGGGCTGGAACTGGGGAACAGGGACATGGGAGGGGGGACTGAGGAGCGAGTGGGAAGACCGGAAGCCATCACATGGGTGCCCAGACCCTAGGTTACTAGAGCCCAGCTACAGAGAACTCAGGACGAGGAAGATGTCGCCTTGCCACTGGCTGCAAACCAGGTGAGGCCATCTGGAGCCTCCAGCCATGTAGATGGCAACTGCTTCTGGGAATGCACCCCAATGCCTTCCAGGAAAGGGATGACTCTGGTCTGTATAACCCAAGGTGTTGCAGAGTCCCTGAGCAACCTTAGCTGGAGACCCTTTTCCTAATGCTGTCTATAGCCTACACATCTGCCATGTGATGGAGGGTGCTGGGGCTGGCCTCTTGGGGGTGTGGATCCCAACTGTCAGCTCCCACCTGGGTGGGTACTATAGTTGGTCCAGGATTTGCTGTGTGGCTTGGAGTAAGCATCCCACCCTTTCTGTACCCTTGCTGCCCTCTGTTTTCACACAGTCTGAAAGCCGTGCCAGTGTTTACATTTTTAAAGGATTATAAGCCAAAGCGCCTCTCAGTGAGCAGATGCCGCCCGTGAGCCAAAAGCAGCAACTTTCTGGCCCTTTATGGGAAAAAGCTGGCCAGTACCCGCTGTGGGAGGGTCTCTGCTGGCCTCACTGGCCCTGGCGTTCATTTCAGTTGTTCCTGGGACCCTTCTCATGTTACCCCCTGAGGTCCCCAGGGCCAGCATCCCTTGTTGGGTTCTGCCTGAGCCCTGAGCCTTTTAGACCACAGGACACTGGGCTCTCCTGCCAACTTAAGTGACATCCTCCAGGGGTGCATTGTCCCCCCTTGAGGCTACAGGGTCTGAGGGATGACTGTGTGCTAATGGACCAAAGAGCAGACTGCTCTGGGTAGGAGCTGACCGCAGAGTCCCAGGCCAGCTGGATAAGGCCCTGAGCAGCCTGCTGTGGTCTCTGGTAGTACTGTGTCAGCCACTGTGTCACCAGCTTGCACCCCAAGCCCCCTAGCTCATCCCTCCTTGAAGCTGGCATGCACATGTGCTATAGAATGTTCCAGGGTGAGGGGTAGGAGCCAGGCTGCTCTTATGCCAGACATCCAAATTAAATTCTCCAGGTCGTGGTGGAGACCGCAGCTGCACCTCCTGGTGGCTCCATGTTGGAGATCAGGGTGACCTATGGGTCACTGGAATCAAATCCCATGTGGGGAGTACTTCCTCAACCCCTGGCAGGGGTCCTTGGGGTTCCTGGGCAGCAGGTGATGCTTGTGGTGGAGTGCAGAGGGGTGCCTCCATTGGGAGCTACGGGCCCAGGATTTGGGGAGCTGGGTGCCTCTCACCTCTCCATCCCCCATTTCTCATTGCAGAGATCAGCTGATGGCTCCAGTCCCGAAGCTGGAGAAGGTAAGGAAGTCTCTGGAATACTGGTCTGCCCTGGAGGTAAGCAGGAATCCCACCTGACCCCCCTACCCCTTCTCTAGATTCTGACCATGAAGATGGAAACTACTGCCCTCCTGTCAAGCGCGAGCGGACGTCCTCGCTAACCCACTCAGGTGAGCTGCACCTTGTGCGTCCCCGTCCCTCCCCTCCGCCACTGAAACCAGAGCCAGGGGACATGGGGGCCTGCCTGGAGTCGGTGACACTGGCCTGCCAAGATGGAGTGACCAAGAGAAACTGAGACGGCTATGGCTATAAGTGGAGTTGGAGGGCCACCTACAGAGCCCTTTGAGGACACTGACTGCAAACATGAGTGACACTGGCCAGTGGCATGGACTGCAGGGTAACAGTACTGCATGCATGCTGCGGCCTGGCCTAGGTGTGCAGGGGAAGGGTCCAGACTCCCAGTAGTGAGCACTGGCACACACACAAGGTGGGCACATGCACAGTAGCCTACAGAGCCCTGGGCCCAGATGAGGCCCAGTAGGGGGCGCTGCATGTGTACACCAGCCCTGGGGCTCCCACAGGGACTGGTGCAGTAATGAGACAGGATCCACGCAGAGGCCCCCAGGCTGCTTA
This sequence comes from Nannospalax galili, assembly GCF_000622305.1. Classification (NCBI taxonomy): domain Eukaryota; kingdom Metazoa; phylum Chordata; class Mammalia; order Rodentia; family Spalacidae; genus Nannospalax; species Nannospalax galili. Next base: position 1,064,100 of record NW_008341457.1, on the reverse strand, counting down.
GTGGGGGTCTGACAAAGTACAGCTGCCGCTTTAGCCATGGGGTGCCCTTCAGGTTTGGGAGTGACTACTGCTTTGCAGCCATTCCCTCTGCCCTGAGTGGCAGGGCCCATTGGCAGAGCCTCAGGTGGTATGGACAGACATGTCCCCAGCTGCCCACTGCGGGGTTGTTGCTGTCTAGGAAGGAATCTAGCCTTCCACCGCCAAGCCTGCCATCCACGCTCTAGGAGTCCGCTGGGGGACTGTTGAGGGCAAGGCCAGCTTGGGCAGCTTAGCCGAACTTAACCACGTGGGTAAGCACAAGGCCTGGATCTTGTCCCTGTACAGAACAAAACAGGAACCAAGTGGGGGGAGTGCAGCAGGGTGCTGGCCAGGCCTCAGAGACACTCAAAGCATGGTATGTCATCAGCTCCTCAACACTGTCCTGGATCCTGTTCGAGGCAGGCCTGACATCTTACTCTTTAGAATACACAGGTCATTTTTCATGTTTTCACAGAAAAGCAAAATGGGCTGGGGCTCAGTTGGTAGGGCACTTGCCCAGCATGCACAAAGCCCTCCGTTTGAATCGCAGCATTGCATAAACAAGGCGTGGTGGTGCACACCTGTTGGAGGATGAAGAATTCAGGGTCATCCTCGACTGCAGAGTTAGAGGCCAAACTGGGCTACATGAGACCCTGTCTCCAAAAAATAACTACCAGCATGCCCAATGAGAAGGCTTCCCCTTGCGGCAGTGACATTTTGCCCTTTTTTGGTTACTGAGTGCCCACAGTCGTGACTGTCACCTGGGTCAGTACCCTTCACCACGGCTGTGGGCCACAAAGGGCGCTCGAAGGTTGGCCAAAAGGGCTTTTCAAAAAAGCCAAAAATGGGCTTTTCACCTGAGAGCCAACCCTGAAATTTCCCCATAAAAGATTTCACAAGCAAGTTCAACAGCTGCAATCCTGTGACTTGACCCACTTAGTGTCAGTTCACTGCAGGCTCAAAGGCACCCCACGCCTCCCTGGTGGTGTTGGCCGGGCAGACCATTTGTAATGGTCAGAGCCCTTTCCACTCTAGAAGTGAGCCACTTTGAGCCATCCCTGCCTTCCCTTGAAGATTGTGATTCTTCAGTATCCCCAGGCACGTGGCGGTCGCTGTCCCTGGATGCCACACAGCACGTGGCATTGTGAGTGGTGGAGAGCTCACTGTCAGCTCTGGTTTGGTCCCCTGGGGGCAGCAGGTGGCAGCAGTTCTAATGCTCTGTCAAGGTCTGTCTGGTCTCACATCTTCCCCCTTCCCTCCCTGGCAGTCTCCTCACCTTGACCCCCTACATCTGGCACAAGGTGACCCTAGGAAATGGGCAGCTTAGACCGCTATCACAGCTTCTCTGCCTTGCCTGGGAGCACCTTCAAAAGAGATCCCCAGCCTTGTCAGCCTGCCCACCTTGATTTGTGTTCATATGTGTGCACATGTGCATGGTGAGTGCTCATGAGTGTGTGCCCACGTGTGTGTGGGGACCAGAGTCAGACATCTGTCTTCCTCTCTTGCTCACTGCCTGATCCTCTTGACACAGGGTCTCCCTGAGCCAGAAGCCTGCAACTCTAACCAGCTGGCTAGGCTGGCTCAGGGTCAACTGTCTCCACCCCCAGCTTTTTATGTAGATGTAGAGGATTCAAACTCTTAGGCCTGGGCCATCTCTGCAGCCCCTCAGTTCTGTCTTCACTTGAACTTAAAAGACTGTAAACCTGACAGAAGAAACACCAGACCCTTCCCTGTCCCTTTGTCTGGAGGCCTCCATGACCTCCAGTACAGGAGCCCCCCACCCCATGGCTTCCGGCACAGGGACGTCCCCACCCACCCCATGGACCTCAACACAGGGAGTCTCTACTACCCAGGGCCTCTCCATTTCTTTGAGAGAGCTCTCCAGGACTGAAGGTCCTGTGTCAGTATCAGACCTAGGGACTGCATCCTGGGGAACCCACAGGGGCAGCCCCAGTAGTGATGGCCCCAGGTCCAGCCTACCTGGTCCCCTCTTTCTGTCCTTTCATGGGGCTTGAGTAGTCATTTGATCCCAGGCCTGGAGTCTCTGCTATTCTCAAAGGATCCAAGGTCTATAGTGCGGTGAGCTCCCTAGAACCAGGGTGCTCAGGGTGACCCCGCCCCTTTGCTGCCCCACAGGGCGTGGCCCTGTTCCTGGGCAGATGGGAACGGTGCTGGGAACACGTGTCCCCACCTGCATGGGTCATTCTGTCTCCACCCACAGATGGCCCGGATCAGCTGGATTCTCCCCACCCCTTCCCCAGCATGGGTAGCCTTCTAGCACCCTGCAGTTCTTCCTGACAGGAAGAAGTCTGGCCTCAGCCTGGTGTGGTGGCGCACACACACCTGTCACCCAGTACTAGGGCAATAGAGGCAGGAGGATCAGGCGTTCAAGATCATCCTCAGCTGTATAGTTTGAGGTCTTCCTGGGCTACATGAGAAAGAAAGAAACATGGTATATGCAGTCCCTCATTGCCATGTCCCCAGCTTATCCTTCCCCAGTCCACAGCCCTCCAGGCCTCTGCTCCAGAAGCCCCTCTGGCATCTGGGGGCTGCCAGGTTCAGTTTAGCAGATATGTCCTCATGTGAGCAGCTGTGCACACTGCCTTCCAGAGGCTGTGCCAGCTCACCCTCTGATGGGGTGAGGTTTGTCTCCTGGGCCCTGCCTAGAGTCACACACAGCCACTCTGGTGCTAGTGAACCATGTTCAAGATGGCTGAGGAGCTGGTGGGCATGTCTGTGGATGGGGCTGATGAGGTAGGTCCCCATCCACCCTGTCTTCGCCCTGTCTGTCCAACTGGTCACAGTAGTGCCCAGTGTGCATTACTTGTATCCCTGTGCATGACAAACCTCTAGGCGCCATGCTAGAGCTAGTCAGTGACCATCACGGTCCCTGTGGCCTATAATGCCACCCCCAATCTCACTCTTCGGGGAGCAGGGTGTCTAGGGATTTCTGTGGCCAAGACTCAGGCCATGAAACCAGTGGGGCTTCCAAACAGTTCATTTACTTGGTTTATGAACTTGACCTCCCCATCACTAGCCAGAATCCTGTGTGACCCTGTGCTGTGATGGGGAGCAGGCTTAACACCCATCACTTGGGCCCAAGTGCTGCCCTGACCCAATGGTCCCCAAGGTCAGCCACTGGGCTCCCCACTATGACCTGTCTTTGTTCCCAGTCAGAGTCACGTGTGACAGGATGCCTGCATCACTTCAACTTACAGTTGAGTGGTATATCCAGACTTAAACTAACACCCAAGATGCTCCATCCCTACTCGGCCTCCTTCCTCAGCTGACATCCAGTTGCCAGGCATCCCCATAGCCCCTGGTTCTTGTACCTACCAGCTCTGTTTGTCTGCTGTTCATCCTTGTCAGTGAGCCACAGGCACAGCCCCCTGGGCCCATCCTGACCCGTAATCTTTCCTGGAGGCAGGTCCTAGGCCCCTTGATTGGGGTGCCTAGCATCCCCTCTCTGATGAAGGGCCTGATCCTGGTGGAGGGGTCACCCTGACTCGCCTCCTGGACCTCCCTCCAGGCTCCACAACTGCTAGGGCCCCTTGCTCCCTGATGGAACCTGGATGGTTGTTGGGGTCCTGCAGGCTGCTCAGCCATGTCTTGTGCTTACAGAGGAAAAGAGCAGCGGCTTCCGCCTCAAGCCCCCGACGCTGATCCATGGCCAGGCGCCCAGCGCAGGTTGGTGACAGTCCAGCTCCCATCCTGATCCTGTTTGCTGTGGACTGTGATTGACACTTCAGGAAGTCCTGGGAAGCTGCTTAGAGAGCAGGCTGGACCAGGATGCTGGGCCATTGTAGGCCTGGGGACTATGTGTGCTGGCCTGGTCCTGAGCAGTTGTTGGAAGTCATAGGTTGCCTGGAGTGTTGACTGGACCGCACGGGTGGGGTGGTATCCCTGTAGAGGACAGCAGTGTTCTGCATGGGCTAGCCTGTGGTCTAGTGTGGTCTAGCCTGAGGTTTGCCAGCAGTGCCCTGCCCTGCAGTGGGAGGGTGGCTCTGCCCGTTGGGCACTCTGTTCCAGGTCTGCACTCTGTTCCAGGTCTGCCCAGCCAGAAGCCCAAGGAACAACAGCGCAGCGTGCTCCGCCCAGCTGTGCTGCAGGCCCCACAGCCTAAGGCGCTGTCACAGACAGGTAAGGAAGCACAGCTTGCCCTTGGCAGTGCAGAGGGAAAGTGGCCATGACAACCTTCTGAACCCTCCTGCACTCTCACACCCCCACTCTTGAAGGTGTGACTCTCGCTTGCAGACCCTGACAGGGCTGAGCCACAAGTAGTTCTCCAAGATTCTTGTTTTGACCAGGTGTGGAGCTGGCAAGATGGCTCAGTGTGTTACGGTGCTTGCTATTTTGTCGTGACTAGGGCTGGGTTTTTGTGAGACAAATTCTCACCTTGCAGCCCAACCTGCCTCAAAATTGAAATCCCCCTGCCTAGACATGATGCCAGATTCCCTCCGTGGTTTCGTGTCACTGAGTCATACAGGGTTTCATTACTGGCCCTGCATGTGCTAGGCAAGTGTCCCTCTGAGCCACACCCCCAGCCCTTTATAATAAAAAAAATTTTTTTTTTAATTTTATGTGTATGAGTGTTTTGCCTATATGTATGTAAGTGCACCCATGCTTGCAATGCCCACATAAGCCAGAAGAGGGCATTGGATCCCCTGGAACTGAAATTAAGGACTGTTGTTAACATGTGGGTGCTAGGAACCAAACCCAGGTCCTCTGCAAAGCAGCCAGTGCTCTTAACTGCTAAGTCAGCTCTCCAGCCCCTTTCTGTGTTTTGTTTTTCCCTTTTTGGGTTTTTTGACACAGGGTCTCACTGTGTATTTGTAGTTGGCCTGAAACTCACAAAGCCTGTCTCCAATTTTCGTAGGAGTTTGTGGAGATTTCACTAGTAAGATGGGTTGCACAAATTCATTCACGATTGTTACCAGTATATTTCCCTTTTCCTTTGTTTTTCTGACCAGTCCTGCTTCAAAATGTACTGGAAAACCAGTTCTTCTTTGAGTCTTTTGGGGGAGTGTGCAATACTGGGGATCAAACCTAGTCCCCCCATCCCCACGCACATGAAGCCATGCCCCAAGGTGCCTAAGTGTCTTCTAGAATAAAGATAAAGGACCCTTAGCTAAATATGGTGTTTCAGGCCTTTGATCCCAGCTCTCAAGAAGTACAGGCAGGTGGTCTTTGTGAAATCAAGATCAAGCTTGATCTATAAAGCAAGTTCCAGGTCAGCTGGGGCTATAGGAAGACCCTGTCTCAAAAAAGAAAGTGGACCTTCATGTCTGAGAACTTTGAGGCAGTTTTGGGTTTTATCTTAAGAATTCGTGGCTTTTAGTGGTCTCCTTAGATGGGATCTGCACCATGGCCAGCTGCATGGGGGCCCAGGGAACCCTTGCCATTATCCCCCCTGCCCTCCTTCCCCCCCACAGTCCCCAGCAGCGGCACTAATGGGGTGAGCACGCCAGCAGACTGCACAGGGCCAGCAACGTCCACCTCACCAGAAAACCCTGCACAGAGATGTCCCTCTGAGCCAGCCGAGGAGACACGCGCACTTGAGGTGGGTGGGTTCTCTGTTGGGGGGAGGGGGTGCTATGCCCAGGCCCTGCTGTGTGTCACCTGGAGGACAGTTTGGTCATGGGCTTCTTTCAGAGTTCCCTGAACAGCTCTCACTGAACAGCTGTACCTGAGTTGCTCCATCTTCTGTGGCTATAGTAAAACACCTAGGCAGGGTAGATTTAGAAGAAAAACTGTTTAGCCAGGCATGGTGTTGCATGCATGCCTTTGTTCCCAGGACTTGGGAGACTGAGGCCCACCCAGTGTACATAGCAAGTTCTAGGTCGGCTGGGCTATAGAAAGACCCTGTC
>NW_008341457.1:1020910-1058163 GCF_000622305.1 Nannospalax galili | reverse complement strand
TTATTTTGATATATCACAGTGAAAGATTTATCGTCCTCTTTTTTTTTTTTTTTAAAAAAAAAAAAAAAAAAAAAAAAAAAAAAAAAAAAAAATTTATTCAGCTCATAATTTTAGAAATTGAAAGTCTATAAAGAGCATGTCACCAGCCCTGGTGTGGACTCCAGCTACACCCCATCAGGACAGGAGCACTCCAGAGACAGGCACTGACCAGACAAAAGTCAGCCCTGCAAGGCTCTTTGACAGTAGCCTTTCTCATAAAAACTCCTGGGGGTCCCTCCTAAGGTGGCTCCTCTGTGACCCTGTCCATTTTCACAAGGCCCCCATAAAAGGCCCGCCTGTCACATCACCACTGCAGGGACTGAGACTCCAGACACAGCCACTCCTCGGTGCTGAGAACCAGGGCTGGCTGTCCTACGTCCAGTGTCAAAGTTCCCACCCCTCCCCACGCCCGGAGACCAACCCTCAGCTGCACGTGGGCTGTTGCCCATTGGATAGCTGCCTGGAGGAATCTACTCCAGAATAGCTGATTTAAGACAAAAAGGTCCCCTGGGGTCTATCTAGGGATTGCCAAACTGAGGGCTGTGGTGCCAGCAGTTGTGGGCGAGGGCTTGATGGAGAGCCCTAGGCTAGCCACAGAGCTCTTAAACTTGTCTTAAACTCATCAATGGTCCACGCCCTACATGGGGTCACCATCAGAGGCAAGTGTCTATCCCACCCCAAACATACCTAGGTTATAGGGAAGGAACAGGAGTCTAAGGTTACACCTGGAGACACCCAGGCCGTTTACTCTTAACTGGGGGCATGAATCATTCCTATGACCTGCTTCATGTGCATGTCTCTGATGGCTGGGTGCAGAATCAGGAGTCAGGTTTCAGCCTTGATACTCCAGTATCTCACTCCATCCAGGCAGAGGGTCTGACTGAGTCACCTTCACCTGGTTTGCTCCCTGCCCCATCATACAGTGCTTGTCCTCCTGTCCCTCAGCCTGGGGCTGCCCGTGTCACTGCCCGACATTGAATCTGACCTGGAACTGTCCTGATCCTAGCCTGTGGGTCAGAGGTGCAGCCTCCCTCCCCTGTCTGGAGCCACCCGACCCTGCTGTCTCTGGTCACACGGGGTGCACGGGACTCCTGGTATCTTCAGCCACCCCTGGCTCATGACAGGCCGTGCAGCCCAACCCATCCGAATCCCAAGCTCAGACACCAGGAAATGAGGGTAAAGCTTAGTGATGGGTCTCTGGCTGGGAGGCAGAGCCACTGAGTGACACATGCCTGGGTCAGATGTGAGGACTCTGGAGTTCCTAAGGGGTGCATGTTCTAGGCTTGCACCTCAATGTTGATGCCGCCTGGGGACCCAGCAGGGACAGCACCCAGCAGAGATCAGGAGGACCAGAGCCACACACCCCAACCTCTGAGACCTGCTGTGCTCGCTTCGAAAAGCCACACTCGGCACTCTTGCTCTGATAGGCACAGGGCCACGGCAGGAAGTCAGAACGGGAGCTGGGTTTATGAGGAGCCAAATGGAGGCAGTTAAACTCTTGACGGCCAACCAGAGAGTTCACTCAGCAGTGTGCCACCCATCCTGTTGCCTGTGAGCTGCTGCAGCTGCAGTGCTGGGAACTGCAAGACAGCCTGCCCTGCTCCATCCCACATGCCCCAAGCTCTACTGGACGTTTCTACTGTGTGCAGGGGCTATGTACAGATTCCTGTCGTCCAAACCAAATGAAAGAGCAAGCCCTGGAAGCCTTCAGCTAGGAGAGTCCCGTGCAAATGGAGAGCATTAGACAGGGTCGGCAAGAGGGCTCAGTGGGCCTAGGCACTTGCCACCAGATCTGATGACCTGAGCTGGATCCCCAGGACCCACATGTAGAAGGAGAGAACCAACTTAGTGCACATTGGTGTCTGACTCACGCATGTGTATACACACAGAAAGAGAAATATAATTAAAACTTCTTTTTAACTTGTAGAAAATAACATTTAGGCCCTGCAGGAAGCTGTGAGGCGGAAAGCAGGAGCTGACCTGTGCCAAGGCATCCCTGTTCTTGCTCCCAGCTGATGGCACATGTGCACTCAGGCCTGGGTTCAGTACTACCACTTGTTAATTTATTTGATGGCTTGTTTTGGCGATGCTAGGGGTGGATAGCACACCCTCCACCATGGCTCAGCACTGAGCCCTGTGGGAATGTGTGTGTTCTGTTTGGTTTGGGGTTTTTTTTTTAGTAGCCTGGGCTGGTCAGGACCTCACAGAGATCCTCCCACCTCTGCCTCCTGAGTGCTGGGATGAAGTGTGTTTAGTTTCTCCCCTAGTGAACTCTCACCATGTGCCCTGCACTTCTGACCTCAGTGGCTGGATCATGGGGGGGCGCAACTGAGCCCCCTCACTTGGTAGCAGTGCCTGTGTTGTCACCTGTTATTTACATTTTTTCTGTCCCCTTGACTGATGGTGACTGTTGGGGCTGATTCTGGCTCTGGTGGTACCAGACTCTCCTCTCATCCCTCTGACAACAGCACCTTAGAGGCATCTCTTAGAGCCCGCTGGGTGAGACACTCCCATTCTGTTCTGTCTCCACTAGGAAGGAGCCACAAGTCAGTCTGCCTCTGAGAGCATTGCAGTGCCTAGCATGGTGGTGCACACCTTGAATGTCAGTACTTGGGAGGCAGAGGCAGGAGGATCTCTGTGAGATTGAGGCTAGCCTAGTCTACATAGTGAATGCCAGGGTTACAGGGAGACCCTGTTTCAAAACAAAAATCAGGTTAAAGCCTTGAAGCCACAAGGGGTGTGCATGCTCTTTGCTAGGGGCAATGCCCACACCTCTGCAGGGTGCACAGACGGGGCTTGGGTTCTCTGCCTTTCTCCACACCTCTGACCCCAGGGAAGTTCATCCGGGCTGCCAGCAGAGCAGGTGCCCACTGTCCCAAGCTCCAGAGCACCTGCCTCAGCCTACTGGTAACTGTTTTGCTTGTTTTCCTGACAGGAGCCAAAAAAAACAGCATGCAGCAGCACCTCAGAGGAGAGCTGCGAGAAGAGGGAGCAGGCGGCCTTTGTGTTCGGCCAGAACCTGAGAGACAGAGTGAAGGTACGCGGCGGGCCAGCCGGGAGACCGCGGACGCCCCACTGTTTGTCTCCAGTGGCCGCTGTCAGCTCAGCTGCAGGGGCCAGGTGACCTTCCTGCGACAGCCACACATGTACCCAGACATTGCCCAGGGCCTCCCGATGTCCAGAACAATTCTTTGGGTTTTTTTTAGGCAGAGTCTCATGTAGCCGAGGATGACCTTTTGTTGAGACCAGGCCTCGCTGTGTGACAGTGGACTGGTCTGGCTATCCTGGGCTCAGGCAGCCTCCCACCCCAGGCTGTCTTTGTGACTACAGTGCCAGGTCAACAGGGTAGCCCTAACTCAGCTTCCCCCTCCCACAGAGAAGCCAGGCATGTGTCAGTCCTGGAAAGTGAGCCAGGGGCAGGGCCTGCTAGGTCATGGCAAAGGGTCTGCAGATGCCACGAGTTGGAGCCTCGGGAACCCTGAATGGGCGGAGCCACCTTCCTGGCCTCACCTGACGTTTGTCTGGCAGGAGCTCCTGAGCTGCAGAGTCATTGACCGAGATGTGCGTGGGGGTGCTTACCACATGTGTTTGAGCACCTGGCATGAGTGATGGAGGCAAGGGACAGTGCCCAACACAGGGCAGAGCCCAGGACACCCCACGGAGAACGCCCCAGCCGTGTCCATGGTGTCCAGCAGGCCCTTGGTAGAAGGGATAAGAAGCTCTGCTAGCTGGACTGGGGGCCGTGTCCCAGCGTGTGGGAGGCTGAGGCAGGACGACCGAGGTTACCAGGCTGAATTGAGCTACAGAGTGAGGCATTGTCACCAGACAGAAAAGTTCCAACCCTGAAGACTCTGGGTGTGTCTCCTACCATCTCGTCACGCGTGTCCAGTGCACGCTCTGGGTCCCTGAGGGACGTGGAAAATAGATGCTCATAGTATTGCTGTGACTTAGGCTAAAAGAAAGGAAGCTCAGCCATGGGTGGTGGGTGAAGCATGCCTTTAGTCCCAGCATGTAGTGCCCAGTGGGACCTTGGTAGGAGGGACAAGACGCTCTGCCAGCTGGACTTGAGGGCCCATGTCCCAACACTTAGGAGGCAGGTGGATCTCTATGAGATCAGGGCCAGCCTGGGCTACATTGTGAGTTACAGGCCAGCTTGGGCTTTAGGGAGACCCTGTCTCAAACAGACAAAAAAAGGAGGGGGCTAGAGAGCTGACTCAGTGGGTAAGAGCACTGGCTGCTTTTGTAGAGGACCCAGATTTGGTTCCCAGCACCCACACCGTGGCTAACAACCCTCTATAACTCCAGTTCCAGGGGATCTGCTGCCCTCTTCTGACCTCCCCAGGTATCGCATCACATGGGTGCCATTGCATATGTGCAGGCAAAACACTGAAGTAAGAATACATTAATTTAAGCCCGGCGTGCTAGTGCACACCTTTAATCCCAGCACTTGGGAGGTAAAGGCAGGCAGATTTCTGAGTTCAAGGCCAGCCTGCTTTACAGAGTAAGTTCAAAGCTAGCTGGGGCTATGGGGAGACCCTGTCTCAAAAAGGACAAAAAATTAATTAAAAAAAACCGAAAAGCAGTCAAGGCCCCCAGGTGCCTCTTTCCACAGAAGATATTAGAGCCCGCTGTATTTCAAACTTAGGGACTCACAGTGTCCTCAGAGGCTGAGGGCTCGTGTGGGCTCTGGTCACCCTGCAGCCCCATCAAATGTGGCCATGAGCCAGGGTCAACGTATTTCAAAATTTCTGCCACATTGGTCCTTGGGAATGACACATCACAGGCACCCTGCGGCTGGTCAGGTGATGGTTTCATGGCCTCACTCGGCATGGACATGAGGACAGTGGAGAGCTGTGCTTTGCCACACTCCCTTACAGCACTGGGTCAGCACCATGCAGGCAAATGGAAGCTTCCAGCAGTGCCAGGAGGCCAGCCTCAGGAGCTTTTTCTTTTTTCTTTATTTTATTCTATGTGTATTAGTGTATTGCCTGATGTATATTGCACCGGTGTCCTGCAGTGTCTGTGGAAGTCAGAAGAGGGCGTCGGATCCCCTGGAACTGGAGTTAAAGACGGTTGTTAGCTGCCATATGGGTCCTGGAATTCGAACTTGGGTCCTTTGCAAGAGCAGCCAGTGCTCTTAACCACTGAGCCATCTTTCCAACCCCTCAGGCACTTTTCCTAACAGTGTGAAAGAGTTTCCTAAAGTTTTATGGTCCCTTTATGTACTTTTTGGGGGGGCAGGGTCTGCCTGTAGCCCTAGCTGACCTGGAACTCCCTATGTAGACCAGGCTGGACTGGATCACTCAGAGATCTACCTGCCTCTGCCTGAGTGCTGGGATGACAGGCCTATGCCCCCACGTCTGGCTCTGTGTAGTCACGCTGGTGGCAGCCCGTGTCCCCAGGCCTGGGTAGGGCTGTGTGGACAAGCAACTGAGCAGCTCCTGTCCCTCTGTCCCCCTAGTTAATGAATGAGAACACCGACCTGGTGGACTCGGACAGCACTGCACAACCCAGCTCGGAAACACCCGTCGCCACCAACTACTTCTTGCAGTACATCAGCTCCAGGTGGGTGCTGGCCAGCAGATGTCAGTCCTGGGGGTCCTCAGGCCACTTTGGTCCTTGTGGGTGTGGCCTGTCCTGTGGCGTCACCCTGCAAAGCTGATGGGGTGGGTCCCAGTTCGGTGGCTTCCTGCATCTATGAGTGGCCAATGCGGTGCCCATCAGCCAGGGCCTGATCTGGGTCTGAACCAAAGCCTCTAGCTCATCTGCTTGGCTCCGTGGTGCTGAACCCTGCCTGGGAAGACAGGGAGGGACACAGACACTCTCGGGTGTCTGGCTGTCCTCCCGAATGTGCCGTGTGGCTGTGTGTGCCCCATGGTGCCTTGCTCACAGCACGTCTCCTCTCCAGCACAGACAACTTGAGCAACAGCGCCGACGCCTCCAGCAACAAGTTTGTGTTTGGCCAGAACATGAGCGAGCGTGTCTTAGTGAGTGACCCCGGGGCACTGTTCCTCTCAGAGCTGGAGAATTTTATTGAGCACCCATTCCCACTCAAGGGGACACAGGGCATGTGACTGCCATGTTCTCTCTGTAAAATCAGGACACTGATTTATGAGGAAGAGAAAAGAGACTGTACTTAAAGGGAAGAGCTCTTATCTTCAGTGGCCCAAGATGGCTGCCTAGATCCAGCCATTAACTCTTCCTGCCTTTCCTCCCCACTAACCCTAAAGTGGGCCTCCCTTGTGGGGAGGGGGACAGGGGGGAACTCGGGGACACAGCTGCAGTGTACAGCAGCCTTCCCACCTGAAGGTCTCATGTGGAGGTGTCACAGAACTGCCCCAGCCAGCCACCCACACCAGGTGGCCTCTCAGTACACTGAGGGCCAGCTCCGGGGTCAGGTGGCTCTCAGCTCCCGACCTTAAGAGTGGTTGTTGAGGACAGAGTCCGAAGACACAGAGCATCTAGCCATCACCGTGGGGCTCCTGCTCTGTCCCCACACCATCCTCCCGGTATGCTTTGTGTCCCCAGAGTCCCCCCAAGCTGAATGAAGCCAGTGTGGACACCAGCAGGGAAAGTGCACCCCCCGAGTCAGGGTCTGAATCGTCGTCCCAGGAGGCCACCCCCAAGAAAGGTAGGGCACAATCCCACAGCCACCCAGGAGCTTCGAGGGGGCGGGGGTGACACCCAAGATGGTGCACCTGCCTGAGAAGGATAGTAGCCATGGCCACAGGAGACAAGGAGTGCACAGGGTGGGGCCCATGCTCAGTGCCCTGAAGTGCACCCAAGTCTTTGTGGTCTCTGTCCTCTGCTGAACAGAACAGTGGTGGTCCTGGATTTCCCTGTGGTGTCCCAGGTCTGCCCACCCTCGGGTCTACCTTGGCCTCAGCGGTGCTCTGCCTGCTTACCCCACAGAGTCCCTGGCTGAGTCGGCTGCTGCATACACCAAGGCCACTGCCTGGACATGCCTGCTGGAGAAGGTGGAGGTCATCACCGGAGAAGAGGCTGAGAGCAATGTGCTGCAGGTGAGGCAGCGTGCCAAGGGGGCATGGGGATCTGAGCAAGAGGATTGCCTCAAGTTAAGGCCAGCTTGGACAAGACTCTGCAAAAAAACTCCAAAATGAGACATTTTCATCCACAAATAAGGAGGCCCTGACCCAATGAGCCATACCCCAGCAGCCAGGCATGGTGGCACATGCCTTTAATCCCAGCACGTGGGAGGCAGAGGCAGGTGGATCTCTGTGAGTTCCAGGTCTGTATAGTGAGTTCTAGGCCAGCTGGGGCTATAGGGAGACCATCTCAGAAAGACATTTAAAAAAAAAAAAAACACCAAAACCAACTTGGGGAGGAAAGGGTGGCTTACATCCTGGGTTACAGTTCATCACTGAGGGAGCCCAAGGTAGGAACTCAGGGCAGCAACCAGAAGGCAGGAGCTGGAGCACAGTCGTGGAGGAGCACTGCTTACTGGTTTGGTCCCCTGGCCCTTGCTCAGCCTGCTTTCTTATACAACACAGGACCACCTTTCCAGGGCACCACCCACAAGCGGGCTGGGCCCTCCCACATCACTCAGCAACCAAGAAAATGCTCTATAGACATGGCCACAGGCCAGTCCAAAGGAGGCAGTTCAGTTGAGATTCCCTCTACCCAGGTGTGTCAAGTTGACAACTAAAGTTATCTAACACAGTGGGGCCTCATGTCTGATTCTGTCACTGAGCCCTATGCCGTCAAGATCAGCCTATCCTTGGGGTATCAGAGCCTGGATCCCCTTCCTGGCTGAGTAATACTTGAGTGGGTGGAGGAAGTGTGCTACATCTTTGGGCTAATATTGTGACTAAGGAAAAGTGCTTTCCTTCTCTGTTGATACATGGGAGAGAAATTGTTGGGCTGTGGAGAAACCCAGGGTGTAATGCTTTAGGAACTGCTAAGCCGTTGGCTGCCTTAGCACCAGATACATTTCCTGCAGCCACCTGTCTCTTCACTTGGTCCCCAGGACACACTCCCTGAGTCCTTGGTTCCATCTTCACTACTGGGAGCAAGGCAGCATTGCTTGCTGTTTGATTAGTAGTTTCAAAGGAAGTTTTTGAAAATACGTATTTTAAAATAGAAATTCTGCGCTGGGGTGTGTTGCAGAGGTAGAGCCCCTGCCTAGAACCCCAGTGAGGGGCTGAGGGTGTCTCCAGTAGAGTGACAGCCTAGAATCCCCAGTGGGGGGCTGGGGGCGTGGCTCAGGGTAGAGTGACAGCCTAGAATCCCCAGTGAGGGGCTGGGGGCGTGGCTCAGGGTAGAGTGACAGCCTAGGATCACCCAGTAAGGGGCTGGGGGCAGGGGCAGCAGTAGAGTGACAGCCTAGGGTGCAGGACACCCTGGGCTCTTCTATTCTACCTCTACTGAAAAACCAAAACCCGTTTAAATAGATGACTTGTATAGTTAGAAACTTAACAAGCCTGTGGCATCCCAAGGTCTCAGCTTGTGAACCTGGCTGGTGCAGTTGGGGAAGTCAGACACTGCAGCACCCCTATAGCCGTCACCTTGAAGGGCTGCAGTCGCAGTGGGATACACTGCATGGGGTGCAGAGGTCAACGGTGTCCTCCTGGTTGCAGATGCAGTGTAAGCTATTCGTCTTTGACAAGTCTTCGCAATCGTGGGTGGAGCGTGGCCGGGGACTGCTCAGACTCAACGACATGGCGTCCACTGATGACGGCACATTACAGTCCCGGCTTGGTGAGCTGCCAGGAGGAACGGGACCTCCCAGAGATAGGCACAGGTCCTTGTGGACATGTGGGTTCCAGAGCTGGGGTGGGGTGGTTGAGGAGCAGGGATGCAAGTCCTCACCATGAGCCCCCAGTTTGCATTCCACCGTGCTCAGTACTCGGGTCCTCAGCTGTGTTTAAATTATCTTCACGATCAAGTAGCAGTTGTGTCAGCAAACGTGGCTGCACATACCTGTTTCCCACAGTTGGGAAGCTGAGGCAGGGGGACTGCCCCAAGTTCAAGGCCAGCTGGGGCTACAGTGAGACCCTGCATCAAAACAGACTGTGGCAATGTCTGCAGTGACAGTCCCTGTGTAACGTAGGAGCCTTTTCCAGTGAATTTCAGTGTGGCTTTGGTTTAGCCTGTGGCAAGTAGCAAGCAGAGCACATCTTTGTGACTTGTTCCAGTGCCACAGATGGTACCTGCCCTGGGGACAGGGGACGGGGGACTGGGGACCGGGAAGGAGGAAGGCTTGGGGGAGGGGAAACCTAACCTCTGCACCTGAGTGCAGGTCTATGGGGCCCGCTGCAGGCCTGACCCAGGTGTAGAGAGCTGGGACTCTCCTGACACACAGGATGGGCATAGGCTTGGCCCTTGGATGGGGGTGTAGCCTCCATGTCAGATCTTGGGGCACTGCAAGAGCATACCCTACCTCCTCCCCTGAGCCAGGCCAGACCCTTCTCTGAACAGAATAGCTCCCCTAGCCTTTTGTGTCCCCTGCCTCTGTGGTGGCCTTCCTAGGGCAGGATGGGTGGGACTGAGCAGTTTCCTCCCTGCAGTGATGCGGACCCAGGGCAGTCTGCGACTCATCCTGAACACGAAGCTGTGGGCACAGATGCAGATGGACAAGGCTAGCGAGAAGAGCATTCGAATCACCGCCACAGATGCCGAGGACCAGGGTATCAAGGTCTTTCTGATCTCGGTGAGCACTGGTCCCCATGCCAGCCACACTGGCCGAGTGGCCTGAGGACAGGTGGAGTGGGTGGGCACAGGCCTCCCTGGGGTTCCTGATGGTTAGCCATGCCGTTCCTGCCCTGTGTTGGTCCCCACCCTGACCTTAGCATCCAACCTCATTTCTCGGCATCTTCCAGCACTTGGGATGGTAGCAGTGTCCCCCAATCAGAGAGGATGGCTGATCACAGCCCTCATGAGTGATGCCGCCCAGCCTGGCACTAGACACCCACCATTTCACTCACTGCCCCGCAGGCCAGCTCAAAAGACACGGGCCAGCTGTACGCCGCGCTGCACCACCGCATCCTGGCGCTGCGTAGCCGGGCAGAACAGGAGCAGGACACCAAGGCACCCGCCCCCGAGTCTGGGGCCACCCGCTCCAATGAGGAGGAGGACAGCGATGAGGACACCCTGCCAGGCCCCACGGGGGCTGCAGGAGCCAGTGAGTACATCCGCAGGCCTGTGGGAGGGACCCTGGAGAGCCAGGTGCCCAGGACTGAAGGAACCTGTCTCCCCATAGGTGCAGGTGAGGAAGGGGACAGCCAGACACCTGGGAGCACATAGCGGCCGGAGTCACCACACCAGGCCGCTGCTTTGTCGTCTATCCACCGCCTGCCCCTCCCCACAGGCTGCGTTGCAGTGCTGTCTACTGTTGGGGTGGCTGCAGGCTGGATCCGTGTCCTCTCCATACCAGATGGGGATGCCGGGATACGGCTCAGGACACAGACCTCATCATATTGATGAGTGGAGAGAACGTCCCGCCTTCCCTCCGATCCACACGGCACATTGACACTTGTCACAGCTTTGCTGGCTCTCAGACCTGGCCTGGTCACCCAGCCCGGTGCCACCCATCCCTCCCGCTCTGGGCAGCAAGTTTGAACTTGGGGCTCAGCACCCTGCTGCCTGCTCTCCCAGGGTTTGTGGCCGAGCTTTCTTGTTGGTTCCCGATGTCTTAGTTTTTGGGCCCCAACAGTCACCCAGGGCGTGCGCCTGGGAACGCCTGTCTGGACAAAGGTGACAGGTCCCAGGAGGGTCCCCTAACCCTCCTCCATGCCTCCACCACATGGGTGACTGTGACTGTCATCAGGTACCCAGTGCAGACCTGCTTTCCGCTGTTGGCCACTGTCCCAACCCGCCCTGGTGTGACTGTTATCTGGGGCCTCTGAGAGGCCAAGGAAGCCTGGCCCAGCCTCCCCAGAGACAGGCACAAAGGCCCACCCATGGCCATGTCGCCCATGTGGCCTGTTCTCCATCTTGGGTGGCAGATCGGTCACACTCTGCTTCAAGCCTTAGCCAACCAGTGACAAGTACATCCAGACGTCACCCGCGTGTTTTGGAACATTTATGTAAGATTGTCATAAGAAATGTATTTGGGAACTACATTAAAACTTTTAACTAAAGCTGGCCGCCTCCACACCTGGGGCCTCAAGGAGCACCACCTGGACAGCTGCCCTATCCTGTCCCTCACAGCTGGACAAATGTCCCTTGCCATCAACACAGGGCGGAGCTAGGTATGGCCAGGGAGGCCCCTCGTCCCTGCTGTCTAGGTGACCATGCCAGCCTTTGTCCCAGGTGGCTCTGCAGACCTGGTCCTGCTGGTTCTTTAACCTCACATCTTCCCTCCCCATGTCCCCAGGGAACATGCTGGCACAGTCCTGGCTCTGCTAGGCAGGGCAGGGAACTAAGCTACAGGCATCTGCATGCAGGCAAGGATTGCCACAGTCACAGGCGCCATGCGCTGGTCACCATAGTCACGAACTCCTCATCTGTGTCCACTGAGGCACTGAGGCCACTGTAGTAATCCCGGAATTCAGCCAGTGTGACCTGTGGGTAGCCAGGCCGTCAGGGGGACCCAGGCCAGGGACACCACCCAGAGAGGAGGTTCAAAGCCAACACTCACCTGCCCGTCCTGGTCAGACATATCAAAGGTATCAAGGAAGCTGCGGAGGGCCTTGTCCTCCGTCCACTCCCCACTGCGAACCTTGGGGTGGGCCCAGCCACTATACGCCCCTCGGAGGTCATCCACAGTCACTACACCGTCCCCCGTCCGATCTACCTTGGCAAAGGCAGCTGCAATCACAGCCTCCCAGGCCTGCGACATGGGGGGCTGCAGAGTGGGGTACAGTGATTGGGGACAGCACCCCTGACTCTGTCTTCCTCCAAGGTCACTGGATGGGGCCTCACCTGCAGCGCCTGCAGGAACTCCTCCAGGTCCAGTGTCCCATTGCCATCACGGTCCCAACGTCCACACATGGCCTTGGCCTCCACCTCATCCACATCCAGGCCCAGCTGGGCCAGGCCCCGCTGCAGCTCCCCCGCATCCAGGGACTGCCTCCTATCCCTGTCCATGCGGCGAAAAAACCTGGGGGGAGATGGACTTGATTGGCCTGGGATCACACAGGCTGGAAGCCAGTAGGGGTGAAGGTGACAGTGACCCCTCACCTGGCCAGACCCTGGATGCCTGAGGCCCCTCGGGACAGACACTGTGCACGAAGCTTCTCCATGGTGGTGGTCACAGTATCCATTCTGGCTCCAGTCACCTGTAAGGGAACAGAGGTCCCAGTGGGGGCTCTGTGCTCAGATGGCCAAGCACAGAGCTGGGTGACCCTGCCCTCCCCAAGGGCAGCACCTCCTGTCACCTGGCCCGCTTGTTCCTTTCTGCTAGGCTCCTAGGGCTGTGCATCCTGTCTGGCGGATCTGTTGCTAAGTAATGTGGCCCTGGAGACTGGGAGGGACCAGCTGTAACTCTTTCATGTCAGGCCTGGGCTAGAAGGGCCAGCTCCATGCCTCACACCCAGTGTCCATCCCTAGGAGGTGCTAGACTCGATTTCCAGTGTGACACAGGGCATACACTGCTGTCCCCCTCTGGACTTTGTGGGGTGAGGGGGCAGCTAAGCCAGCACAGTGGCACAGGCCTGTCACCAGATACTTGCGAGGCTGAGATACGGATGGCAAAGTTTGAGGCCGAGCTGTACTACAGAGTGAGACCCTCTCTCAAAAACAAAAAGCCATGCATGATGGTGGATTGGTGCACACTGGTCATCCCAGCAAACGAGCTGGAGGCAGGAGAATCAGGAGTTAAGCCAGACTGGGCTACATGAGACCCTGTCCCAAAAGCAAGTGTGGTGGGACATGCCTTTGATCTCAGCACTTGGGAGGCAGAGCCAGACAAATCTGCGATCGAGACCAGCCTGGGCTACATAAGTTCCAGCCAGACCAGCTGTGACTACGGGGAGACCTCTCAAAACAAAAATTAACCATGGCTTTGCCAGTGTCAGGACCAGTTAATGAGAAACTGAAGTGCTGCCCTGAAGGACCACCTGTTTCAATCGGAACATCCTTGCTTTTGGTTTTCAGTGCTGGGGTAGAACCCAGGGCCCTGGCATGCTAGGCAAGTGCTCTGCCAGCTGCAGTAATCAACTATTAATTGTTTCCCTTTTGCAGTGCTGGGATGGAAACCAGAACTTAACCCATGCCAAGCAAGCCTGCTGATGAGCCCTAGCAATTCTGATGCTTAAAATTAAGGTGTGGGACTAGGGCTATAGCTCAGGGGTAGAGCCCCTGCCTAGACTCCCCAGTGAGGGGCTGGGGGCGTGGCTCAGGGTAGAATGACAGCCTAGAATCCCCAGTGAGGGGGTGTGGTTCAGTGGTGGAGTGACAGCCTAGACTCCCCAGTGAGGGGCTGGGGGCGTGGCTCAGGGTAGAATGACAGCCTAGAATCCCCAGTGAGGGGGCGTGGTTCAGGGGTAGAGTGACAGCCTAGAATCCCCCTGGGGGGGTGTCTCAGTGTCACCTGCCTGGTGGAATAAGACCCTTGAGTTTTCTTTCCAACATTATGAACAACAAATACAAAAATTATAACTCACCCCCAAACTGGAAGTGGTTTTGGATATGTACTGGTAGACTGGTTTCCTTTCACATCCCTGGGCCTCAGTTTCCCCAACTGAGGAAGCAATGCAGGTGATGGAAGGTCAGAGCCAGTGTGTACCTAGGGAGCATGACCTCAGCTCCCTGGACAAAC
Source organism: Nannospalax galili (assembly GCF_000622305.1). Lineage (NCBI taxonomy): Eukaryota > Metazoa > Chordata > Mammalia > Rodentia > Spalacidae > Nannospalax > Nannospalax galili. Next base: position 1,044,404 of record NW_008341457.1, on the reverse strand, counting down.
TCACAGGCCCAGTGGTCCAGCATGGGCCACGGACAACAGAGCAGCCTCTCCTGTTCTCAGGATAGGATGACAGAGCCAGCTGGAGCAATCATCTGGTTTATTTCTGACACCCAACCTGTTGCCTTTCCCCCTTGTACAAACAGTTCTACCCTAGTCACCCAGTGGGAGGACAAAATGGGGCCTCCGTCCATGGGTTGAAGGTTTTCGTTTGACACTAACATCCAGAGGGCTGTGGACATCCGGGGGTCCTTTCTGGCTCAAACAGCCCTAGCCTTCCCCCTGTGTGGCTCTAAAAAGAATTCCTGCACTGGAGACCAGCAAACCCCATAGATACTGAGCAGGTGGGGTACAGGAGGGCACAGGGACCCCTCTAGCTCCTCTAACAGAAATAAAGTGCCTTTGACGGCATAGAAACCAGGATTTTACAAAATAGATTCTCTTGGGTTATGAAAAGGAAACTGACCAAACAGGTATCCCCAGGTATTGGGCCTACTTGTGCCAGAGGCCCCTGGCTGGCTTCCAGGGTCCCAGGGTGTGTCAGACACCGGTGACAAGGCCAAGACAAAATTCCCACTAATAAGGTAGTCAGAGAAAACACTGGATCCTGGCATGGTGGTGCATATAGGTCAGCACTGGAGAGGCTGAGGCAGGAGGATCACAAAAGCTAGTCTAGGCTATGTGAGAGGGTGCCTCAAAAAAACAAGGCTGGGAATGGTGGTGCCTGCCTTTAATCCCAGGCAGAGGCAGGCAGATCTCTGTAAGATTGAGGCCAGCCTGGTCTACATAGCAAGTTCCAGGCTAACTGGCACTACAGGGAGACCCTACCACAGTGGAGGGCAGGGACCAGATGGGAGGAATTAGGTCAGAGAAGGCCTCTCTGGGAAGATGCTATTAAAGCAAAGCCTGAGTGTCAAGGGAGGACTGGAAATAGGAAAAGGATTCAAGGTAGAGGAAACAGCACAAAGGCGGGCACCACGAGGAAGGAAATGGCTATGAGCAAATGTGTGCAGGGCAGCCTGGTTGTTCTGCCTGAACCTGCCTGTTTTTCCCTGAGGGTTAACAATATGTGTTCTTACATAGAGGCAACAGAGCACACAGGAGAGGGAAGGGCTTTATCCCTGGGATGAGGTTCCAGAGGCATAAGAATCAGGTCAAAGGGGTTAACAAAAAAAATGGGAGAAAAACTCAAATCAGCTGGGCATGTCACAGCACCCAGAAGGCTGAAGCGGGAGGACAGTGAGTTCTAGGCTAGCCTAGGCTACAGAGTGCAACCCTCTCTCAGAAAAAAAAAAAAAAAAAAACGAAATGGAAACAAGAACCAAAAGAAGGCAGGGCCTGGTGGCATATGCCTGTCATGGATGGATCAGGAGTTCAGTTATCCTCAGCCACATAGTAAGTTTAAGGCTAGCCTGGGCTACATGAGGCCCTGTCACACACAAAAAAGCAAAACAAAACAATCCCACAGGCTTCAGGGTCAGACAGGCCTGCACCCCCACACTGGGTTGCTTCGGTGTTGGGGATGGAACCCAGGGCTTTGTGCACACTAGGCCAGCACCCCAGTACCAGCCCTTGTTTTTTGTTTTTTGTTTTTTAAACTTGTCTGGGATAAACTAAGTGAGATCTTGGCCTTCTGGAATCTTCCAGTGCAGGTCACACTGTGGTTCCAAACACGGCAGGCTGGAGGTGGTCCTGGCCCTCTTCCTCCCCAGTGCTGTTGGCCATGGGTAGGCCAGGCCCATCAGGAAGCGGCTGGCCCAGGTCACTGTTAGACAAGGGCCCCAGGTGCTCTGCCTCCTCTAAGGCAGCCAGCAGGGCAGCCAGGGGCTGCCTCCGCCGACAGATGTCCTGGAGGAGCTTAGCCCGTGGCTGCAGCTGCTGGATGCACTGGTCCCTCTGGTCCACAGCGGCCTGTAGGCTAAGCATGGCTGCCTCAGAGCTCAGCAGCCGCTCCTGAAGAGCCGAAATCTCCCTGGTGACAAGGCAAACCAGAATAATTACAGTCCTGGAGGGTGAGAGGGGTGGCTGCCTCTACTCTAGAACCTTCTGAGGCTCCCTATGTCCCATGTTTTTATATTTTTATTTTATGTATATGAGTGTTTTCCCTGCATACATGTAAGTGCATCATGTGTGTGCAATGCCTACAGAGGCCAGAAGAGGGCATCAGATCCCTTGGAACTGGAGTTACAGTTCGTTGCCATGTGAATGATGGGAATGGAACCTATGTCCTCTGCAAGAGCAGCCAGTGCTCTTAACCGCTGAGCCATCTCTCCAGCCCTCAATATTGAAATCTTAACCCTCCTCCCCACACCCAGACAAGGAGGGATTACTCCTTTGGGAGGCCAAGATGAGGGGGCCACCACAATGTGGTTATTGTTGTTATAAGAGACCCTAGGGCTGGGGCTGGAGCTTAGCAGGCAGAGCTCCCCAAGCACACAGCCATTGGTCCATCCCCAGCACCACATAAACAAGGCATTGTGACGCAAGCCTGTCACCACACTCAGGAGGAAGAGGCAGGGGGATCAGTCCAGGGTCAACATGGGCTACATAGTAAATTTATCTCAAAAAACAAAACAAAACTCACACACTTCTTTTTTTAAAAAAAGACGGGGTCTCCCTGGAGCCCCAGCGGGCCTAGAACTCACTATGCTGACCAGGCTGGCCTTGATCTCATAGAGATCCACTATGCTGACCAGGCTGGCCTTGATCTCATAGAGATCCACCTGCCTCAGCCTCCCAAGTACTGGGGTGACAGGCACCGGCATGCGCCACCACAGCTGTTGGTTTTTCCATCACACATTTTGGTTTCTATCACACATTTGAGCCATCTCTCTCTCCACTTTGTATACTGACGACTAATTCAATTTGTTTGTAGTGGAGGGTTTTTGCTTTTGGAGTTTTTGTTTTTGGGTTTTTTTTTTTTTTTTTTTTTTTTGAGATACGTGGCAGTGGCCTTAAACGTGCGGTTTCGGGTTTTCGGGTGGTTTTGCTCTGGATTCGCAGGCTCCTTTCCCCCCGCCCCTTCTCCTCCACCTCCTCCCCTCCTCCTCCGGGAAGTCCCCCTGGCTCCCCCCAGCCCCCCCTCCAGGCCTCCGGGGCGTCCTCACCGGTCCTTTTCACGGCTCAGTTCGTCCAGGGCTGCGCGCAGCTGCTGATCCTGGTGGGCCAGGCGCTCGGCCTGCACGCGCATCTTGCGCTCCGCCGCCAGCAGCCGAGTCTCCAGCTCCGCCGCGCGCCGGTGCACTGCCGCCAGGTGCGCATTCGCCTAGCGGATCTGCAACGCGGGAGGCTCAGACATGGCCTCCGACCGCCGCCAGGCAGGGCCCGCCCCGAAGGCCCGCCCCGAAGGCCCGCCCCTGCGCTTGATTGGCTGTACAGCGCATCATAGTCCCGCCCTAGTCTCCATGATTGGTTAACAGATCCATAGTCAGCCACACCCCCAGCGCGTTCTGCACAGACTCTTGCCACAGCATTGGTTGAAATCTCAATAAACTCCGCCCTTCTCCAAAGCTAAGGACATGATTGGCGCAGAGGTCGGGGCAATCAAGCCTAGTCGCACCCCCCGCAGGCGACTGCGCTCCCCTTTGATTCTCATCTAGGCCCAAGTCTCCGTCAGGGTAAAGCCGCAAGCCTGGCCACGCCCCCAAACCAACTCTCAGGATGCTGATTGGCCAAGTCTCTTTTCTCTTGGCCATGCCCCCAAGCCGAGCGCACTCTGCAACCCGCGCAGATTGCGCTCTTGCAGCCACCAGTTAGGATCCTGACTGTGATTGGTCCTTTTGCCGATTATTCCTGCCTCTCACCCTGGCCTCGCCCCCAAATAGTGGCACTAGGTTCTGATTCCGGTTTGTATGCATAACCGCGCCCTGTACGGATTCTGGCTCTAGGATTGGCTATGTCTTCGCTAAGCTCCGCCCCATCATTGCAGCTCCCGTCTCATGCTGCGACATTTGCACTGCGAATGTCTCATTTGTCAATCTTGTCTGTATCAATCCTGCCATACGCTGTAAGATCTGCGCCACGATTGGTCTGTATATCTGTCAATCTAATCGTGGACAAGCATTCCGTCCTAGAATTTTCTTCTGAGCTGAGGACTGGCAGCATTTTCTTCCCTACAGCGACCAGCCTCAGTTTCTCCCTTCAGGAAAGCGCTCAGACTCAGCCCCGTGCATGCGCACGACCCATTTTCCCCTCTTCTGGAACCCTCTCAGAGGCTTCCACGCCCTACCGGCTCCGCACGCATGCTGACCACCGCGTGTCCGTGTCCGAGGCTCTCAATAAAGTTGCGCGCTTGTTGCCTCACTTTGTTCCGTACCAGAAGTCTCGCGAGAGTTGTCGGGCGGCTGCCCTTGAGTTCGCGGAGGCGAATTGAGGGTTTCGAACGCGGCCTGCAGCGCGCGGCCATGGCACAGAGGCTCTTTGGTCTGTACACAGACATCCCCGACGGCACCGAGTGTCACCGTAAGACCTACGCCAGCACCGCCATTGGCGGTGGCGCCGGTGAGCCGGGCCGGGGATGGGGTCAGAAGTCACGAGGCGCTGGGTCTCGGGGGCCGTGGGACACCACAGACTAAGCGTTTTGGGGTGCGCGGAGCATCAGCGCGGGACCCTCTGGGACTTTTCAATGAGAGATTTTGGCGTCGCGGTCGCATGTCATCAGGGTGCAAAAGGATTAAAAAGTGGGGAGTTTTTTAAGGTCGGGGGGACAGGGGACCAGGGACGGCCGAGGTTTCTAGGGATTAGTTTTGAGACAGGGTCTCACATAGCCTAGGCTGGCCAGGCGAGGCCCCTTCTAGCAGCAGATGGCCCTGAACCTTATGCCTCCACCGCCCCAGTGCTGGGGTGACATGTGTGTGCACCCCGTTTCCCAGATGTTGTTTTGAGGCAGGGTCTGGACAGGTCACCCAACCTAGTCTTGAATTCCCCACCTAACTCAGTCTGGCCTGGCCCTTGCTATGTGGGCCAGGCTGCGCTAAAACTCCTGATTGGCCTGCTTCATTCTAAAGTGCTGGGATGACAGGCCTGCACTCCCACTTCTGGCCCCCCTTCTGGAAGATTCTTTTTGTTTATTGAGACAGGATCTCCCTGTAGCCCCAACCAACCTGCATCTTGCTATGTAGCCCAGGCTGGCCTTAATCACACAGAGCCCCATCTGCCTCTGGAGTGCTGGGGTTAAAGATGCGGGCCACCATATCTGGCATCTCTCTGGAAAATTCTTAATAAGACACACTTGTCAGGAGTGTCTGACAACTTTTTGGGTGCCACGGGGCCCCCTTGAGCATTTGGGATCAGGGTGGGGTTTTTTCTTTCCTCCCTGGGGAGGCACCCAGGGCTTGATTCAGCCAGCCACACCTGCAGCCCCTTCACAGGGGTTCTGAGGGGCAGATGGTTGGGGGGGGTTGTCAAGACAGGGACAAGACCACTGTGTGGTTGCAGAGGCCGCTTGTGCACTATGGGACGCTGGGGACATGGAGCCTGCAGGGCTAGAACCTGCTAGTGATGGGCTCCTGGGGGTGTCTTTGGGAGGCTGGGGGACGGTCCCCTCACCCAGCCGCCACGTTGGGGAGTCATGGGCTTCCCTGAGCTGCCCTTCTTACTACAGACTCCTGTGTTCCCTGGCAGCCTGCCTCTCATAAGATTGGACAGCTTAGGGGCTGGAGAGATGGCTCAGCGATTAAGAACACTGGTTGTTCTTGCAGAAGACCTGGGTTCGAATCCCAGCACCCACATGGCAGCTAACAACTGTCCTAACTCCAGTCCCAAGGGATCCGACAACCTCTTCTGTCCTCCGCAGGCATTGCACAACACGGGTGCCCCTATCTAAATGCAGGCAATACATGTGTACACATAAAAAAAGACTGGGCAGCTTGGGGTACAGTAGACACTTGAGTGAGTAAGGTCTGCCTGGCAAGCGTCACCCACGGGGAGTGGGCGGGAGGGTGACACTGCCCCCTCAGGGTCCGTGGCCTGGCGGGGCTGGGGTCGGTGCCTCTGGCAGCTAAGGCCTGTGTGTTGGGAGGGTCCCCCAGGTCCCTCCAGAGTACAGCTGTTGGGGGCTCGCCTCTGTCTGAAGCCTGTGGACAGTGGGGTCCTGTCTACTCAGGCTCCATAGGCCCAGGCCTGTGGCCCTGGCTCTGAGTCACATGTGGTCAGTGGCGGTCACTGCTGTGACCCCAGCCACACTTCCTGATGTCCCCCAGGGCTGTCCCTTTTCTCCAAGGGTGGTGCAACCCTGTGTCCAGCCCAACCCCCATCAAGACATGCAGGATCACCCTCACCACACTCAGCTCTGTCGTGGTGATGCTGGCGCAGACTCAGGACTGGTTGCCCCTGCCACCTTTTGAGTTCCAGCTGGGGTCCCCGGGGTCTGTGTCTATTTGGGACACTACACTGCAGGTGCTGTGCTCAACCACCTGGCTGTTTCCCCAGTGAGTCTAGTAGGGCAGGCCCCCAAAAGCTCACCAAGGAAGGTCCTGTGTGTCATATCCCCCAGGGCTGGACAATGGGCATGGGGCAGAGTGGCCACAGTGCTGGGCCACCTCAGGCTTGTGACTCTGCCTCTCTGGATACCTTGCACTTCAGATCACAGAGCCAACCCATTCAGCCTGAAGGACGGTGGGTGATGGCCCTGTCACCCATCTGTATCTGTTCTGTCCAGAGGTCCCTGTGGCAGCTGGCCATCCAAGGACGGCTGTGTCCAGCATGGTCTCATGTCCAGCATGGTCTCGGGGTGCAGTGCCCACCTGCGCTCCAGCTGTGTTACATAAGCAACTCTGAGGGGTGGGTGTGTGAGGGACACTGCCAGCCAGATGTGGGGGCAGAGGGCACAGCCACCTCATGGAGGGTCTGGCATCTTACACTCCAGCCACTGCCAAGCTTGTTGTGAGCAGAGGGCACTGGGACAGCTGCAGACTTGATGGTATGAGACCCCATAGGTGACATGGGCTCCACCTGGGCAGCAGTGGGCCTGGGTTTGAATCCTCCCTTTCTCCCCACACCACAGGCCTTCTGGCCTCTGCCTACAGCGTGATACTCAACCCTGCGGACTCCGCTCTGGAAGCAGTGGCCAGGATTGGCCGGTACACGTTCACTGCAGGTGAGCAATGGCCGGGTGGGGCAGCCACCAGCTCCCCAGCTTCTAGGGACATGGGCCTTTCTCCATAGGTGACAGGCAACTACTAGGTGGGGGTTCCAGGTGATTAGATGTAGGGCTGGCCAGAGGTGCAGAAAGATGGTGGAGGGGGCACCTGACTCAGTACTAACTCTGTTTCCCACCCTCTACCCCTCCTCCCAGCTGCCATTGGAGCCATGTTTGGCCTCACAACGTGTGTCAGTGCCCAGGTCAGAGAAAAGCCGGACGACCCCCTCAACTACTTCTTTGGAGGCTGTGCAGGAGGCCTGACCCTGGGAGCCCGAAGTGAGTGGGCCTTACCTGATCTCCCCAGTCTCCTCCCTCTCTGTCCCATACCAGGCAGGGAAAGTCACTGCCATCTCAACACCCTGGAACAACCACAACTACTGCAGGTCCCCCACAAAGGCATGCACCACACACAGGGCCCTGCCCCAGGACCTTTGCACAGCCATGTCCTCTGCCCTAGCTGGGCCTTTGCATGACTGTGTCCTCTGCCCTGCCTGGGCGTTTGCACACCTGAGCTCTCTACCTTGGATACTCTTGCCCACATGTCTGCATGGTGACCCTCTTTGCTGTCCAGGCCAACACCTGCAGGTGCAGCCCAACACCTCACCACCCTTGCCCTTTGATCCCTTCTGCCCTGACCACCCCTGTCACAGAGCACAGACTGTGGCCTGTCCCCACCCAAGTGGGTGGAGGCCTGGACCCTGTAGGGAGGCACCCCGCCCCTTCCCTACATTATACACTCTCTGGACTGACAGGGCCTCACCAGTTAGGGCCAGCTGAGGTCTGGGTTTGATCCACAGCTCAGCTTTGACTGAGACCAGCCCAGCTGCCTCCTCCCACTGTGTGTGGTGCTGGGGTTCTGGACATGGGAAGGCCCAGCAGCCCTTGGTTCAGACCCGAACATGGGACAAAGGGGTGCTTGGCCCTCCCCATGAGATCCCCCCAACAGGTTTATAGGGGTACACTGGCCTTGTTTTTTGTTTCCAAAGCCCCCACTCCTCAGCTGTTGGAGGGTTCCCCAAGAAAGTCCAGCTTGGCAGGCCCCGTCCCTGAGGACTGGCTGGAGTACCCCACACCTGACGGTGTCTCTCTCCACAGCTCACAGCTACGGGACAGCAGCCGTGGGCTGCATAAGCATGGGTACGGCTGCTGCCTTCCTGAAGATTGGTCAGCTGGAGGGCTGGGAGCTCTTCCCAAAGCCCAGGGTATGAGTGGATCCTTGGCAGTGAATAAACGGTGTATCCCTGTCTACCAGCATCCGGGGGCTCGATTACGGCCACGCGCCAGCCACGAGGGAGGCAGATAAAACAACACGGGCTTGGGCCTGTGCCGGGCACCCGGGGCTCAGAGGTATCCAGGAAGATAAGGCCACACGTGCCTGCCTGCCAGCCTGGCATGCACCATGCCAAGGCCAAGGGCTCAGGGCTGGTCCCTCGGAGGGGGAGCTGCCTGCCAGAGCCAGCAGGAAACCAGGGTGGGAGCCGGTTGGCCTTGGCCTGCATTCCCGAGGTCGGCCACCTACGAGTGGAAACCTGGCCCTGTCTGTCACCCACCCCCAAAGTCATTAGTGCCCAGAAAATAAGACGGGTGCTCCAAGTTCCTGGGCCATGGAGCGGAGAGCCCTGGGTGGGCTAGCCTGGCTTAGAGACCCCTGTTCTGTGGCCACCACAAGCCCCAGAGAGGGGTGAGGGACAGGACCCAGCAGGCCACAGGGCCCTGTCACTGTCCTGTAGGATCCTCGCCCAGCAGCTGACAGCCACTGATTTAGGTGACCCTGGGAATGCTGGCGACTCCCTGCCCGCCTGGCTGAGCTTCCTGGCAGCCAAGGAGGAAGTGGCAGGTTCCAGCAGGCCTCAGGGATATAAATCACAGCCTGCATCCTGCCCCAGGAACTCAACACCCGCTGCTGCTGGTGGGACAGGGACATGGCCATGGCCATATCCGCAGCTCTCATGTGTCGGGGTCCCATGACAGCTTAGCGTGTGAGCTTGAGCCTCTACCTGGGCCTCTCCGGGAAAGGATAGAGACACCCCTGTAGGAGCTGAGGAGCAGAGTCCAGGCCCTACCAAGCTTCGGGTAGGGTAGGTTCTGTGTCTGTCAATAACACGGTTCCAGGTGGGCAGGAGGAGCCTCCTCCCCTCAGGTGCCCATGGATGTGCCATCCCATTGCGTCTCACCCTTGCTCCTACTTTTGCTTGGGGTGTCCCCACAGAGGCTTCGTGACAAGTGGTCACCTCCCCATCACCAGCACCTTCATCACCGGAGAGCTGGAGATGGGCTCATTTGGGGCCTGGCCTCTCAGCCATCTCAGTCTTTCCCAGGCCCCAGGAGGGGTCATTCAACGCCAGTGCCCCCACTGTCCCTCTTCCAGGCAGCTTTGGGCTCTGCACACCACCCACCAGCCCCTTCTGGGCCAGCTGCCAGGGCCGGAGCCTCCTGCCAGGCCCCCTGCTTGCAGCTCAGACCTCCAGAAAGGGGCAGGATGGGTTGGATGCTCTCTGGGCTCCAAGGAGCCCCAAAACCCAGGCCCCTGTGGCCATAAACATTTACTAGCTAGTGAGGGGCTGACGTCACCTCAGCCCCTGACAGAGACTGCCTGACCCTCACCGTTACAGCAGCCTTCCATGGAGGGCAGAGGGGACTAAGGAAGCCCAGTGCCAAGCCATCAGGATGGCATGGGCCCTGCAGGGTGGTCTGGGGACCCTGGAGACAAAGGGCCCAGTAGGGACATGACTTTGATGTTGTTGCCCTGGCTGCTGGTGACCAGCCCCTGTTGGCTTCAGTGACCTCTGGTGTTGGATGAAGAAAATGTCAGCAGGACAGGTTGAGGTGCAGCCCAGGGACAAATGGCTCCTTCTGCCCACAGAATTTTGTGGCTCCGCCCATGTCCTCCCTGTAGCCCAAGGGCCCTGCCATGCCATCTCATCCTTCCTCCCCTCTACTCCGACACACCAGATGCTGTCCCGCCAGGGCCTTTGCATAACCATCATAACCATGTCTTCTGCCGGAATGGCTCTCCCTCTCATGGCCCCTAAGCATGTCTTCCTCAGTTTCAATCCCAGTGGCCCATCACCTGCCCAGGTGGCCGCAGTCCTCACCCAGAGCCCCCCCTCCCTCCTGCTTTCTAGCTCCGATCGTCATGTGTGTGGTGGACTGCAGCCCGTATCCGCCAGGGCTGGGCTGTAGCTGCACTTTACATACTCCTAGTTCCTCTAAACACTCAGTGGGGGATCTGCAGACGCCAGCAGCGGCTCAGGTCCTGAGTGGGTCTGGGTGGGCTCCCCACTGTCTCCCTGTTAACTGGGGGGGGGGTCACAGTGGGGCAGAGGAAGGTCAGGGAGAGTCACAGCACAGGTCTGACTGGGCAGCCTCCATGCACCAGGTCTGAGCTGCCTTCCATCAGGAAACAAAACCTGAGAGGTCCCCACCTGTTTGGAGGAGTGAAATACATCAGATGTGAAATGCACGGATAGGTGAGCTTCCCCCTAGAGGAGCACAGAGTCTGAGTGGAGGGGCTGGTGAGGAGACCCAGTGGGTGAAGGAGCTTGCTGCCACATGGTGGAAGGACCACACGCACAGCACACTAAATAAATCAACGTAAAGGCCACAGGGTCTGTGCAGTGGGCTTGGGTGACAGTGCACAGAGGTCTGCGGACACTGGCCACTCACCACACCATGCACCTTGCTCAAGAGATGTTTCTCTGAAGCCAGGGAATGTAGCTCATTGGGTAGAGTGCTTGTGGTTCAGTACCTCAGTGAGTAGAATGGTTATAGCTCAGTAGCTCAATGGATAGAGTACAGCTCAGGAAGAGTGCTTGTAGCTTGGTAACTTAGCGGGTAGAGTGCTTGTAGTTCAGTGACTTGGTAGAGTGTAGCTAAGTGGTTAGAGTGCTTGTAGCTCAGTGACTTAGTGGGTAGAGTGTAGCTCAGTGGCAGAGCTCACCTAGCATGTATGAGGCCCTGGGTTCATCCCCATCACCAGAGAACCCAGCCATGGTGACACCAGCACTGGTAAGTGGGACCTTAGAAGAGGGTCTGAGGCTGGGTGCAGTGACACTCACTGTACAGCTGTCATGCCAGCCACAAGTTAGGGCTAACCTGGGCCTCAGTGAGATTGATGTTCAAATAAAACCCAGGCAAGATTTCCATTTCCTGAGATGACTCAACTCCTGCCTCCCAAGCCCCATTCCCTCAACACAAAGAAACTTTGCCTATGGGGAAACTGAGGCACAGAGCCATTCTGCCCAGCTTCTGCTCCTTGGAGCCAGGCATGGCCCCATCACCAGCTTACACGGCCCCTCACAGCAGCCAACCCGGCCCTTCAGGGGCGTCCCAGAAGTGCTGTGTGGTCAGAATGAGCCTCAAGGGGTTCACTCTGTGCTGGCCTGACCCCAGCCCAGACTCAGGCCCCAGCTCAGCCCACGCCTCACCTCCAAAATCCCCCAGTGGGCTTTGAACCCTTGCTGAACCTGGGAAGGTGGGAGCCAGGTTGTGGGCAGGACTCCAGGAGGAGAACATTCCGCCCACACCTAAGGGGCTGAGGCCTGTGCCTGGCTGAAAACCTCACTGAAATAAAAAAAACAAAACTTTTTTTAAACCCCCGAAAGCTCTTTGCCTTTTTTTTAATGTCTAAAATATACTTTTTCCCCCTTTCAATAGGTAAAACAGACTCTGGCTACAGAACTCAAGAAAAAGATTTTAAAGGGTGTTGAGAACCAGTCACACACACGCGCACACACACACACACAGGCACACACACACGCCCCACCACCATCCCCAGAGGCCCACAGGTTGGTGTCTCAAAGCTATTCCAAGCCGAAGGCTGCAGGCTGTATATCCTTTTCCCATGCTGCAACCATAGGCAGCTACCCCACTGCTCTGCACACCTTGTACTTCTTTGTTTTTAAAACACTATTTATTTTATGTGTATGAGCGAGACAGGGTCTCCCTGTAGCCCCAGCTGGCCTGGAACTCCCTATGTAGAGCAGGCTGGCCTGAATCTCATGGAGATCCACCTGCCTCTGCCTCCTGAGTGCTGGGACTAAAGGTGTGCGTTACCACACCCTGCTGATTTATTTTATGTGTATGAGTGTTTGCATGTATGTATGTGCACCACATGCATGCAACGCCCAAGGGGGTCAGAAGAGGGTGTCAGATCCCCTGGAACTGGAGTTATGGACAGTTGTTAGCTGCCATGTGGGTGCTGGGATTTGAACCCAGGTCCTCTGTAAGAACAGCCAGTGCTCTTAACTGCTGAGCCCCATTAGTTGTTAACAATACATCTCAGATTTCCTGGCTAATGGAGACTGCTTCCACCTCCCCTCCCCCACCCCCCCTTTTTTAAGAGTATTACAAAAGTTTATTTAGCAAAAACTTTCATATGAAAATGTACACAACCAGATTTTACGTCATAGTAAAACAGGCCCTTTGGGGAGGGAACATGGACTTCTCTGCCAACAGCCATTGTTTAAACTTGATCCAAAGCTTCTAACATGATACTGTTTCTGGTATGACCACCATTCCAGTGCTACTCTGCTACCCACCAGTCGCCATCTCCACACACTCATCGGTCATAAGATTCATCACGAGATCAAAGCCCCGCGGTACTCCTTGGACATGTCTGCTGCCATTTAACTTCAATGATAACTTTTTGTCCATAAGTTTCTTCAGCTCTGGAGGGTGGGCCTTGCTCATGGCAGCTCCTGGGTGGATTGACAGGTTGGTAGGCTTCGCATGGCTGTGAAGGAGCAGGCAGCCCAACACTCTCCCACACTCTACCTCCCTCTTTTAATGGTAATGTAATATTCCACCCCTCCCTAGACTGTTCCTCCTCCCCGTCAAAACCCATTTCCTTGAAGGAATCTACTGTGTCCATGACACTTCCCAAAAATGTGCTGCTAATTAGACAGCATGCATAGGTTTATAGCAAGAGTGAGCTCAAAGAGCAAAGTGCCTGTCTATATAAAACCCTTTATGTCCTTGTTATCCATAAAGATCCCCATGCCCCATGCTCCTCTTGACCCCTCCTTGGCCCACCCAGCCCAACAGCCATTCAGCTTTCCTGCCTCTATAGTTCCTCATTTTCTACAATGTTCTAGAACTAGAATCATTTCCAACTAACTTCTTCCAATGAGTCATATCCATTTAAAAGGTTTCCATAGTGTTTTCATGTGCTGCTGGCTCCTTTTCTAGAGCTGTGTGATATTCCCTTATCTGGATATAACGCAGTTGATTCTATTCAGCTAGCAAATCACACACACACACACACACACACACACACACACACACACACACACACACACAGAAGTGATTCTTGTGTGCTTTCTGTTATGTTTTTGAGACAAGGTCTCACCATGTAGCCTGAAACTCACCATATTCCTGCCTCTACCTCCTGAGTGGGAGGATGACGGGTATGTGCTACCCATGCCCAGCTTGAGGGACATCCTGCTTGCAAATCCGGTGATCATGCAAATAGTTCAATAAACATCCGCAGGCATATGTTTCTGTGAGGCGGACACAAGTCTTTACCTCCTTTGCGTACACAGTAGGAACGTGACAGCTGGGCTGTGTAGGGAAAGCTGGAGGGCCTTGAGAGGGATCTCAGCTCACAAAGAGGCTGTAGCCTTCCACCCTCTCACACTACCCGCAGTGGCTGCTGTTCGGCTCCTCGTCCTGTCTCATTTTAATTTGCCTGATACTTTGAGTCAGTGTTAGCAGAGCCTCTTTTTGGGAGCCAGGGGGATTTATTTATCGCATTTTACAAACTAAGGTCACACAGCAAATGGAGAGCCCCGGGACATCTGGAGGGAGTGCCAGTGCCCCTGCGTGCTGTGTGAAGGAAAGGTGAAGCATGTGGAGGAGTCTGAAGAAGGGAACAGGCCCTTCTCTGGACTGAGTCCCAAGTGCTCTCTGCCTCACTGCACAGGGCCCCCACCTGCAGTAGCAGCCACGTAAACTAGAGGCCCAGGAGTCCCCATCCAAGTGGCCTTCCGACAGCTAACAGCCACCAGAGGGGTCATCTCATGTGAGACTGCATACAAGGGACCCCAGGCATGTCCCTGTGCAGGTGGTGGGGGAACGTTTCCTGGCCAGGCTCTCACCTTCTGACCCCCGTAATGGAGTTTCCTGCAGTGGGAGCAGGTGCCATCAGCCCACACCTTCCTGCCCCTGCTAAAAATCAGTAACAGCCATGTGGGGACCTGCGGGTGGCTGGGGCCAGGGGTGGGGGTGGGGAGGCCTCTCTGGTCATGTGTCTGCTGTGTGCCAGAGACTGCAGCCCCTGGGTATTGAGGGAGGGCAAATGAGATGAGTAGTGTCAGCCTGCATCTCTGTGTCCCCCAATTGGACCTGATGTACTTTGATGGCTAACAAACTGCCCGGCCATAGGCTTTCCAAAAGACCCCTGACCTACATCTGGGCATCCGGGAGCTGCCTGACATGCAGGAGGCCCTGGGTTCCGCTTCCAGCACAGTGACAAAAAAAAAAAGAAAGAAAGAAAAAAGAAAACAGAGAGCCCTAAAAGAGTGGCCACCCTGAGGGGCTCCAGGAGGAGGGATGCCATCTATGCCAGGTCATCACCACTTTGGTCCCCCAGCCTTCCAGGAGGTCTCAAAGGTGAGGCTACAGTCTGTAGGCCCTGAGTTCAAATCCTGATATGCCACTATGAGCCATGTGTCTGTGAGCCCATTGATGCTGCTGTGCCTCAGTTTCCCCACCTGTAAAATGGAAATAACAGACTCCTTAGTAGTGGTGCTGACACCCGGGTGACTTGGTGCATCCAGCGCGATGATTTATACTGGGTGTCTGGCCCACTGCACAGTGCAAGCACAGACTTAGGGGCCCCCGGCCAGGCCCCAGCCTCCCTCCTGGGCCCGAGGGGAGGGGCTGAGCGGGAAACACAGGCTAATTTTAGTTCTGATGACACCCCCCTGGCCGCCAGCCTTGTCCAAACATCCCAAGCCAAACTAGAGGTTCAAAGCGGCCCCCACCCCCAGTGCCTCCATGGAAGGAGTCTGTTTATTCATTCCTGTCCGCCCAGCAGTGCAGGCCTGCCTGCGCCTGCCACCCAGGCCTCTGTCCAGACCCCAGGGGATGCCCCACTCCTGCATCACCTTTAGGGGGGCGGGAACCAGCGCACCTGAGGTCCCTCAGAGTCCAGGGCAGGGGGCAGGGGCAGTCAGGGTCCAGCCTGGGAACATGTCCAAGCCCAGGAGTCTGACTCAAAGACAGTCTCTGCTATAACCTTCTGAAGTTCCAGTTGAGAAGAGCCTGTCAAGACAGAGAGCAAACTAGGATTTTTGAAGCATGCTCAGTATCTTCCTATCTTCCTTCCGTCCCCCCCTCCCTCCCTCCCTCCCTCCCTCCTTCCCTCCTTCCTTCCTCACTTCCTTTCAAGACAAAAGCACTTCACAGATGGGCCACTGGGAACAAAGGACACAAGAAGGGGCATCCTGGCGAGTAGGATGAAATTTGCAAGAACTGTGGAATACAACGCAACCAGGAAGAGGAAAGGGCTTGGTGGAGTGCTAGCAGAGACATTTTGTTGGTGTTGATGTTTGTTGGCTTGGGTTTTTTTGTTGTTTTTGTCTTTTTGAGACAGGGTCTCCCTGTGGCCCCAGCTGGCCTTGAACTCACTATGTAGCCTAGGCTGGCCTTGAACTGGCAGAGATCCACCTGACTCTGCTTCCCAAGTGCTGGGATTAAAGGTGTGCACCACCATGCCCAGCCTTGGGTTTTAAAAAGTATTCCATTTATTACTTTTATTTTATGTGTATGAGTGTACTGCCTGCATGTGTGTAAGTGTACCCGTGTTGTGCAGTGTCCACAGCAGTTAGAAGAGGACGTCAGAGTCCCTGGAACTGGAGTTAGGGGAGGTTGTTAGGTGCCATGTAGTTGCTGGGAACCAAACCCAGGTCCTCTGCAAGAGCAGCCAGTGTACTTAACTACTGTTAACCACTGAGCCATCTCTCCAGCCCCTGTGGGTTTGTTTTTTGAGACAGGGTGTCCTTAGTCCAGGCGGGCCTCCCTGTGTACCAAGGAGGATCTTGAACTCCTGATCCTCCAGCTGCCATGGTCCTGAAAACAGTGGGTGGGAGCTGTGCATGTGCAGTGCTCCTGGGGTAAGAGCACAGAGAAGCAGAGGACGCTAGGAGGGTCAGGAGCTGAGGTTAGCCCAGCACAGCTTTGAAACTCACACCCCACTATCACCTCGTTCCAAGGCGTTGTCACCCTGTCCACAGTGGGGACTGGGGACAAGGCCAGCCTGGTGGGTACAGCTGGGCCACTTCCTCAGTCTCCTTAGCTGGCAAGTGGATTCCAGCTGTAGAAGACAGCTTCTGGAACATTCTGAGAGTCCAGGGAGGGGAAGTTATGGCTCTGCAGGGAAGGCCGATGGGACGACAGGGTGGGTGGGGACAGATTCCAAGCGTCTCCACAGGCTCCCCCGCGGCGCTGGGCCAGTTGCCCATGTTGCTGACATTTTTAGCTCTATTTTTTTTTTTTACCTGGTGTAGGGACAGGTGTCCCAGAAAATAAAAACGCACACCCAAATCAAAACCCACCCGGCCCAAAACAGTAGAAACCTGTGCTTCTTAACCTCGTGTAGCAATCTAGCTCCTCTGTCTCTCTGTTTCTGGCAAAGGACTTTGACAGGTTTTGTTTAATTCTCAAACCACCACACCTCTGGCTCCCCCAAACCCGCCCAGAGGGAAAAAGGCCCCTTTGTTCCTACCAACCTTCCCCGGAACGTTTCTGCCTCCCGGCCGCGACTACCCCCTTGTTTCAGAGTTTTGCAATGGGATTTTTTTTTTTTTTTTTTAATTTTTCTCTCCCCTCCACTTGACAAAAGATGGCCCAGTGGCTTTTATTCCGAGAAATTGGAAATCAAGCGTGTCTGGTCTCCACCTTTCGCCCACCATGGGTTGAAATTTAAGCCGTGTGAACCCGGCTGGGCTGGGGTGCTGGGACAGGCAGACCCCGACGTGCCAGGGGCCCCGGGTGAGGACAGGCCGGGGGCGGGTGGCAGAGCAGAAGCCAGATTCCTGTCACCTGCGGTTTTCCACAGTCCTGTTATGGCTCCAGGGCCACAGCACCTGTGGATGGGGCGCAGGGAAAGCCCGAAATCTATATTATTATATTAGTAGTAGAAGTAGTTTAATCTCTTTGATTTTGATTTTTTTGTTGTTTTGTTTTTTGAGACAGGGTTTCCCTGTAGCCCCAGCTGACCTGGAACTCACCATGTAGACCAAGCTAGCCTCAAATTCACAGAGATCCGCTTGCCTCTGTCTCCTAAGTGCTGGCATTAAAGCCATACACCCCACCCCTGCTGATTTATTTATCTTTATTTTATGTTTATGAGTCTTTGTATGTTTGTATGTGTACCACATGTGTTCAATTCTTATGAGGCCAGAAGTGGGTGTCAGGATCCCCTGGAACTGGAGTTAAGGATGGTTGTTAACCTCCACGTAGGTGCTGGGAACTGAGCCCAGGTCCTCTGCAAGAGCAGCCAGTGCTTTTAATCACTGAGCTGGCTCTCCAGCTAAAAGACACAGAACAGTTAACCATATTACAGAGGGGGAAACTGAGGCCCAGGCTTGTGAGGTAGTGACCCTTGCCCACAGTTGTGACTCACAAAGAAGATACTGAAGACCTTAGGGTTCTGGAGGAATGATCAGTAGGCGAGGGTTCCACTTGCATTGGTCAGCAGAAGCAGAGAATGTGCAGCTCGCCCAAGGCCGCCATGCAGATCTGAGTCCCTTTGCCCCTGTGCCAAAGACAAGAAGTCCAAGGTCCAGATTCTAGCCCAGATTCACCTGTTAGGGGTTGCAAGTGTCTTAAGGCTGTAAATGAAGATTTCTGGAATGTTCCAGAATAGTCCAGAATATTTTGGAACCTTCCAGAATGTGCCATAATGTTCTGGAACATTCTGGGCTTTGGGTGATTGCTATTGTCAGGAATGTCAGGAATGTTAAGCACCTGAGTCAGGAGGGGTTAATAGTGCTAAACTTTGAGAGCATGCTGAGCCTCAGTTTTTCCATCTTTACATTACACAGAGAAACCAAAGATGGTGGAAGGTGCCCGGATGAGTGATGATGTGGGGGGGGGGCCTGGCATATCCTGCCAAGCCCGCTGGTGACCCCCAGGCCTGAGCCAGCTCTGCTGCACCTGTGGTTCCTGTGCCACCCACGCAGCACACCTGGGCCCCTCTCCCCACACCTGGCTGGGTGCAGCTGGGGAGAGATCCGGAGGCCATAGCTAGGGCTTTCTGGAAGCAGGCAGGGGAAGGGCTGGTTCTGGGTTCATGAAAGACAGGCATGGGGGGCCTGGGAAGCGGGTCCCCCTCATCTCCAGATTACAGTGCTGTACTGTTCCTAGTGTAGCAGTGCTCCCCTCCACCCACCAGCAGGCCCCAGGGAGAAAATCCCCTGCGTGCTTGTAGGTCTGCCCCCCACCAAGCCGGCGCCAGGGAAGTACTGGGAGTCTGATACACAGACAGCTTCATCCCGTCCTGAAAGCTGATGGGCTCATCCTGGGCCTGGTGGAGCGATTTCCAGGGTCCCCCATCCTGGGCTCTGGGCCCAGCTCTCTGCTCTGGAAAGCTGGGAACTCTGGCTCGGGGAGAATTAGAAGACGCCTTGGGTCACACAGCACTGGGTGGAGGTATCCTGTGGACCCCCGCCCCCCAGGGCTGGCCCCGACAGGCCAGTGGCGGGTTCCTTTGCCCATCCTGGGCCTAGGCAGCAGAATTCAAGTCCTGCCCAACTTTCCAGTTGTGCGATCAAGGTGAGGACCAGGAAAGTCACACAGTACAAATATTACTAAAACGAAATGTCCACAGAACAGGTAGTTTATGATGTAAAAGCCCATACTGGGAGTGACAGTGGCAGGAAGCCTGTTGCTGCTAGGTGCCACCTTGGGGAGGAAGAGGAGGCCAAAGGTCAGGGTGTTCCGAGAAGGGGAGAGGTGACTTAGGAGGCCGGCTGGGTGTGGGCACTGGGCCCTTGGCCCACACCTAGGGCCATAGCACTTCCCCAGGAGCACCTTCCCCATCCAGCAGCCCATCCCCTGACCCCCTGGAGCTGAACCCTGGGTCTGTCAATCTCCTGGAGGCTCTGGCAGGGTTGGATTTAGGAGTGTGGAAAAGTCTGCCAGCCCTGGGGCCTGTGTCCTTCTGCAGCCCACATCCTACAGTGACCTGCTGACAGACAGACGCCCACCCCGGGGGGAACCCCAGGGGTGTGCACACCTGGATGCTAGTGTGGGGTGCCCCACCCCAGGCACAGTGCTATCACCATGATCCATCTGGCCATTGGTTTGGATATGAACTGCTTACTGCTGGAGGGGACCCTGGGCCTCCCTCTGGCTTCAGTCCCAACCTCCTGCCACCTCCCTGGCCTGTCGTCTGGGGACACCTAATCTTCTCTTGGTCCACAAGCTGTCACAGACATGGACACCTGGCTTAGAGGGTGGGGGACAGAATCCAGCTGGTTTCCTGGAAGAAGTGGCCATGCCAGAGCCCTGAAGGGTGACCAGGAGGAGCCAGGAGGGGCTGACAAGTGGGCTTAGTGGGTAAAGAGGCTTGCTTCCAAGCCCGACAACCAGAGTTTGATCTCCTAAGCTCCACATGGTAGAAGGAATCAAGTCACAAGAGTTGTCGTCTGACTGCCACACCTGTGACATGACATGGCAGGCACACACCTGCACACACAAGATAAACTTAGCAAATGTCATAAAGGGGTCACAGAGCTGGTTCAGAGGTTAAGAGCACTGACTGCTCTTGCAGAGGACCTGGGTTCGATTCCCAGCACCCACATGGCAGATAACAATCATCCATAACTCCAGTTCCAGGGGAGCCAAAGGCCCTCTTTTGGCTGCTTTGGGCATTGCACACACATGGTACACTACATACATGTAGGCAAAACACTCATACACATTATATATAAAAATAAAAAAAATTGGGGCTGGAGAGAGAGTGCGGTGGTTAAGAACACTGACTGTTCTTGCAGAAGACCCGAGTTCAAATCCCAGCACCCACATGGCAGCTAACAACTGTCCATAGCTCCAGTTCCAGGGGATCGGACAGCCTCTTCTGTCCTTCGTGGGCATTGCACAACACGGGTGCACTTACCTACATGCAGGCAATATATGCATACACATAAAATAATAACAAAATTTAAAAAAAAGGACTGACTTAATCACGCACACACATAAAAAATTTAAAAAGTAAACCAGAGATGGGAGGACACTGGTGACAGTTCAGACAGCTCTGGCTGGGAGTTTACTCCCCAAGATTGCCACCCAGCCCTCAAAGCCAGTCCACCTGAGGCTTGGCCATCAGCCTAGGACACAGTGGCATCAAGACAACCCAGAAGTCACGCTTTATTAAGTCACAGCCCAGTCCTGTGACTCTACAGCCAGCCAGGGAGCCAGTCTCTCCAGCAAACATCTCCCCGCGGGATATCCGCCAACCAACCAAACTGCTGTGTTGGGACTAAAGTAGGCCCCAAGCAGCAAGCCTTTCTAGAACAGGGAAGACCTCAGGCTCTGTAGGTTGTGTCCCAAGATAAGATCTTTTGATTCAAAACCAACCTTCCAGAACAGTCTCCTGAACGTCAGGGTAGTGGCGGGAAACCAGATCTTAATAACTAGTTAGATTCGTGGAAGAATGGGATTGGTTGATAGTCACAGGGGTCACCAGATCTGAGCCTCAGCTGTGACTGGCACCTATGACACACCTGTCACACTGCGTCTGTTCCACCTGGAGGAGTAACTCAGACCAGGAAGTGACATGTTGCCTGTCCCCTCTGCCTCACATCTGCCGTGGTTCCATCTGCCGTGGTTCCCTGCTGTCCTGTGCTGGGGAGTCACTCTTTGAAGGCTGTGTGCCAGAGTTGACTCTGTACGACCCCCTCCAACTTTGGCTACTATGAGCATCTGCCTGACTCAGTTTCCCCCACTTTCTATGAGGACTCAAGACTTGCACTGCCACGGAGCCTTTGTACAGGCTGTTCAATCTCCTTTTTATTTCATTTAAACAACGCAGGAGTCTCATGGGTGCACTCAGAACTGGCAATTCTACAGGAACATTTGAATTTGTCAGTGACTCAGAGCCTAACAGCCTCACCCGAGGACGGAGGTAGGCAGCCCTCTCTCAAGGGGTCAGGTGAGACCTTGAATTCTTGAATTTGGGTATCACTCCTCTGACAGGTGATTCAGGTGAGGAAGAAGCTGTTTACTGAAATGGGCAGGCTCGCAGGTGTGTCGACCCAAAAGCATAACTCTTACCTCGAAGGGTATGAGAGAGAGTTTATTCTGGAGTCAGATAAGAGTGACCATAGCCCAGGAACACAGATTTAGGATACCCCAAATTCCATGTTCCAATGCCACAACAGAACAAAGGAAAGTCATAAATCAAGACACTTTTCAAATATATGCAAAGCGGGGTGGGGGGGTCTACTCTAGGTCTCTAAAGCTATCTGATGACATTCTTAGCTTTTTGATTGGTCAGACCTGGTGATCTGCTAAGTTAATACATTTTATTGGTCACAAGAATGTTAATTTAGAAACAGAAGTAGGCAGTGTTTGGCTATTTATGGGGTTAAAGATATCCCCAGATGATTTGTGAATAGGCTCCATTTCAGACCCTCCACAATCTCTGGAGCCCTAATCAGCTGGTGAGCCTTGAAGGAAGTTCAGTCAAAGGTGCAGGAGTTCTTTTGGGAACTTTCTTTTTTTTTTGTCTTTTTGAGTAGACCAGGCTGGCCTTGAACTCACAGAGATCCACCTGCCTCTGCCTCCCAAGTGCTGGGACTACAGGCGTGTGCCAACACACCCAGCAAGGGAACTTTCTCTCCTAGCTCACCTGGGTCACCTGGTGACTGATTGGTTCTCGGGACCAGCTTTTATCTCCACTTCCTCCTTCCTCATCCCATCAACTTCCTTTCACCAGTGTCCTGAGAACGCAGCTAGATTGGATGCGGCCTTCCACTGAGCCCCTGCTTCAGGTAAGGCCACCCGAAGACTGTCTACCACATGCTGAGTCACAGCCGGTCCTCCTGAGCTCTGCCCTTCTCTCGCTTGCTTTGTTCTTGTTGAAGCTGTGTCCCTGCTCAGAAGCAGAGGGTCTGCTGGCTTGGGGACGGATTGGACTGCACAGGCTGGGTTCCTGGGGCAGGGCAGATTTTCCCGGGTACATCAGGCAGAGTGGCTGGGGCGTTTTAACCTCACCCTGGTCTGCAAGCTGCCTTGGTCACTGGTTGAAGTCCCTAATCAGTTGTATGTTTTGTTTGCTTGGAGTTTTTTGCTGTCTATTTGTCTTGTATTTCTTTGAGGGTCTTATACAGCCTGGCTGGCCTGGAACTCACTGTGCAGCTGAGGATGACCCTGAACTCTATCCAGATGTATGTTCTCTTTGGACTCTTTTTGGTTTTGTTTCATTTGTTTCAGATTTTTTTTTTTTTTTTTTTTTTGAGGGTTTTATGTAGCCCAGACTGGCCTTCAACTCACTAGGTAGCTGAAGATGGCTCTGATCCTCCTGCTCCCACCTCCCAAGTGCTGGGGTCACAGGTGTGCACCACCATACCTGGTTTACCGTGCTGGGGATGAAATTAGGACTTTGTACATGTGGGGTGAGGATACCCCTGAGCTATAAGCACTCTACCAACTAAGCACTGAGCAGCCTACCCATAGAGCCCCAGTCATAGCCCTATTTTTGAATTCAGATAAAGCCTCTATACAGCCCAGGCTAGAGTGACCCCCACCATCCTTCAGTCTCAGCCTCTGAGTGCTAGGATGACAAGTGTGCACCACCAAGCAAGACTGAGGTTCAGTTTTTTGGTTTTTGTTTGTTATTTTGGGCTTTTGGAGACAGGGTCTCCTTGTAGCCCCAGCTGTCCTGGAACTCACTATGTAGACCAGGCTGGCCTTGAACTCACAGAGATCCACCTGCCTCTGCCTCCAGAGTGAGTACTGGGATTAAAGGCGTGTGCCACCACACCCGGCAATATTTTAATTTTAATTTTTAAAATTAAAATAATAATTGTGGACCAGAGAAAATGCCCCAGCAGGTAAAGGCGCTTGCCACCAAGCCCAACCACCCAAGTTCAATCCCCATGGCAAAAGAACCCCAAAAGTTGTCTTCTGACTCCAAGGAAGACACCAGGCAGAGGGGCTGGGGGCATGGCTCAGGGTAGAGTGAGCCTAGTTACACCACCCCTGGATTCCATCCCTAACACAAGGAAAAGAAAGCAGAAGGTTGTTACTATCAGTCATCGATGCCCATCTGTCTCTAGAACTTTCTCAGAACCCAAAGCAACACCATTTCCATTAAACCATATGTAATCCACAGAGAAATTATTAACC
>NW_008341457.1:1019674-1020884 GCF_000622305.1 Nannospalax galili | reverse complement strand
TTTTGTCTTTTTGACACAGGGTCTCCCTGTAGCCCCAGCTGTCCTGGAACTCACTATGTAGACCAGGCTGGCCTTTAACTCACAGAGATCCGCCTGCCTCTGTCTCCTGAGTGCTGGGACTACAGGTGTGCACCACCACGCCTGGCTTTTATAATTTTACTTTATGTATATATGAGTGTATTGCCTGCATATGTGTAAGTGCACCCACATGGTGCAATGCCTGAGGAGGTCAGAAGAGGGCACCAGATTCCCTGGAATTGGAGTTATGAACAGTTATTAGCCAACATGTGGGTGCTGGGAATAGAAACCAGGTCCTTTGCAATAGGAGCCAGTGTTCTTAACTGGTGAGCCAATTCTCCAGCTCTCTTTCTTTTTTTAATTTTTAAAAAATGTTATGTGTATGAGGGGCTGGAGAGATGGCTCAGAGGTTAAGAACACTGGCTGTTCTTGCAGAAGACCAGGGTTCAAATCCCAGCACCCACATGGCAGCTAACAACTGTCCAAAACTCCAGTTCCAGGGCATCTGACGGCCTCTTCTGTCCTCCGAGGACATTGCATGACACGGGTGCACTTACCTACATGCGGGCAATACACGCACACATCCCAGGGGATCTGACAGCCTCTTCTGACCTCTGCCGGCATTGCACGACACGGGTGCACTTACCTACATGCGGGCAATACACGCACACACATAAAATAAAAATATAATAAAATATTACAAAAAAATTTTATGTATATGTATGTTTTGCCTATATGTATGTGAGCACACTATGTGTGTGTAATGCCCGCAGCAATCAGAAGAAAGCGTCTGATCCCCTGGAACTGGAGTTACAGACAGTTGTTAGCCACCAGTTGGGTGCTGGAAACCAAACTTGAATCCTTTGCAAGAGCAGCCAGTGCTCTTAACCACTGAGCCAGTTCTCCAGTCCCCCACTTTCACATTTTAACCTAGAGCTCCCAGTCCTAATGCCTATTCTCAATTAAGAAAGAGGTCTTCTGGGGCTGGAGACTGTAACTCCAGTTCCAGGGGATATGACATCTTCTTCTGACACAGGCGCACTTATACACATGCAGGCAATACACCCACAGCATAAAATAATAAATATTAAAAAAAAAAAGAGGTCTCATTCGGCCCCAGGCCAAGCGTAGGTGCGGAGCATGGGAGCATTAAAAAAAAAAAAAAAAAAAAAAAGGTCTTTTTTGAAAAAAA
>NW_008341457.1:991979-1019421 GCF_000622305.1 Nannospalax galili | reverse complement strand
AAGCCACTGTGAACTTTCCCACCCAGTTCTGGCTTTTAAAATGGAAAATGAGTTGGGGAATGTGGTGAGCACACCTTTGATCCCAGCACTTGGGAGGCAGAGGCAGGCAGATTTCTGTGAGTTTGAGGCCAGCCTGGTCTACATAGAGAATTCTAGGCCACCTGGGGCTACAGGGAGACCCTCCCTCAAAGAGACAAAAAAAAAAATTGAAAACCAGTTTGGAAAAAGGTGGAGTCAAAGTTAGGATGTAGGGCTCCCTTTCTTGGGGACCCCTCACTGTTGTTGAATCATTTTTACAGCACATGAGGGAGGAAGTGGACCCGGGGGTCAGGTCAGGTGGCTGTGAGTCACTTGGACAGAACTCTTGTCATTTTGAAATTACTTTTTATTTAATTTTATTTATTATTTTTATTTTTTATGTGTATGCATGTATTGCCTGCATGTAGGTAAGTGCACCCGCGTCGTGCAAAGCCTGCAGAGGTCAGAAGAGGCTGTCGGATCCCCTGAGACTGGAGTTATGGATAGTTGTTGGCTGCCATGTGGGTGCTGGGATTCAAACCCGGGTCTTCTGTAAGAACAACCAGCGTTCTTAACTGCTGAGCCATCTCTCCAGCCCCTTTATTTACTTTTGTGTGTATGAGTGTTATGCCTGCATGTATCATGCACCTGTGTCATGCAATGCCCATGGAGGCCAGAAGAGGGCATCGAATCCCCTGGAACTGGAGTTACAGACAGTTGTTAGCTGCCAAGTGGGTGCTGGGATTCAAACCTGAGTCTTGTGCAAGAGCAGCCAGTGCTCTTAACCGCTGAGCCAGGTCTCCAGCCCATCATTTTGAAATTATAAATAGGAGTTTTTATCAAGGGAGAGAAAGATTAACCTGGGCATGGTGGCACATTCCTCACCCCAGCCTTCAGGAGGCAGAGGCTGGAGGATCAGGGGGGCAAGGTCATTCTCACCTGCTTTGGGAATTTGAGGCCATCCTGGCTACATAAAGATTTGGAGTCGGGGCTGGAGAGATGGCTCAATGGTTAAGAGCACTGACTGCTCTTGCAGAAGACCTGGGTTTAATTCCCAGCACCCACATGGTGGCTACAAACCGTCCTTAACTCCAGTTCCAGGGGAATCTAAAGCCCTCTTCTGATGTAAGCAGCACTGCACGACACGGGTGCACTCACATACATGCAGGCAATAAACTCGTACACATAAAATAAAATATTTTAAAAATTATTAAAAATATATAAAAAATAAAATATTAAAAAAAAAACAGATTTGGAGGCTAGCCTGGACTACCTGAGGCCCTGGTAAAAAGGTAAAAAGTCTGATCACGATAACTTCCCAAGCCACATTCATCTACAGACATGGTTGGTGACCCCATCTCACTTCTTGTCTCCTTCCAGGCCCCCTGAGCAATGGATGCTCCCCGCCCAGCTAAGACTCGTTGTGCCTGGCACCCCTGTCTCTCTGGGCTACTCCTACAGCTGCTGCTGGCTGTGTGTTTTTTCTCCTACATTCGAGTGTCCTATGACAGCCCCGGTCCCCTGGCTCCCAGTGCCTGGGAACGTGCAGAGTCCACCCTGCAGTCCCCGGCCCAGCGTCCCCTGCTAATCTTACTGTGGACCTGGCCCTTCCATATCCGAGTAGCCCTGTCCCCCTGTTCCCAGATTCTCCCTGGCACAGCTGACTGTGAGCTGACCGCCAACAGGGCGGTGTACCCACGGGCAGATGCCGTCATCGTCCACCACTGGGATGTCATGTCCAATCCCCGGTCCCTGCTGCCACAGTCCCCGAGGCCACCAGGCCAGCACTGGGTGTGGTTCAGCATGGAGTCACCCAGCCACAGCCTCCGGCTGGCCGCCCTGGATGGCTACTTCAACCTGACCATGTCATACCGTAGGGACTCTGACATCTTCAGCCCCTACGGCTGGCTGGAGCCATGGTCGGGCCCAGCTGTCCACACTCAGGTCAACCTGTCCACCAAGACACAGTTGGTGGCCTGGGTCGTGTCCAACTGGCGTCCAAACTTGGCTCGGGTTCGCTACTATGAGGAACTCAAGGTCCACCTGCCCGTGGACGTGTATGGCCGAGGACATCTGCGGCTTCCCCGAGGGGACATGATGGCCACGCTGGCCAGGTACAAATTCTACCTGGCCTTCGAGAACTCTCAGCACCCAGACTACATCACAGAGAAGCTGTGGCGGAATGCAATGGAGGCCTGGGCGGTGCCTGTGGTCCTGGGGCCCAGCAGGAAAAACTACGAAAGCTTCCTGCCCTCTGATGCCTTCATCCACGTGGACGACTTCCCGCGTCCCCAGGAGCTGGCTCAGTACCTGCTGGAGCTGGCCAAGGATGAGCAGCGCTACCTCACCTACTTCCGATGGCGGGAGAGGCTGCAGCCTCGCCTGTGGAGCTGGGCCCTGGCCTTCTGCAAGGTGTGTCGGAAGCTGCAGTGGGACCAGAGGTACCAGACGGTCCCCAGCGTGGCTGCGTGGTTCACCTGAGCCTGCTGTGGTACAGCAGAGAGGAGTGTCTCCCACTTCAAAGCCCACTGGGTATCAACCCTCTTTACTCAGCTGCTCTGACACCTAATTCCAATGCTCTCATCTTCTGGGGACCAGGCTTTTCAGGGAACACAAGGGGCTGGGGCTGGGGAGATGACTTGGTGGATAAAATCCATGGCAAACAAGGACTTGAGTTCGAATCCTGTGCTCCCACATCAAATGCCATGCATGGTGCTGAGTCATAATCCAAGGCCTGGGGAGATGAGCACTGTGTGTGTGTGTGTGTGTGTGTGTGTCCTGGGCCTAACAGCTGGTCAGTGTAGGCAAATCAGTGAGCTCCAGGTTCACTAACAGACTCTCAAAAAATAAGGTGGGACAGGGGTGGTGGCATAGGCCTTTACTCCCAGCACTTGGGAGGCAGAGGCAGGTAGATCTCTGAGAGATTGTGGCCAGCCTGGGCTACACAGTGTAGCCAGGGCTACAGGAAGACTGTGTCTCAACTCAGGTAGGAAGTGATTAAAAAAACACACACACACTGTTGATCTCTGGCCTCTATACTCAACTGCACACACACACACATACACACACACACACACACAGAAATATTAATGGGGGCTGATGAGAGGGCTCAGAAGGTAAAGGGGCTTGTAGCCAAACTGGGAGACCTGAGTTTGATCTCTGGGACCCACTTGGTGGAAGGAGAGAACCGACTCCTACAAGTGGTCCTCTGACCTCCACATGTGTACCATACTGTGAGCACGCACATATACACAGTAATAAATTTAAAAAAAACTATTAGCAGAGTTAGTTCAATTGTGGTGGCACATGTCTGTCATCCCAGCACTCAGGAGGATTAGGAGTTGAAGGCCATCCTGCACTACAAAGTGTGTTCCAGGCCAGCCTGGACTACATGAGACCCTGTCAGACTAACAAAACAAAAAGTCTGAGCCAGGAGCTGCTCAGAACCAAAGTGCTCAGTCTGTGTGGGTAATCGTGTGTGGTACGTGAACCTGGGTTTTGTAGCTGTCGATCTACCCAGCCCTGTAGGCTCTGAGTGCAACTCTTTACTTTCCAGTTGCCTGGTGGGTTCCACCCAGGCCCTGCAGTTGGGATGTGGGAAGTGGGTGGGAGAGACAGGACGCCAAGGTCCCGCGGGAGGCCTGGGTGGGTGCCTGCCTCCCCAAGCACCCAGGCAAATACCCATTCGGCAGGGGAACTTTAGGAACCATAGCCCCGACTGCCAGGCCCAGCTCTGAGAGGGAAAGTCCCTGGGCCTGACCACAGTGGGGAAACTGAGGCCGGGCGCCATCACTAAGAGGTTTTCCCAGCCTTTGGGGATTCTGGTTGCTTTGCCAGGAACTGGTTGATTGAGCTCAAAGTGAGGGGGAAACTGATTTCCCTCCAGATCTGCCTACAAGAAGGGGAGTGGCCCTGAAACCTCATTCCAGGAAGTTCACCCAGGGGCTGGGGTCCTGTTGCCCTCATCAAGCCAACCCCAGGACTACCTGGAGGTCAGAGACGACGGTGCCCCGGGGAGACGCCACCCTGGGGTGCAGGGAAGGCATGTGCTCCTCTCTGGCTGGGGAAGGGAATTCTCACCTTTGAGAAAGTTGGACAAATGACAGTCGCACCCCCAACCCCCAACTTGATGATCTCAATACGAAAGGGTCACGGTCACACCAAGGTGACACCAAGCACCCTTCCCCACCCATCCTCAGGGTCTGGCACCCGTGAACCCTTCTCCAGACCCTGGGACTCTGCCACCCCCCAAGGTGACACTGAAGTGAGGCCAAGTGTTCACAGCCCCGCAGACTCCCCTTCCAGCTGCAGCTAAGGTTTTTAATGGAGCTGAGACCCAGGTCCTTGGGGACCCAGCTCTGCCCCAGCAGGCGCCAGCTTGAGGTTACACAGGGCTGGCACCTGCCCCAGACCTGTCCCATCAGGGAGGTGGATAGTGACAAAGTATTTTTAGCTGGTAGAACGAGATAGTGGCTGTGAGTTCACCCTCAAGGGGACAGACCAAAGTGGGAGGCTGGGGTCCACCCAAACTGCAGTCTCTTCATTGGCTTACTGGTCCTACCTGATTGCACCAACCCTGCGTTCCCTCTGTCCCCCAACAAAGGACATGTTTAGGCTGATGAGGATGGGGACAGCCTGGGCAGGGAGTTCACAAGGTCAGGCGCTGATGTCATTAACCCCACTTTCATGCCCCCAAAGCACCATGTTTTCATCTTTTGTTTTCTGACAGGGTCTCCTGTAGTCCAGGCTATCCTAGGGCTTGCTATGTAGCACAGGCTTGCCTTGAACCCGATTCTTCTGCCTCCACCTCCCAAGTGCTGGGTTGACAAGTGTGCTCACCACGATCAGCTTCTCTTTTCTCCCCCTGCTTCGTTTAAGTGGCTTATGAAGTGTTGGGGTGTCCCTGCCACGCAGCTGAGCGCCTCGAGGCCAGCTGGTGGACGGTGCCTTCCTCAGTCCCTCGCCACCTCTTTTCCTGGAGTCTCTCACTGCACCTGGAGGCTCTGATTTGGCTGGACCAGCCGTCAAAAGATGCCTCTCTCAGGTTGCAAGCCTGCACCACCGTGCCCAATGTGTATGTTTGCCTGCATGTATGTAAGTGTACCACACATGTGCAGTGCCCATGGAGACCAGACGAGGGCAGCCGATTCCCTGGAACTGGCGTTACAGCTGGTTGTCACCTACCCTGTGGGTGCTGGGAACCCAAACTGGGTCCCCTACATGAGCTGCCAGTGCTCTTATGCCCCAGTCAGCTCTCCAGCTTGTTTTAGTTTTGTGTATGGAGACAGGGTCTCTCTGTAGCCCCAGCTGGCCTGGAGCTCCCGATGTAGCCCAGGCTGTCCTGATGAGATGCCTCTGCCTCCTGAGTGCTGGGATTAAAGGCAGCTATTGCGACGCCCAGCTTGGAGATCAACTCACCTTTACCCAGACAGCCATTTCCCTGCCCGCTCTTTCCTTCTTCCCACTCTACTTTCCCTTTCCCCGAGGCCACCAGGCAGCTCCCCCTTTCTCTGCAGATCCGCCTCATGACCCACTCGACGTCCCAGGGCTCCAATGAGTAGGAGGGCTGGAGTTCCCACATTTTATACGAACACAGTTCTCCAGAGAGTTCCCGCGGCCTCGACGGCCATGGTCTTGTGCAGGCGCAGTGGGGTCGCGGGCGGTGAGGTAGGGTCACACGCATGCGCACTCGCGCGCCGATAGCTCGCGTACCGTGTGGTACCGGCTGTGCACGTCCAGGAAAGAGACCTCGTCCTCATAGGCCGTCGGGCGGCAGCAGGGCTGCGCGCGCACCCGCTCTCTGCGCACGCGCCGCCGTTGGCGCAGGCCCCGTAGGCCGAGGTCGTAGACGCGCGCGGCCGCCTCGCACGCGCCTGCGCAGTAGCGGAACAGCACCGTCTCGTCCGACGTGTAGCCCAGGCCCAGCTCGCTGACGCGCACCTCGAGCTCGCGCAGCCCGCACGCATGCGCGCCAGACCGCGCACGCGCACGGCGACGGCGAGGACCACCAGCTCGACGGCGGGTCCCCGGGGCTCGGCCGGCCCAGGGAGAAAGTTCTCGAAGGTCCACTGCGTCCGGGGCGCCCTGCAGCAACGCTCGGTCTGTCGGGAGAGAAGGAGGCGGAGTTGAGGCAGCCATACTGCGCATGCGCCTCGGCAGAGTCCAGTTGTGGCCCAGACAAGGGCAAGAGCAACCTGGAGTACTACGTGTGAGTTCATCTGAAAATGCCCTGGGCCTGGAGAGATGCTCTGTGGGTCGAAGCACCAGCCTCTCGCAGAGGACCCAGGTTCGAATCCCTGCACCCACGTGGCACTAACAACCGTCTCTGACTGCAGTTCCAGGGGGTTCCACCGCCCTCTTCTGGTCTCTTTGGGCATTGCACACAGGTGCGCACACACACACACACACACACACACACACACACACACACATACATATGCCGGGAAACACTCATACACATAAATAAAATAAATAAAAAAATAGCAACTTGTAAAAAGACCTCAAAAATGTCAGGTGGAATGGCGCACACCTATCTTGCCACCAGTTGAGATACCAAGGCAGGAGTCCCACGAGCTTGGGTCCAACCTGGGCTACAGAGCAAGACCCTATGCCAAAATGCAACAAAAAGAAAGACTACAGACAAGCTGGGTGTGGTGTTGGGGTGGTGATGCTTGTCACCCCAGCACTAGGGAGCCAGAGGCATGAGGATCAGGAGGTCAGGGTCATTCTCAGCTGCATAGTAAGTTTCAGGTCAATCTGAGCTACATGAGACCTTGTCTTAACAAACCAAAACTGAAAAAACAAACTGGCTGTGCATGATGGCACTTGCCTTTAATCCTGGCACTTCCAAGGCAGAGGCAGGTGGGTTTCTGTGAGTTTAAGGCCAACCTAGGCTACACTGGGAGTTACAAGCCAGCTGGGGCTGGGGTTATCCTGGCTGTTTCTTTGCCCCCAACCCCCACTCCCAGAAGCCTCAATCTGAGCCCCTGGACGGATCACAGACCTCCCTCCCAATCTTTTGTCTTGGGTCAGGCTGAAAACTGGGTGTCCTCCCCTTAGTAGGGACAGCTGGGAAAATGAGGGCGTGGGTGGCCACCTGGCCTTGGTCCAGGACCCCGACATCCCACAAGGCTGCTTTGCACCCCCTCACAGGCCCTGGGGCACTGGCTGGCTTTGGGGAGACCAGGGCTCCATTCAGAGCTCAGAGCCCAGCACAGGGGAGCTGAGCGGAGCACCCTGAGGCTACCCTTGTCCATTGCATGCATGAGAAAGGAGGAGGAGGACGTGCCCACAGCCAGCTGCCAGGCACATGCACGGTCCACATGTCGCCCATGACTCTGCCCTGTCTCCAGTTCTTTGGACCTTCATCTTTAAAAGTTTTTAAATTTATTATTATTATTTTCCTTTTGGTCTTTTTGAGATGGGGTCTCCCTGTAGCCCCCAGCTGGCCTAGAACTTGCTATGTAGCTCAGGCTGGCCTCTATCTCACAGAGATCTGCCTGCCTCTGTGTGCACCACCACACTTGGGTTCATTTTTTTAATTTAAGTATTTATTTAAAGATGGGAGTCTCACTATGGAGCCCAGGCTGGCCCCCATCTCCCAGAAATCTGCCTGCCTCTGCCACCCGAGTGCTGGGATTAAGCCGCCACCTCTCTCTCTCTCTCTCTCTCTCTCTCTCTCTCTCTCTCTCTCTCTCTCTCTCTCTCTCTCTCTCTCTCTCCCCTCTCTCTCATTTCTCTCTCTCTCTCTCTCTCTCTCTCTCTCTGTCTGTCTCTCTCTCTCTCCCCTCTCACTCAGATCCTAGATAACTCCCCAGCCACCTCTGAACCTCAGTTTTCCCCCACAGAGGGGTGAACCGATGCCCTAGCCGCCCCCAGTACGGAGCCCTGCAGTCACCTCCCCCCGGGCGCCCTTCTGGATTGTGCCTCCCCCAGTCGCTCACACTGGGCCAGGCGGGCGATGCGGGCGTCCAGGGTGCGCGGAGGGCGGCGCAGCGGTGTGAGCGCAGGTCCCAGGCGGTGGCGGAGCAGCAGACCCTCCCGACACATCCAGAAGGACAGTACCGAGCTGCAGAGCAAAGAGATGACGGCCGCCGCCTTCCAGCGCTGCATCCTGGGCCTACAGGCACTGGGTGTTCAGCCTGCAGGGACAAGACCGGGTGATGGAGGGTTGCGCCTGGCTGGGTGCTGCACGTGGCATGGGGAGCCTCTACCTTTGAACACCACATCGTTAGTGATGGCTGGCACACACATATTCATTAAGGAACGGAACATGGTGGTGGGAGAGGCTGCCAAGAGGCGGGGTGGGGGGAAGGCGCTGTGCCAGGCTGGGGAGCGACTGGGGAGCCGCACCCCGCTTCCGGGGTCCCAGAGGGTTTTTCTAAGGAAGTGACAGTGGAGTCCAGACTTGATCGGTGGTAGGAGTAGGCCAGGCTTGGGGAAAAGGTATTTTAACTGGGGCCACAGCCAGTGTAAAGGGCCTGAGGCTGGATGGAGCCGGTATCTAGCAACAGATGCAGGACTGGGCTGGGATGAGCTGGAGTGACTGAAGGAGGCAACTGCCAGCAGGTGGTGCTGTGGAACCAGGGTGGGTCAGACCCTTGGGCTTCGGGGTACCTGGTGTCGCTGTCTTTGATAACTTCCTGTTAACTTCTGAGCCTCAGTTTCCCCCACAGAGGCGTGGGCAATGCCCTTAAGCAGGCTCCAACGTGAAATCCCCTGGGAGCCCCTCTAGGGAGCCCTCCCAGATTGCCTGTCCTGGGTTCCCCACTCCAGTCCTGCAGTGCCTACCCCTCCATCAGACACCATGACTCTGTTCTCACTGCATACAGTAGGTGCCTAATAACCCACGTGCACACCCCGATACCTCATACTGCCCTAGAATGTTCCCTGAGGTCCTCCAGCCCAGTTGCCCAGTGTCACCAGCCCAGCACCCTAGTGTGAACCCCCCCAGCCTTCCCCCACCTGCCTGTTTTTGCAGCTCATTTGCATCAGTTGCACAGCTCCACTCCTCTAGTCACATGGCAAGCTGCCCCCCACTGGAGGCACAGGCCTAGATCCACATGGAGCAGGCAACATTGTTTAAGCAGCAGCTGAATACAAGGCCCATCAGTGTATGGTTTACAGCTGGGGAAACAGGTACAAAATTGGCTCAGCACAGTCAACAGTATTTGGTATGGCTACCGTGTTTTTGAAGACAGGGCCTCATGTAGGTCAGGCTGGCCCTGAACTCCTGATCCTCCTGACTCCACCTCCCGAGTGCTGGGATGACAGGTGTGTGCCACTGTACCTGGTGTATACAACAGATGTTTGAAGCATGAAGAAAAAAATGTACAAGAGGATGCTGGACATTGGGCAACTTAGACCCCAAACCCAAAGACCAAGAATTTCCATCTGTGGCTTTAAGAGACCACCAGCCCCACATGAGAAGCCCACCCTGTTTGCTGAGCACCAAATGTATACGAAGGTTTCAAGTGTCTCCTCTTTTCCATTCTCCCAATAAATCCATGCGTACATCTGTTCACTCATCTGACATATACTGAGCTTTTGTGAGGCGCCAGGCCCTGAAGGCACAGTGGGGACCAAGACAATTTGCAGAGAAGCGTAAAAAAGAATAAACGGGGCAAAAGAGATGGCTCAGTCAGTCCTTCCAAGGAGGGCTGACACCAGTCTTGTCCTCTGGTCTCCATTTGAATGGGCATGTGCTGCATATTGTTCAGATGTGCGAAGGTCCTGGGGCAGAGAGGACACAGCTGTGCAAAGGCCCTGGGGTAGAGGACAGGGCTGTGCAAAGGCCCAGGAAAGACTGAGCCTGGCCTGTTGGAGAAGCATCGAGGTGGCTCAGTGGTTAAGAGCACTGTCTGCTCTTGCAGAGGACCCAGGTTTGAATCCTAAAACCCAAATGGCACAACTAACAACTGTCTGTAACTCCAGTTCCAGGGGATCCAGCATCCTCTTCTGGCCCCTGTGAGCATTGCATGATGTGGTGCACTTACATACACACAGGCAATACACTCATATACATTTTTTAAAAAGTTAACATATATCAAGCCATTTCTCACTCGTAAGAATCAGGCTGGGGTTCAGTGGGCCAAGCACTTGCCTGGCACGTGAACTGGGGTGGTGGCTCATATCTGGCCATTTTTCCATTTATGCTTGGGAATCTGCACCCCACAGCCATTAGGTGACTTGCCTAAGAGTTTGCATTTGAGTAGCGGTGTCCTGGTCCTCACCCCTAAGTCACATGCCTCAGTACCCTTCACTGGGCTACAAGAAGCCTCAGGCTCTGAGCAAGAGGTAGGGCTGAGCAGGGGCCCCAGCTGTGCCTGGTGTCCTTGGGCCTCAGACCCCCCAAGCTGAGCTCGGGGGGCAGCAGGTGGCTGATAAACAGGTTAACAATGGCCTTTCTGTCTGGGGTCACCCGACTGGTTTGTCCTTGGCACAGAAGGGACCTGGATGGGGTGGCGCAGGTGTGGCAGAGGGCCCTGGAGAGGGGCCATATGTGCACCACATGTGTGCCTGGGTCCTGCAGGCTGGGTACGTTCAGGGGCTCACATCCAATTGCACACCACACACCCTCAACACCATGAGAACCTGGCTCTGAGCTGTACCTGCAGCTGGGTAAAGTGGGGACTAGCTCCTCCTCCAAGCCTCAGTCTGCCCATCTGCAAGGGGTTTCAACAATACCCCTTGAATATGAAGAGGATGACCCAATATAAGATCCTGCAGGCCCAGGGGAGGGGACAACCACAGGATGAGGCCTCAGGTGGTGGGAAGGCTCCAGTGCAGAGGACACAGCTATGCAAAGGCCCCAGGGCAGAGGACACAGCTGTGCAAAGGCCCCAGGGCAGAGGACACAGCTGCGCAAATGCCCTGAGGCAGAATGGAGCCTGCTCACTGCAGACAGAACCTCACTGGTACCCTGTTTGGAATTAGGGCCCACTCCAGCAAGCAAACTCCTCTTCATCCTTCAAAGCCCTAGCTTCTACAGTTGAGTTCTTCACAGGTGCTCAGTCCTGTTGCCATGGTAACTGCATCCATCTCTATCTTCTCTGGAGGGACCACATGGGCTGAGTCCTCCTGTTCCTTCAGGGAAGGCTAGACCCCAAGCTCCTGCCCTCGGGGTGCATCCTCTGCCTCAGTCATGTTCCCTCAGTGACTCAGTTTCTCCACTAGCACTGACAATCCCTGACTAGAAAAGCTCCCGTACACTGGTCTAATTTCCCCACTGGTGCATGGGGTTCTTTGTGGTTCAGAGGCCTCCTGGAGGGTGGGATTGGCCTGGGTCTGTCTCTCTCTCTCTCTCTCTCTCTCTCTCTCTCTCTCTCTCTCTCTCTCTCCTCTCTCTCTCTCTCTCTCTCTCTCTCTCTCTCTCTCTCTCTCCTGTGTGGTTCTGAGGAAGAACACATTTCCTCACCTCCCTCTGAGGGCCCCTGGGCCCAGCCCCAACCATTGATGGGACACGAGTCTGGGGCAGCCAGCGACGCACATCTGGGGGCAAACCCACATCTGCAGAGCACAGCTGGCTCCCACACAGTGTCTGCAGGGCTGGGTGGCTAAGGGGCGGCTCGGGGGTAGACAGGGGAGGCACAGGCAGACACAGGCTGGTCAGCAGGGGGTGCCCCGAGACTCAGAAGGTCTGGCACCCCAGTTTGTCACCAGCAACCTTGGTTCTCTTCACTAAGATGGGCCATTTTGTCTGCACCTGATAGGTGGAGTAAATGGTGAACCAGAGGAGGGAATTAACTCACTAGACTGGTGTGTGAGTGCTATTCTTATTTATTTTCACTTTATGTGTGAGTGTATCCCCTGCATGTATGTAAATGCGCCCATGTCATGCAATGCCTGCGGAGGCCAGAAGAGGGCATAGGATGCCCTATAACTGGAGTTAGGAATGGTTGTTAGCTGCCATGTGAATACTAGGAACTGAACCCAGAGAAACAGGCACAGAGAGGTTAAGTGATTGCTCAATGTCACACAGCAATGGGATGGATTTAAACTCAGGTGAGAACTTTCAGTGACTCTGCAACCTCAGCTGGGGACCCCTGCAACAGGTCTGGAAAAAATATGAGCGGCAAGGCAGGCCCAGAGAGGTGCAGTGTTTCTCCCTAAGACATACAGCAAATTGGAAGCAGCGTCCAGCCTGGATCAGGCTTCCAGCATATTCAGTCCACAAACACTTAATGAGCACCTTGGTATAACATGGAACATGTCTTGGGCTGGAGGCAAGAGATTTAGTGTTATTAAAAAGACTCAATTTACGCCAGGTGTGGTGGCGCACGCCTTTAATCCCAGCACTCGGGAAGCAGAGGCAGGTGGATCGTTGTGAGTTCAAGGCCAGCCTGGTCTACATAGTAAGTTCAGGTCAGCTGGGACTACAGGGAGACCCTGTCTCAAAAAGACCAAAAAAAAAAAAAAAAAGACTCAATTTAGCAGGATATGGTTGGTGGTGCACACCTTTAATCCCAGCACTTAGGCAGCATCTCTGTGAGTCCGAGGCCAGCCTGGTCTACATAGCGAGTTCCACGCCAGCTGAGGCTACAGGGAGACCCTGCCTCAAAAAAGCAAAACTAAGAAATAAAAGAGGGAAGTGGTGACATGACCCCAGAGCCCTGAGGGACCCCTCAGCTGGGGCACCTGGAGCCAGCCTTTCTTGAAGCTCCCCACCCGGCCCCACCTGCCAGCTCGTAAAATTCCCACCTTGTGCACGATGTGTGTGGCAGGCCGGAGGGGCCCCCTGGATAATGGCTTGAAGCTTAATGAGAGCTGGTACTGAGCTGCTGGCCAGGGGCCCAGAGGACGCTGGGCAGCCAGCAAGGGGGGAAGCACCCAGCATCGGCTGTCCGGAGACACTGACCATCTGGCATGAAGGGAAACTGAGGCAGGCGCAGCCCCCCCCCAATGGGGCTGGAACTGGGGGGACCCTGCCTACCGTTTCCTCACCCCCACCCTACATTGAAATTTGGTCTCCCATCCCGGATGGATGATATTGCTAAGCCCTGAAAGCTGCTCACTCTCTGAGCCTCAGTTTCCCCAGATAGGAAAGAGAAGTCCTGCTAGGAGCTGGGGGGGGGTCTGCCTGATTTCTCTGAGGACACACTCAAGCCTGCTTTGTTTTCCTGCTTATTTATCTCTTTTTTCGTTTTTGAGATAGGGTCTCACTATGTAGCCCAGGCTGGCCTGGGACCCAGGATCCTCCCACCTCAGCCTCTGAGTAGCCCAGATGACAGGTTATGTCACCACTCCCTGTTCCCAGTCCATTTAGCTTAGACAAGGGGGCACTCTGGTCCCTTTTGGTCTCCTCATAGAACCTTCTAGAACATTTACTGCCAGGTGGCTCTTCTGTTCATGTGCACTCCCCTTACTCTGTCTTCCCTCCTAGCCAGGGCACCCACTGCACCAGTAGGGACCGTCTTTTCCCACTTGCCTGGCCTGTTACCGCTGGCTAGTTCTGCCTGGCACTCAATAGTTGCTCACAAGTAGATGGGGGGGGGATTGTATTTGCCCCCTAGAGTGTCCTTTGAGGCCGCGACCCTTGACCTTGGGGGCGGGGATCAGGGACTCCATCAGCAAAGACAGTCCAATTCCACTTTAGGAACTTCCTCCTCTTCAGCACAGCCTCTACCTCTAATGATACATCCTTTTCTTCATTTTCCCTCTGCCAACCTCTCAGAAAGACTCTCTTACCAGGAGAGGGACAAATCCTACAGGTAGCATTTGGGAACCCTGTGCCCCCTCCTCTGCAGAAGAGGGGATGTTTGTTTTCTGACTCTGTTTGTTTTCTGACAGCTGGCTGCTGGTGATTTGCCTAGGGTTTTGGCACCGGCTTGGGAACCAGGACCCTCAGAAGTCCCAGGATGAAAAGGAAAGTTGTCCCCTGAGCCCCCCGGGCAAGGGGCTGGGGTGCAGAGAAGCTGGTAGGGCTGGAATCTGCCTGCCATTGACATCCTCCAGGGCTGGTCACGCCCCAACGGGGCTTCCTCAGCCCCGGGCACTTAGAGATACAAAGAGCGTCAAAGATTGTCAATACCAGCGGATGTGAGGTCAGGAGCAGGCATGAAGGAAGGAATGTCAGGGGTTCAGTTTCCAGCACAGACCCCCAGGCTCCCAGCTCAGACTGCTGAGCCCAAATGGGCCAAACAGCCCGCACCCCCAATCTATGACCTACCTGGTGTCTACCTACTCTCTGCAGCAATCGGGGCTTCCTGACTTCTCACCCACAAACCAACTCTGGGGTTGGCTTGGAGCAAGAGTGGAAAAAGTAGGGTTAGACACCCTCCACTTCAAATCTGAGCTTTGCCCTTAAGGGACACCCCCCCCTCAAAGTGTTCCACGCCCTCTTGTGGCTGAACACACAACTCCAGGCGCTCAGAGGCCGGGCCTCACCAGGAGGACACCGTGTCCCCGGCCGCTGAAAGGCAACGGACAGATGTTTATTTCTGGGCGCAGCTGGGCCTCAAAAGGCAAGCTCACCACCCCAGTTTTGCTACCATCTCCGTGTCCCCCCAACACCTCCTGTGGATAAAGCACCCTCAGAGTGTATAAGTGGGGTGTGTACCATTCTGGAATCTTGGACCTGGAAAAGGGGGCTCCGGGGGTCCCTGGTAGACAGCTGCCCTTGGAGAGGCACCGATGGGGTGCAGGAGGCCGGGCACGGTGCCCCCCACTGCAGTGGCCTGCAGTGTGCATGGGTCTGTGGCCTCCACTGTAACCCTGGAGGGTGGCTTGGCTTGGGGTTCCCATCACATTGCTTACCTGTTGGGGGGCTCCAGATGACCCGGTCAGTGGTGACTCCTGCCCCCCGAGCCCGGCCCGGCTCCAGCCACCGCGTGCGCCATCCGGATCGCGGGGACCCGAGGGGACCCTGGGACCCCGTGCCGGAGGAGGCCACTGCGAAGGGTGCAGGTCGCGGGCCGGGCCATGGGGTCCCCCCTTTGCTCTCTCTCTCTTCCTTCCCGGGGCTAAATGCACCCCGGGACCGTGCAGAAGAGAAGTTCGGGTGCGCCCTGGGTGCAAAGCCAGGCGGAGATCGCAGGGCGCGGGGCGCACGGACCGAGCACCGCGCGCTCTCCCGCCGCTGCTGCCGGCGGGGCTGAGGGGCGTGGTCTTCTCCTGGGGGCGTGGTCCGGGCGTGGTTTAGCGTTTCCCGGGCTCAGGAGCCGCCCTCGTCCCTCCCACAGCCAGAGGGGTGTGCCACGAGCACAGGTGGCAGGAACGCAATCCGGACTCCCAGGACACTCCTTTATCCGAAACTTTGCTCCCCAGATCTAGAAGTCAGGCCCCCAATTCCTCACCTACACCCCCTAAAACTCCCCATCAGAGGGAACGCCTAGAGCACCGCACCCCCCCCAAAGCTAGCTGTTCTCCATCCTCTGTTGGCATCTGTGTTGAAGTCTAGAGTCCAAGCACGTCTTCACGACCCTCCATGGAGAACCAAAGGCCCCCACAAGTGCTCCCCATTCCTACGTCCACCCCGAAAAGCTAAAGAAGCCGCCCATCCCTGAGAAGCCCTTTCAGGAAAACTGAGACCCAGAGATTTTCTAAAGACACCCCAGGATAGCCCAGGACTAAAGAGGATCCCATGGTCCACAGTGGACCCCGTCCATCAACCCTGCCCACTCATTCTGGCTTCAGAGTTCTGCAAGAGGCACTTCTCACTGCTGACTTCCCGCTCAAACGTCCCATCAGGAGCATCAACAAGCCCCACCGCTCCCCACCTGCAATCTCGAACCGCCCCCTAGCGGAGCCCGGCTGACTGGGGGAGGCGGGGCTATGACAGGTGTGGCCACGCCCCGGCCACGCCCCTCTGCCGAGAAACCTCGCCCTGGGGTCCGCCCTCGGCCTCCCAGTCTCCCAGTGCGCAGGTGCACAGCTCCCATCAGCCTGGCCTCCATCTGGGTTCTAGTGCCCGTTCCAGGTGCTGGGGACACCCCACGTGGACGTTGTACGCATGTGGGCAGGGTGAGGCCACAGTGTGGATTTGGGGGACTTGGAACAGGACAGCAGTAGAGATCTGGAAGTTTCCTATTTCCTGTGCTCCGAGTGACCTTGGACAGCTCATCTTCCTGCCCTGTGCCTCAGTTTCCCCATGCAATCTGCTCAGTAGCTCGTCAGAGGTTGTGGGGGCCTGAGTGAGTCTGTCACTGTGCCTGGAGTGTGGAGGACCGTGTGCAGTGAGTCTGGCAGTCTCAATATCCTGATGGGGACAAGGGTGTGGCACAGGGAGATGGGAAGATGGCATTAGGGTAGGAATCCTTTAAAACTCCATTCCAGACAGGTGTGGTATCACACACCTGTCATTCCAGCACTCAGAAAGCAGAGGTGGGAGGATCTCTGTGAGATGAAAGCCACCTTGGTCTACATAGCGAAGGTCTACAGGCCTGCTGGGTCTACAGGGAGACCCTGTCTCAAGAAACCAAAAAACAAAAGAACCTTTATTCCAGGGCTGGAGAGTCAGCCCAGTGGTTAAGAGCACTGGCTGATCTTGCACAGGACCTGGGTTCAGTTCCCAGCACCCACCTGGCAGCTAACAACCATTCATAACTCCAGTTCCAGGGGATCTCACACCCTCTTCTGACCGCCTTGGGCATTGCATGCACATGGTGCACTTACATGCATGCAGGCAAAACACTCACACACATAGAATAAAAATAAATACTTGCTGTGCCTGGTGGCGCACACCTTTAATCCTAACCAGGAGGCAGAGGCAGGTGGATCTTGCTAAGATTGAGGCCAGCCTGGTCTACATAGTGAGTTTCAGGACAGCTGGGGCTACGGGGAGACCCTGTCTCAAAAATAAACTATAAATAAATAGATAAATAAATAAACTCTGTTCCAGTCAAGTACTCATGCACCCAGTCCCCACTGTCACACAAAGCTGGCCCCCCTGGTGAGCAGGTGCCTGCCACACACACAAAGTCAGTACCATTCAGACCACAGGCCCTGTGCACACATGAGGCACACTGCCTTTCCTTGTACACATGCACACACTCACACACAGACACAGAGACACACACAGCTGTCCCTTTGCAACCCTCCAGGCACACACAGTCCTGAGCTGGCTTTACCCACCGTCGGGCTGAGGCACTTCCTGAGGCTTGGGCTCTACTGTGGCATGAGCTGGTGAACACACACACCCGTGTGTGTTACACTCGTTGCTGGTGCAAAGACCCACACAGACACAATTCAGAACGAGTGCATAAAAATCTGTAGCTCTTGCTCACATACACACACTCACACTCAGGGTGGGTGTGGGGGGCTGGGTCCCCATTTGCACACATGCACAGCTGGCCAGAGCAAGTTCTCTGTGAAGCTGTCACCAGCCGCCCTGTGGCCACCTCAGCTCACCCGGCCGCACTGTGACTGGGGTCCATGGGGGTGGGGCAGCCGACACGGGGAGCAGGACACATGTGCCCACCATGTGGACGCTCGTAAACCGGTTGTCCTGGTAACAACAACTTGAAAGACCAGCTTTTTCCCCTCTGGGATGGGGGGGCCACGGTGGGGGCAGGGGGTGGAGCTGACACCAGGCAGGCAGACAGATGCAGAAGCGGCACCCACCCTGTGACCCCAATTCACAGACACCCACAGAGAAGATCTCGTCAACCTCAGAGGCACAAAGTGGTTGCCTGGCTCAGGGCCGGACGTTGTCACACCAGAAACACCAGTCCTAACAATCCTGAGTCACCCCCACACTGTCACCCCTCCTCACCCCCAGACAGGCTATGACGGACAGACGCCCAGCTGGGAACTGGGGCACATAGACACATGGACACACCTCTCTAGAATTCTCCACCCCCAGCGGAGATGAGCCAGTCCCCACCCTACCCCTGCTGGGACCTGGGGTGGGGGTAGGGGACACCAGCTCTCTGGAGACCAGGCCTGGGGGTGTCACTTCCTTCAGTTGTCCAGGAGGTCCAGGGTTCCTGGCTCTCGAAGTCTGCAGTATGGTTTACAGTATTTTATATTATGGACTGCATCAATATTCAAACCTTTCATGCCAGGGGTAGGACTGTGGGGGAAACTGAGGCTCAAAGAGGCACAAAGGTGTGCAACCCCCTTAATCTCTTTCAAGGATCCCAGGTGACTGAAACCTGAGTCCCCAAGCCAGCCTGGCCTCCCTGGGTGTGTTTGCCTGGAAATGAATTCTTTCACAGTATCTATCTGTTCCCATAGTCCCAAACCTGCCACCCAGCCTACTCTGTGACCAACAGATGTGCTTGTGAAACCTGAGGATCAGTGAGGTCATGCACCCCCAGGTCACACAGCAAAGGGGCTCCCAAGTAAGTCACAGAGTATTCCACCTGTCCACCCACCTGGCCCCACCTGCTCCTCAGCTGGCCGGACCCTTCCTGGAGGCTATTGTCTCCAAGGGGACCTGTT
Source organism: Nannospalax galili (assembly GCF_000622305.1). Lineage (NCBI taxonomy): Eukaryota > Metazoa > Chordata > Mammalia > Rodentia > Spalacidae > Nannospalax > Nannospalax galili. Next base: position 1,001,022 of record NW_008341457.1, on the reverse strand, counting down.
TTGTTCTTAGGTGGGGACCCAGGCCGAGGTGTGGGTAAGCCAGTGGCTACCAGCGAAGACATCAGCTTGGCTGGGGGAGAAGTTTCCATCTCAGTGTTAGGAGCTGGTCCAGGCCCAGTGAACCTGGGGCTGCACCCCAGGAGGACCCCAGGGACTGGCCTGGCAGGGCCGTCTTCTGTCCCTCTTGGCTACTTCCACAAAACTATTAACTGTACATGTACCATCGCACAGAGTGTGTGTGTATGTAAGACAGCTGGCCAGTCTGTTGAAATGGCTCCTTGATGCATTTGGGGTCTAGCCCTGGGTACCTTCTATCTGATGGGGGAGTGTCTTTGGGGCTTCCCTCTAGAGTGGAGTTCTTGTGTTAAGAAAGGGTCTCGCACTGTAGCCTAGGGTGGCTTGGGATGACCTTGAACTCCTGATCCTCCTGCCTCTACCTCCCCAGTGCCGGGATGACAGACCTGGGCCACCATACCCCATTAATCATTACTGAGGATGGAAGTCAGGGCTTCATGCAGAGTAGGCAATCTACCAACTGAGCCACAAGCACTCTACCCACTGAGCCACAAGCACTCTACCAACAGAGCTACAAGTACTCTGCCCACTGAGCTACAAGCACTGAGCTGGTAAACTCAGCCCCAGTCCCAGGTTGACCTACTGTGTGTGTTTCTGACAAGGCATTGCTCTGGAACTCTCCTTCCCCTCCACCTCCCCAGTGGTAGGATGACCTGCATGGGTGATCTTGCCTAGTTTTCAGCTTTGGGTTCTGGAACTTTGGGGTTGCCAGAATGACTGTGCCCTGAGTTGAGGGAGGGACATAGTGAGGCCTCTGTTCAGATAGGACCCTGAAACTGACACCCCTTCTGGCCTCAGGGAAGGGGTCACATTGGCCAGAGGAGGCCAGGATGGGGCCCTGGAGGCCTGAGGACGGCAGATCCAGGTCTGGATGGTAAAAACAGGGCCAGGCTGCTCCCTGGGGGGCCACTGACAGCCCAGGGTCACAGGTCAGGGCCGGGTCCCCGGGGGTCTGGGGCCAGCAAGGTGGGGAACCCATCAAGCCAGCCACCTGCACAGATGGAAAATGCCACAGGCCGAGCTGGGGACGGGGCGGCGCAGCGCAGGGGGCGGGGCTGGCCGGGCCGGGGCGGGGCCGCGGCTTGCCCTCGGGCCTGGCTGGCGGGCTGTCCTGCACGCCTCCAGCCGAGCAGCAAGGTGCCTGGGGCTCTGGCTCTCCGGCCGCCGCCGCCCTGGCTCCTGTCATCCCGCGTCCTTGGCCCAGGCTGCTCTAATCCCGGCTCCTAGCTTGTGTGGTGATAAGGAGCCAGCTGCAGACGCAGATAAAGGGATGGCAGACACACAAATCCGGGGAGGCCAGCGGTTGGCACCCAGCCGGGGCCGCACCTGCCAGACGGCTGCCACCCACAACCCCATCCCGAGAGGGGCCGGAGGGACGCGGACTGGAGGGAAAGCCCAGGAGACAGACAGCCCAGCCCATCAGCCTGACGCATGGGAAGAGCTGAGGCGGGGTTGACGGGACGCGTTTTGGGCTGACCCGGGGTACAGAGGAGACCCTGTGTCAAAAAGACATAGAGGAGGAGGCTGGAGAACAGGCTCTGAGGTTAAAAGCACTGGCGCTTGCAGAAGACCCGGGTTCGAATCCCAGCACTCACACTGCCGCTAACAATCATCCCCAGTTCCAGGGCGTCCGACTGTCGCCTTCTTCTGACCTCTCTGGGCATTGCATGACACAGGTGCACTTACATACGTGCAGGTAATACACATAAAATGAAAATGATATTTAAAGAAATTTTTATTGATGCTGGGTGTGGTGGTGGACACTTTAATTCCAGCACTCGGAGAGGCAGAGGCAGGCGGATCTCTGTAAATTCAAGGCCAGCCTGGTCTTCTACATAGTACATTCCAGGCCAGCTGGGGCTACAGGAGACCCTGTCTAAAAAAAAAAAAACAAAAAACTTCTGTATGAAATACACAAAAATTCAATTAAAATTTTTTTTTAGTCTTTTTGCGCCATGATGCCCAGCTCATCTCGATCAGTCTTAATCATCTTTATACCCATTGGCACTCTCCACACTCCTACATAAGTGCTCAATAACCCCCACTGGAGTTCATACATTCTGTCGTTTGTGTTAAGGCCTATAGTGTCAAGTCAGTGTCCCCAGACGATGCCCAGTGCAAGCTCATCTGCTGAGGTCTAGTCAGCCTTCTAGAATCCCTCACTTTAGGAAGATCAGCTCTTCCTCACCCAACAGTAATCAGTTGCCAATAGTTCTTCAGCTAAGATTGGGGTCAGCTGTCCATTTCCCCAGTTCTGTGCTCGGTTTTTGTCTGCTTGAGTTTGCATATGGGTCCTGTGCATGCTGACACCATTGCTGCAGGTTCATATGAGCAGAGTCCCAGGAGCTTGTAGGACTCTATTTCCATATGGTCCTGCACCTCCTCCCTGGCTCTTACAATCATTCTGTCCTGCTCTTCTGTGATGGTCCCTGAGTCCTGGGTGGGTGGCGTTTAATACAGAAGTCCTCTCCAAGGACTCACACTCTGCAGATTTAATCTCTATTTTTTGGCCATTTGTGTTCCTGGCCCTCTGTTGCCTGAAAGAGCTTCACTGATGAGAATTGAGAGATACCTTAGTGTCTGTACCCCTTGTTCTATGTTCCATGAGCATTAGGTGTAGAGGTTGCATTGTAGATGTGCCACTTAGGCCTGGCCAGTTCACAATGTCTGATGTGACCAGTGGTACTCTGGAATACTCTCCATCTGGTGGAAAAGATGCATCTTTGATGAGTGGTGACTGGGGTATCTGTAAATACAAGTTATACATATTTTGCATATAGTAAGAAATTACATTAGTCTAGGGATGTGACAGTCTTGGGGTTTTATAGTACATTAAAAAAAAAAAGCTCACAGGGATCTTACATCCTCTTCTGGCCTCCCTGTGTACTCACACTCACATGTACATACTCACACACATATTTAAAAATAAAGAGTTGAAAGTGATTCTGTTCTACTTACCATATTTGAGACCAGCCTGAGACATGAAACTTTGTTTCAAAAAACAAACAAAAGGGGGTTAGAGAAATGGCTCAGTGGTTAAGAACACTGGCTGTTCTTGCAGACCTGGATTCGAATCCCAGCACCCCCATAGCAGCTAACAACTGTCCATAACTCCAGTTCCAGAGGATCTGACAGCCTCTTCTATCCTCTGAGGGCATTGCACAACACGGATGCACTTACCTACATGCAGGAAATACATGCATACACATAAAATAAAAATAATAAATAAAATTAAAAAAAAAAAAAAACAAAAAGAAGCCAGCTGGGTGTGGTGACCCACACCTTTAGTTAGTCCCAGCATTCAGGAGGTAGAAGCAGGAGGATCTCTGTGAGATGGAGGCCAGCCTGAGCTAGATAGTGAGTTCCAGACCAGCCTGGGCTACAGGGAGACCCGAGGCTAAACACCGTGGATGAAGTCATCTTCTGTGGGTGCCAAGGTCCAGTGCGAACAATAAATATATGTCCAGTGAGTCACAGACTCCTCCCCAAAGAAGACACTAGAGTCATGTCACCCCAAGTGCAAGGTGGTTGGGTGCAGGGAACAGTGTTTGGGGGATGTCATACAGGGCTGGGCTTTAAGGAGCCGTGGAAGGATTGAGAGTGGTAGGACAAGGGTTGGAATGGAGCACTTACATAAGTGCTCAATAACTGCTTAGCTCCGGGTAAGCAGTCAGTGCCATTATGTGCATATTATCATAAATACTATAGATCATGGTAAATAGTCTACACTGTGTTGTGAATGTGAATATCATGGTTATCAATTGCTGGTTTGCCACTTCCTCTTCCAGGAAGCCAGCTGAAATTGCCTTAGATGGTACCAGCTAAAAGAACTTTGAGGGAAATCTTGTTCTTGAGGTCAAATTCTGTGGGCCTCAGTGTCCCTCCACTGAATTCCTCCTCAAAGAGATGGTAGGCACACTCTAAAGGTAGAGCAAGGCCCTCCAGCCTCCAGACTTCCCAGAATTGGTTTTCATATTTCACCATTGCGATTCCCATCTCATTCTGTAGGGTTGATGGAGGGCTGTGGTGCAAACTCACCAAGGAAAAAGGTGATGTAGGACTTTAAAAAAGGTGCTGGAGACATGGCTCAGCAGTTAACAGCCTTGACTGCTCTTGCAGAGGGCCAGGGTTTGATGCCCAGCACCCATATGGCAGCTAACAATCTTCTGTAATTCTAGCTACAGGGGATCCAACGCCCTCTTCTGGCCTTCAGGACATTGCATGCACATGGTTGCACTGCTGAGCCAGATTCTGATTTTGATTTTTCTCCATGTAGCCCAGGCTGGTCTCAAACTATGTAGCCTAGGATGACTCTGAACTCCTGATCCTCCATGTTCCCACTTCCGGAGTGCTGGCAGGAAAAGGTGTGGACTACCATGCCTGGTTTCTGTGGTGCTGGGGGTGAATCCAGGGCCTCCTGCTTGTCAGGAAGAGTGCCCAGCCCACTGAGCTATATCCCTAGCCATCCTTAAATATTTTATTTATTTATTTATTTTTGTCCTTTTGATACAGGGTCTCCCTGAAGCCCCAGCTGTCCTGAACTCACTATGTAGACCAGGCTGGCCTTAAACTCACAGAGATCCGCTTGCCTCTGCCTCCCGAGTGCTGGGATTAAAGGCGTGCATCACCACGCCCGGCAATATTTTAATTTTTTAAAATTAGAATAATAATTGTGGACCAGCGAAAATGGCTCAGCAGGTAAAGGCGCTTGCCGCCAAGCCCAACCACTCAAGTTCAATCCCCATGGCGAAAGAACCCCAAAAGTTGTCTTCTGACTCCCACATACACACCATGACACACTTAAGTTCCCCCTCCCCAAATAAATGAGTAAATGTAATAAAAAAGAAAAAAGGGCCGGGTGTGGTGGGGAACGCCTTTAGTTGCGGCACTCGGTAGGCAGACACAGGTGGATGTCTATGAGTTCCAGGCCAGCTGGGACGACAGGGAAACCATGTCTCAAAAAGATTTAAAAAAAAAAAAAAAAAAAAAAAAAAAGAGAGAGCAGCCGAGCGTAGTGGCGCACGCCTTTAATCCCAGCAATCGGGAGGCAGAGGCAGGCGGATCTCTCTGAGTTCAAGGCCAGCCTGGTCTACATAGTGAGTTCCAGGACAGCTGGGGCTACAGGGAGACCCTGTCTCAAAAAGACCAAAAAAAAAAAAAAAAAAAAGAGGGAAAAATACAAAAAAATCGGTGATTGCCACCTTCCATCCCTGCTTTCCACGGAGTTTACGCTCTTTAAAGCCCACCAGAATAACGGAACTTTTCTACAAGGCCATTGTGACCCACAGGTGACCAATTTGCGAGCCCCCAAGGACCCTTGACTATTTCCGGTTCCTGCAAGGTCCCACCCCTTGAGGTCCCGCCCCACGACGTCCACCCGCGCACCTTAGCGTTATTGGAGCTATCTGAGCACGTGCACTCCCTCAGGTACTGCTCTGGTGGCTGCAGGCGACCCGAAAGGCCTTCTTGCCAATACTCCAGAGCGGGCTTGAGGGGCGTCGATGGCGGAGGCCGCAGCTGATAGTGGGGGTAACGGCGATTCCGGAGTCAGTGCGGCCGAGCGGGGAGTGGCACCCATTAAAACGCAGTGAGTCGCCAGCGCGGTGCGGACAAAGTTTATGGGTTTTCTCGGCATCCGTAGAGCGGCGCGAGTGATGCATGCCGGGTGGTGTGGCAGTGACTAGCCGGAGGACACTCGGCAACGCTTCCGTTTTCTATCGGCCCTTCACTCACTCTTGGCGACAGTGCACGCTAGTGGCTGTCACACGCTTGAGGGCTAGCCGCACGCGTGTACAGCGGGCGGAAACTAGAGGCGGGACTCGGGGTGGATGCTGGGGACTGTAGTCCCTACTTAAAGCGGTGGAAAGATGGCGCGTGTGTATCGCTACTTGAGCCTTAGTTACAGATGGATACTTTGTTGTGCCGAAAGGCATCCTGGCAAACGTGGCGACTTGGCCCTCATTGCAATGCATGCTGGGACTTGTAGTTCCTATCTAGCCTAACGTGGACAGTAATTATTTGTACCTGATAACTTGTAATAAAGTGCAATTTTCAGAGTAGTGTGGGGACCTAGGGACAAAAATAAACCTTTCAAACACAAAATAAATTCTCGCTCTGGCATTGAGGTTCTCCTAGGGTGGGAGTTGGCTCGTTCCAAGTAGTGAGTCTCCTCCTGTCCTCCCTGTCAGCAGGGACATTTATCCTCACCTCCCTTTAACGACGCGGAGCTCCCAGGAGGATCAGCTCCCTGTGCAAACCTTCTTTATCCTCCCTCTCTGACAGATACTGTACCACCAAGGAACGCTTCCACGAATATCTGGTTGCAAACAAGCAGGTCAGCCAGGAAACTGGGACAAGAGACCCTGATGGCAGTGAGCCAGCCGAGCCCGAGGCCAAGAAGATCCGCCTGGAAGAAAAACAGGAGGAAAATGGGGAGACCCAGGGGGCAGCTGAGCAACCACACGCCCCCAAGAGGGCCCGGGGCCAGAACAAGAGCCGGCCCCACGTGAAACCCACACACTACGACAAGGACAGGCTCTGCCCATCCCTGGTCCAGGTGACAGCAGCCAGTTTCTGGGTCTTCCATCTGGGGGGGTCTCTGTCCCCTCTCAATCCTGGTGATCACTGTGTGATGACATATATACCTAGGGCCCTTGACTTACAATGGCTGGACTTATATTTTGACTTCTTGTTGGGTGCAGAAGTGTTATTCATTGAAGAGAGTTTTGGCCATTTCCAGGCTCATATAATACCCATTAAGATACTCTTTTCTGAGACATGGTCTCATGTTAGCCCAGGCTGGCTCAGAAAGCTCAACCCTCTTGCTTCAGCTTCCTAAGCACTAAGATGACAGCTGTGACTGCCAGGCCTGGCTTTACGTGAATACATTTTCACATATTTTGAGATGAAGTCTCACATAGCCCAGGCTGGCCTCCAATTCTCTATGTAGCCCAGGATGACCCTGAATTCCTGATTCTCCTGCTTCCACCTCCGGAATGCTGGAATGACAGATGTGTGCCACCATGCTTGGTTTCTGTGGTGCTGGGGATGGATCTGGGGCTTCATGCTTGTTAGACTGATGTTCTGCCCACTGAGCTACAGGCACCATACCCACTGAGCTACAGGTACTCTACACACTGAGCTACAAGCACTCTGTCCACTGAGCCCAGCCCCTTAATTGTATTTTTTCTTTTGCAGCATTGGCCTGTGCCCCCACCACAATTAGTCCCCTAGCGCCTGCATCACTTTTGTGCCACTCTGAAGTGCAGCACACTGGGCTCGTTGACATCAGTGCAGATACACACTGCTGGGCGGAGAACAGAGTCCTGGCCACTCCGGCTGCTCCATCATCCCTGTCTTCCTTCATGTCCCCTGTGCGCCCCGCAGGATTCAGCCTCTGCCTGTGTGTTTGGTGACCGCTGCCGCTTCCTGCATGATGTGGGCCGCTACCTGGAGAGCAAGCCGGCTGACCTGGGACCCCGCTGTGTACTCTTTGACACCTTTGGCAAGTGTCCCTACGGTGTGACCTGTCGCTTTGCAGGGACGCACCTGGGACCTGAGGGTCAGAACCTGGTGCAGGAAGAGCTGGTGGCCCATTGCACACTCCTCCCGCGTGTGCGCAATGGCCTGGATCGAGCACTGCAGCAGCAGTTGCGGAAGCGACAGGTACCCTTTGAGCGAGCTGAACAGGCCCTGCGCCACCTGGCCACCCCAGAGCAGAACAGCTGTGACACCCAACCAGACCTCGCAGGACATGGGGCTGGTATCCCGCCCAGCAGCCCGGTGCCCACCTGTGGACCTTTGACTGACGAGGATGTGATCCGAATGCGGCCGTCGGAGAAGAAACGGGTACAGGTCCCTGTCAAGGGTGACAGCTTGCAACATGGACACCAAGTCTGTCCATGATCCCATTTTGGAACTGTTGGAGGATCAGAAAGAGCTGGACACGGTCCCAGAGGGTTGTTGAGGGGGACAGGGCAACATGGAAGGTTCCTGATGGAAGGCATTGCGGTTGGGGCTTGAAGGTTGAATAGGAGGCTCTCTGGCCAGGAGAGTGGGCAGTAAAAATCATTTCTCCTAAGAGCAGAGAATTTAGCATGTGGAGAACCCCATAGCTGAAGGGAATTAGGCCAGATGGGGTTGGGGAAAGAACGTTCTAGATTGTAGGCAGATAAGCCGGCTGCAGGGTCTGCTTTCATGGGTGTTTCCTTTCTTCCCTTCTAGTTGGACATCAGCGGGAAGCTGTATCTGGCTCCGCTCACCACGGTAGGCAGCCAGTCCAGTGGATCCCTGGGCACTGTGGGGTGTTGCCTGGTGAGCCCTGGCACCTGTATGTGTCCTGTCCTATCTGCCCCAGTGTGGGAACCTGCCGTTCCGACGCATCTGCAAGCGTTTCGGTGCCGACGTGACATGTGGGGAGATGGCCGTGTGCACCAACCTGCTACAGGGACAGATGTCTGAGTGGGCCCTCCTGAAGAGACACCCCAGCGAGGACATCTTTGGGGTTCAGGTCAGTCTTAGCCCCAAGGGAGGCAGGGAGCAAAGCTCAGAGTCCACCATGTCTCCTCCCCAACCTGGTGGTTGCTACAGCAGGTGAGGGGATCAGTCCCTGACTGCAATGTGTCTCACAGCTAGAGGGCGCCTTCCCGGACACAATGACGAAGTGTGCGGAACTCCTGAACCGCACAATTGATGTGGACTTTGTGGACATCAATGTGGGCTGCCCCATCGACCTGGTGTATAAGAAGGTGACATTGGGCTGGAGAACTGGCTCAGCGGTTAAGAGCATTGGCTGCTCTTGCAGAGGACCTGGGTTCCCAGCAACCACATGGTAGCTCACAACTGTTAATAACTCCACTTCAAGGGAATCTGATGCTTCCCCCCCTTGTGGTCTCTTTGGGAACTGCATGCATGTGGTGCACCTACCCAACACACTCTCTCTCTCTCTCTCTCTCTCTCTCTCTTTCCC
>NW_008341457.1:982855-991930 GCF_000622305.1 Nannospalax galili | reverse complement strand
TCTCTCTCTCTCTCTCTCACACACACACACACACACACACACAATAAAAAAATCAATAAAAGGTGACAGATCACTCATCCCTGGAGCCCAGGATGGGGGTGACCCAGTATTAGCCCCCAGCCCCGCTGACCTCATGCCTCAGTTTCCCCATCCCGACACACAGAGTACCAAGTTGAGTGGCGGAGAATTCAGCTGCATGCAGGTGACTGTGAGGGGGGCTATCTCTGCATTTCTGGGGGTCACCAGGTCCCCATGTCCCACAGGGTGGTGGCTGTGCACTCATGAACCGCTCAACCAAGTTCCAGCAGATTGTTCGGGGCGTGAATGAGGTAATCCCAGCTCCCCAGAGACACGTTGTACCTCCATCCCCATATGTACTCCATCTCACATGGTACCCCCATTCCTACTGGGTGGCACCACGTGTTTTCTCTGTCACTTATCCCCACAGGTGCTGGATGTACCTCTGACTGTGAAGATGCGTACAGGTGTCCAGGAGCGTGTGAGCCTGGCACACCGCCTGCTGCCTGAGCTCCGGGACTGGGGTGTTGCTCTGGTCACGGTGGGTCAGGGTGCCATGGGGTCAGGACTTGGGGATCGCCATGGCCCTCCCCCTTTCTATCTGATTCTTATTATCACTCTGTACCGCCTCATTGCCTCTGTCCCCCGCGGCCTCTTTCCCAGCTCCATGGTCGCTCTCGGGAACAGCGCTACACCAGGCTGGCCGACTGGCCCTACATTGAGCAGTGCGCCAAGGTGGCCAGCCCCATGCCTCTCTTTGGTAGGTGCCAGAAGTCATGAGGGCCACTTAGGCCACAGCAGGGAGGATGCCAGGTTTTGGAAACTCCAAGACCCATGATGTCCCCCAACTATACTCTGTGTCCCCTCAGGAAATGGGGACATCTTGTCCTTTGAGGATGCCAACCGTGCTATGCAGACTGGGGTTGCAGGTGTCATGATTGCCCGGTGAGTGCCAGCCATTGGGGTGGGGCGTGTGTTCTTGAAATTTATGCAACTAGAGCTAATGGATGGGAGAGGCCTGGGCTGTGTGGTGACTGTGGCCAGGAGGTGCCAGGTCCTTGCTGACCATCCCCACTGACAGTCCCCTTTGACCGTACACCTCTGACCACTGCAGTGGCGCCTTGCTAAAGCCCTGGCTGTTTACGGAGATCAAAGAACAGAGACACTGGGACATCTCATCAACTGAACGCCTGGACATCCTGAAGGACTTCACCCACTATGGCCTGGAGCACTGGGGCTCTGACACGCAGGGTGTGGAGCGTACCCGGCGCTTTCTTCTAGAGTGGCTCTCCTTCCTGTGCAGGTGGGCACCAGGCTGGGTGAGTGGTAGGCCAGGGCTGGACATGTAGCCACAAGCTTCACCTGGCTTTATTGCCTCCTCGGCCCCAATCCACAGGTATGTGCCTGTGGGCCTACTGGAGAGACTCCCTCAGAGGATCAATGAGCGGCCACCTTACTACTTGGGCCGGGACCACCTGGAGACACTCATGGCCAGCCAGCAGGCTGCAGACTGGATTCGAATCAGGTACCCACTGGCCTGGCTGGGCTCTGCAAGGCAATGCCGGGAATGTCAGGCCTGACCTGCCACTCCTGTTCCCACAGTGAGATGCTGCTTGGACCAGTTCCACCGGGCTTTGTCTTCCTGCCCAAGCACAAGGCCAACGCCTACAAGTAGCAACGAAGACAATAAATTCTATTCTTTTACAATTTCTTTTTATTTGTGTTTTGAGACAGAGTCTCACTATTGTAGCCCTGCTGACCTGGAACTCACTGTATAGACCAGGCTGGCCTCCATCTCACAGAAATTCACCTGCCTCTGCCTTCTGGGACCTGAGATTAAAGGCGAGTACCCCTGAAATTAGAAGCATGTGCTGTCATTTAGATTAGAGCCCCCCCCCCCCCGGCTTTTTTTTGTGACAGGGTCTCATGTAACTCAGGCTGGCACTGAACTCCTGATCCTCCTGCCTCCACTTCCTGAGTGCTGGGAGACTGGAGCCACCACACTCACTTTACAGTGGTGCTAGGCAAGCACTCTACCCAGACCAAGCCTCAATTTCCATCTTGGTTTCTGAGTCAAGGTCTCATGCAGCCAGGGTGACCTTCAGCTCCTGATCCTTCTGCCTCACCTCTGGAGTGCTGGGACAGACAGACAGACAGGTGTGCACCACCTCTGGGGTGCTGGGACAGACAGGTGTGCACCACCTCTGGAGTGCTGGGACAGACAGGTGTGCACCACCTCTGGAGTGCTGGGACAGACAGGTGTGCACCGCCTCTGGAGTGCTGGGACAGACAGACAGGTGTGCACCACCTCTGGAGTGCTGGGACAGACAGACAGGTGTGCACCACCTCTGGAGTGCTGGGACAGACAGACAGGTGTGCATCACCATACCCAGCTTTCTTAAGAGTTTTTGTGACAAGGTGGCCTCTCCCTATCTGTCCTTGATTGAATTCTGGTCCCTGTACACTCTGAATTCTTTCCTGGAGCCTCCTGGCCACCCTGTTTCACTGGCGAGCATCCTCAGGGCTGTGGTTCAGGGCACCCTGCCCCAGGACGGCCTGTACAGGTAGTGGGAGGCACCTTCTTTGCCACCTGCCCACCTCACCCCAGAACCTGACAGGTTTCCTGGTCTTGGCCTGGAACCCGACACCTAGCAACAGGGCAAACAGAACCCAGTGGGGCTCTGCCTCTGAGGTGCCTCTGCTGCTACCTGGGGCCCCGTTTCCCCCATGCAGCACCCCAAAACCCAGTACTTCCCAGCTGTTCCCCAGGAAGGCTTCGGCCTACAGGGCCTGAAGGGTGTCGAGGTGCCAGGTGGCCTGGAGCCCCTTCCTGCCGTGGGTACGATGGTGATAGCCTGCAGGGGTGTGTGATGGCCATGGTGCCTGGGCTCCTGGCCCCACCCACCCGATGCCTTTATCCACAGCCAACGCCAGCCTGCGCTACCAGCCCCCCAACACGGATAAAGATGTGTTTCCAGCCCCTCCAGCAGGTACTGGCCAGCCACCCCTGCATCTTGCCATTAGCAGGCCCCTGCCCCAAGATGAGACCCCAACATTGACAGCGGGTCCCTCCCTTGCCCCAGACAGGTTCCTAAATGTGTTCCTGAGCTAAATGTGTCCCATAGTTTGAAATGAGCCCAGAGACCAGGCCACTCATTCTTTGTTTAAAACTTTCTTCAGTAACTCCTGTCCTTAGTTAAGGCTCTAAAGGCCTGCACCTGGATCCTGTAGACCCCCCGAGGCCATGGCCTCCTAGAAAAACACAAGAAACCAACCCATGTCACCCCCATGCCAGACCCCAGTCTCCGTATGTTCTGCCTTGCCATGAACCTCCAAATACCAAGCACTTGCCTCTACTCCCCAAATGACCCCCAAAGGCACAGACGGTTTCCTTTGGGCCTCACAGACGAGGCCATGGTGTTGTCTGTGAGGACCTCTGAGTGTCCCGGCTTGCCATCCTGCAGGCTTCCATATGGCCCCCTGTGGCTGCTGCTTCGACCCCCGCATATACCGCATCGAGTGGGCCACCTCTGACTTCGGACGGTCATCCCTGTACAAGCCGGCGGTGGCTGGGGATCCCTCCCAACCTGGTGGCTACCTGCTGGAGCCCCCATCCTACCTCAAGGCCCCAGGGCCACCGCCTCCACTGTACCCTCACTACCAGCTGGCCCTGAGTGGCTCTCAATACGTCATGTCCTACTTTGTACCTAAGGAGCCTGGGCCTGAGGCATTGGGCTTTGTGGGGGATGGAGGGCCCCCCAAATTCCTTGAGATGCTCGGAGGAGGCCTGGTACCCCCACTGACCCCCAAAGAAAGCAAACCATCACCGATGCTTGTAACACTCCCCATGGACCACGTGCTGCCACCTGGGCCCTACAGCCCCCTTGGTGGCCAGGCTGGCCTGTACCAAGATGGCCAGGTGGCCATGCGACCTGTCGAGGTGTCCAGAGAGCCGCAGGGTGGCTGTGTGGCGAGGCCGGGTCTGCGGTGCCCACCAGGGCCTGTGGAGCCCAGGGTGACCGATGCAGAGGACGTGGCCCCCATGGCCACAGGTGAGGCCATGCCCCCTGAAGTGGCCCATGCTTTCTTCTTGCCAGACAAGATCCTTCTAGAAGATGCCATGAAACTTTTTGATTGTCTCCCGGGAGGTGCAGAGCCCGAGGCCACCCTGCACAGGATCCCTGGGCCTGGCCTGCCGGACAGTGGCAGTGGTGGGGGTGACTCAACAGCTGACATCCGCTCCTTGCACCTGCCGGACGAGCTGCTGTCCTTTGACTACAGTGTCCCCGAAATCCTGGATGTAGTGACCAATGTCGATTACTTTTTCAACTTTAAAGCACTGGATGATGAGCCACCACCACCCCATCCAGGGCCCCCTGTCGCTGACACCATGGCCCCTGGCTTGAAGTCCCATCCATGTGGGAAAAAGGGAGCTTTGACCAGCAAGAAGGGCAAGTTGGATGCAAGGAACAAGCAGGCTGTGGGCCTGGCTGGCACTGCTGCCCCAGGACCAGGCTGGACCCAGGAGCCACCACACCATTAAATAGCGATTTGATCTCTCAGTTTGTGTCCCCTCTGTGGCCTCAAGGTCCAGGGGATGCAGGCCATATGTAGACATGTGTCCCCTTGTTCTGACTGGGCAAGACTATGTCCAGTTCACATGGCAGGGGGGTGTGAAGGGAGAACCCAGCAGTCATCAGAGGCTGTCAGAGTCCAGTTGGGAATCTCAAAATTGGGGTGTCACATGTCAGAAGTTGGAGCTAGGTGTTGGTGGAATGTCATCCCAACATTCAGGAGGCTGAGGCAGAAGGACTGACATGAGCTTGAAGGTAGCCTGGGCTACAAAGCAAGACCCTGTCTCAAAAAAATCAAAACACAGGGGCTGCAGAGATGATTCAGCAGTTAAGAACCCTAGCTGTTCCTGCAGAGGACCTGAATTCAATTCCCAACACCCACATGGCAGCTAACAGCCATCTGTAACTCCAGTTCCAGGGGCATTTGACGCTCTCTTCTGACCTCCATGGGCATTACACTATATGAGTGCACTTACATACATGCAGGTAATACACTCATACACATAAAACTAAAGTATTTTTTTAAAAAAATCAAGGCCGGGTGTGATGGCACATGCCTTTAATCCTAGTACTCAGGAGGCAGAGGCACGCAGATCTCTGTGAGTTCGAGGCCAGCCTGGTCTACATAGTGAGTTCCAGGCCAGCTGGGGCTACACGGAGACCCTGTCTCAAAAAAGACCAAAAAATAAAATAAATAAAAACATAGGGGCTGGAGAGCTGGCTCAGCAGTTAAGAGCACTGGCTGCTCTTGCTGAGGATCTGGGTTCAGTTCCCAACACTCACATGGTGGCTAACAACCATTCATAACTCCAGTTCCAGGGGCTCTGACACTTTCTTCTGGCCTCTGTGAGCATTGCTCACATGGGTGCACTTACATATATGCAGGCAAAACACACATGAAATAAAAATATAAATGTTTAAATTTTTTTTAAAAAAATTTTACGTGTATGAGTGTTATGCCTGCATGTAAGTAAGTGCATCCATATCGTGCAAGGCTGTCAGATCCCCTGGAACTGGAGTTTACAGACAGTTGTTAGCTGCTATGTGGGTGCTGGGATTCAAACATGGGTCTTCTGCAAGAACAGTGTCCTTAACCGCTGAACCACCTTTCCAGCCCCTAAATAGACAAATTTTAAAAAAAGAAATCAACACAGGTGCTGAGGCTCTGGCTCAATGGGTAGAGCATAGTACTTGGAGCGCAGGTGACAGAGCACTGGCCCAGCATGCCTGTCATCCCGGCACTGGGGAAGTGGCGGCAGGGATGAGGCTCAGAAGTTCAAGTCAACTGACACTGTTAGTGTTGGAGGACCTCTTGAGAAGTGGAGTGCTCCCACATTGAAAGAGGGCAGTCTTTAGTTGGCAGTTGGAATCAAAGTTGGAGGGGTGGACACTGTGCTAGAGACACAGCACACAGGCCAGGCTCTGGAAGGCAGCTCCCACCTCCCATCCCAGCAACTCACCTGTCCCCAAGAACACAGTTGGTGGAGGCCAGGCAGGTGGCCAACTCTGCTGTTGGGAGGTCTTTGCAAATTGCCCCTGGGGAGCTGGGCTTGACCTCAGCAAGGATGGGGAGTGATGTGGACACTTGATGATCATTTGATGGGAAGAGCGTTAAGCTTCTTGTTTGTGGGGACAGGCATGGCCTGTTGGGGTGCATGTTGGGTGCTGGGGAGGCCTGAAGGGGCTGCTGTCTCCAGGAGACGGGGTAAACAGGCAGGAAAGAGCTCATGCAACCTGTATTCAAATCCTTAAAACCTACTTTTTTTTTTTTTTTGATCTTTTTGAGACAGGGTCTCCCTGTAGCTCCAGCTGGCCTTGAACTCACAGAGATCTGCCTGCATCTGCCTCGCAAGTGCTGGGACTATAGGTGTGCAACACCACGCCCGGCAAAGGTCTGTTTTTATACAGCTTTTGGATTTGTTTTATGTGTATGAGTGTTTGTCTGCTGTGTAAGTGTACCATGTGTGTGCAATGCCTCTGGAACTGGAGTTACAGACAGTTGTCAGCTGCCATGTGGGCACTGGGAACTGAACCCGGGTCCTCTGCAAGAGCAGCTGGGGCTCTCAGCCAGCTCTCCAGCCACATACTTGTTTTAGAAAGTGATCTGAGCACCAGCATTCCTGTCTCTGCTTCCTGGCTGCAGATGCATGTGACCAGCTCCTCACACTCCTGCTGCCAAACCTTCCGCACCATGATGGACGGCACCCTTGAACCATGAGCCAGAATAAACCGCTTCCTTCTTTCTTTAAGTTGTCAGGTACTTTTTCACGGCAACAGGAAAAGCATCATCTTTATTCCCTCTCAGGGGCCCTTGAGCGCCATTACTGGGATAGAGGAGTATGAGCTAGGGCTGACTCCCTGTTCCCCCAGACATGTGGGCCTGCTGCTAAGAAGTGGTTTGGGGAGAGTTGACGGGGACATGCCGTCACCCCTGCGCCCTTTCCCACCCCACCCCATCTCCAGCTAAGAGCTGGCCTTGTGGAGACACAGATTCATTCTGGAAGATTCAGGGGTCAGCCCCTTCATTCTGGGGAGTCAGCAGGCTGGTGTGGGGGCTGGCTGTGCTAGCATAAGTTTGGAGGGGATATCTACAGGTCCCCTGGAGCATCGTTAGGGGGCTGGATGCAGATTGTGACCCCCCCCAGACTCCACAAAGTATGACACAGAGCAGAACACAAAATGCCAGTCTGTTATTGGTTTCCACAGGGAAAGGACTTGGGTCCTTCCAAAAAGTCACCTTGAACTTAGACGTCCCCAGAGCGGGGGCGGCACTCAGAGACTTTCTTCCTCTCTGATTTCATCTGTGTTAAACCGAAGGCCAGACATTACAGCTAGATACACATTTTGTTTCAATAATACATGTGCATCTTCCCCTTCCGGTCCCCTTCTTCAACCTGCAGCACCCCTGGCAGAGATCGAGGGGTGCATGGGGCTCCCACTTGCTGTGAGGCGAGGCTTAATTTAAAGGCCATGTGAGTTACATTTGTACCGTCTGTGTGAACAGCACTGAGGCTGGATGTACTGCAAGGACACATTCTCAAGAAATCTAAGAACTAAGCACAGAACTATGGGATAAGCACTTCTCCGAGAGAAACTACTACATTTCATGAGGCTGCGCTTCCTGGGGTGGGGCCGTTTTTGGGGTCAGAAATTCTTGCACACGGCAACTGTGGTGCGGTGTGACAGCCACGTGATGGGGAGTCTAGAACTCAGGGCCAGGTGTGGTCAAGGTTTTCATTTGTCCCCTGAAAAAGGACATTTGGGAGGGTGGTAAAGGGTCAGAGCACTCCAGGATGGCTTGTTCCGGGGGGTGGTTTTCTGGAAGACTCTGCAGGGGTCAGGCACTGTGGTGCATGTAGATTGTAGGGTGCTGCCCATGGGACATGTGACTGGCTGCCCATCATGTGGCCTCTTGAAACTGTGGTCCAGGCCTATTGGGCTGGCTCAATGTTGCCATGAACTTAGACAGAAAACCTAGGTCTCTGCCCATGCGAACCCTGATTGTGGGTTTGACTGGCTGACATGAGTGGGTGGTTCTGGGATCTGCTTTTTGTGGGGGCTGTGGATGATGGCCATGGGTGGATACTGATGGATACCATTCACATGTGAGATCCATCTGAGGTCATGGCCTGGTGGAAAGAGGCCTGGGTGGTGTGTGTATGGACACAGGTGCCCCATAAGGATGGGCTAGGGCATCCGTGCCTGAGGGTACCCACTGGGCTCCCCCATTCTGTGCCCAGGGAGGAGGGCCTGTTTCTCCCTTTCCAGGTTTTTCTTTTAAATTATGGTTTAAGCTGCTACTGGTGCAGGGGAGGAGCTGTCAGGGTGCCCGAGGCTGGTCCTGCAGCAGTGTCAGGGTGCCCGAGGCTGACCTACAGCAGCAGGGTATTGAGGCAGGGGACAGGTTTGTGGCTGTGACTCCGGGCACCTGGGCAGGAGCGTGGGCAGCTTGAATAATGGTTGTCAAGACTCTGGTCCTCTGGGGGTGGCTGCACTGGGGACCCCCTCAGGTCATGGTAAACGTTGTGTGATCTAAGAGGCACAGGTGTGGTGGAGCCCAGAGACCCCAGAGGTCCAGGCAACACCTTCCAGAAGCACATGGAAGGCGCTGGGGAGAGGCTAGATGCCCTGCAGTGAGTGGCTGGGGTCATTACGCTCTCGTTTCACCATGGGCTCCCCCAGGCTGTGGCCATCAGCGTCCGATTCACTGCCCTGTCCATCCCTGATGTCCTCTGTGGGGTCAGTGGGGGGGCAGAGGTGACAGTGTGAATACAGGTGCCTGTGAACTTGCCTGGCCTCCACTCCACGTTCACCCACACAGGATGCCCAAGGTTGGCTAAGCCATCACAAGGGCATTGGGACCCACATGTAGTCCTCAGGCCTCAACCCACCCCAGGGACACCCCGATGCCTGGTGACAGGGAGGCAGGGAGTCTGGGTGCTCTCACCTTTGTCTAGCAGGGTCAGCGATAGGGAGGCCAAGT
>NW_008341457.1:973575-982840 GCF_000622305.1 Nannospalax galili | reverse complement strand
GGGGATGTTACAGGGGAGGGGCGGTCTGGGATGACAGGCAGACAGCACCTTTCTTCTGGGTGGCTGGGGATGAAGGACTGAGTGAGCAGGGCTCTGAGCAGTGGCCGTGGGAGTGTAAGACGTGTGCTTTCCGGCATCTGCTACACAGGGCACCCTCCAGGGCCTTGGCACCCCAGTGTGTGCAGCACTCAAACATGGCTGCCCATGGTTTATTTTATTTATTTATTTTTTTGAGGCAGGGTCTCCCTGTAGCCTCAGCTGGCCTGGAACCCTCTATGTAGACCAGGCTGGCCTTGAACTCACAGAGATCCACCTGCCTCTACCTCCCGAGTGCTGGGATTAAAGGCGTGAGCTACCACTCCTGACTGCTTCCTTTCTTTTAAAAAATATTTTTATTTTGTGTGTATGGGTGTCTTGCCTGCATGTATGTGTGCGGTGCCCACAGAGGTCAGAAGAGGGCATCAGGTCCCCTGGAACTGGAGTTAAGGACAGTTGTCAGCTGCCATGTGGGTGCTGAGAGCTGAACCCAGGTCCTGTCCAGGAGCAGCCAATGCTCTTAACCTCGGAGCTGGCTCTCCAGCCCCCTAGCATCCTTTCTTTTCTGAAACAATTCCACAAGACCCACAGTAGCACTCAGGTGTAGGTCAGAAAAGATTAAAATCTGCTGTGTGTGCACTTGTGCACAAATGCTCCAAATGGCAAGATTCAGAACAAATTCACAAAAATGAGAGTAGAGCCGCGTGTGGTGGCATGCACCTTTAATCCCAGGAGGCAGAGGTAGGTGGATCTCTGTGAGTTCAAGGCCAGCCTGGGCTACTTATCAAGTTCCAGGTCAGCTGGGGTTACAGGGAGACCCTGTCTCAAAAAAGGCCAAAAAACCCCAAAACAAAACAAAAATGGGAGTAGCTCAGCGGATAGCCGCATGGCATGGTCCAGGCCCACACTGGACTATCATGCAGCCAGGAACAGGAGTCAGGCTCAGACACATGCCACAGTGTGTGGGGACTTCAGGGACTTTGGGCTGTGAAAAAACCAGATACAAAAGGCCACACAGTTGTGAGATTCCACCACAGGAAATGTCTAGAACAGGGGAGTCCTGAGTGAATTTGTGGGAGTATCTACTTGTGGGAGCTGGGTTTTCTTTTGGGGGTAACAGAAAGTTCTGGAACTATGCAGTAGTGATGGATGCCACTGAACAATGCTGTGACATGGTCTTTCTGCATTGGCGCATTCTATCATGACTTTAAAAGTCTGGGGCTGTGATCGAGGCCTTGCTCTGGGGCCGGGGGCCTCACCTCTCCCATGACTGCGATGGGCGTCTCCCCAGTGACTTCGGCCACGCGGTGCTCCACTAGGTAGAACATGTACTCGTCATAGAGCAGGCGGATGAGGTGGAAGGAGCCAAAGCTGGCGGCGCTGCGCAGCGTCAGGTCCCGGATCACCATGGAGCTGTGGATGGATGGGCACAGTGTACTGAGGTCGGGGGAGCTTAGGCAGATGGAGCCCAGGCTGTGATCCGTGAGGAGCCTAGCAACTGTGGCTCCCTGAGCTGTCCCGGGAACCCCTGCATGAGGCCACTAGGCCCAGGGCTGTAAGAGGGGCCACAATGGCCCCCCTCTCCAGACACACACGGATGGGAAGCCTGGCAGCCCAAAGTGCTCCAAAGAGTTCCCCCAAACCATTTTAGTTTTTTTTTCAGTCTTTTTGAGACAGGGTCTCCCTGTAGCCCCAGGCTGGCCTCGATCTCCCAGAATCCACCTGCCTCTGCCTTTCGTGTGCTGGGTTAAAAGGCATGTACCACCATATCCATCTCTGGTTTTCAGTTTTTGAGACACCAAGCCCAGGTTGGCCTTGAACTCCCTATATAGCTGAGACTGACCCTGAACTCCTGATCCTCCTCCCTCCACCTCCCAAGTGCTGGGATGACAGGCTTGTGTTACCACACCTGGTTTCTATGGTGCTGGGGTGAACCCAGGGCCTCCTGCATGCTAGGTGAGCTCTGCCCACTGAGCTAGCCTCAGCTCTTCTCTTGCTAACTCAGCTGTGCTCAAGGATGTGTTTGGCCCACATTGATTGCCTTGGTCTAATTCTCCTCTTGCACAGCTATTGGACCAGCATCTCAGAGAGAAACCAAGGGGAAGAGAAGCAGCATTCAGGCCCCTGGGGAATGTGCCTGTGTCCAGAAGAGAAAGACTAGAGACGAGAAGGGAGCATGGTGGCAGGGCAGGTGGGACAGAAGGCGACAGAGGACTGTGATTTTATTTATCATGCTTCCCAGCATATGCAAGGACCCTGAGGCAGCAAGGCCAGGGTAGAATTTTTGGAGAGGGTCTCTCCTCTCTTCTCCTCCTCTCCCCCTCCTCTTCTTCCCCCAGATGGAACCCAGGACATCATCCACACTAAGTCACACCCCAGCCCCAGCCCCATGGTATTTTTAGCCTGTGGCCTGCACTCAGTTCTGCTATAAGTCTGAGTAAGTGGCTGTGGCTAAGGTGCCAATAAAACTTTATTTGCAACTCTAGGTGGACAGCTATTCACCCATGGGCCATAACTACCCACACAGGGCTTTTTTTTTTTTTTAAATGAGTTATTTACTTTTGTGTGTTTGTGTGCTGTATGTGTATGTTCCAGTGTGTGGACACTTATGTGTGCAAACCTCAAATGTCTTCCTCAGTCACTCTCTGCCCTGTTTTTTTTTTAAATTTTTATTTATTTATTTTATGTGTATGAGTGTTCTGCCTGCATGTATGTGAGAGCACCTGTGTCATGCAATGCTTGTGTCGGATCAGCTGGAGTTACGAACCGCTGTTAGATGCCATGTGGGTGCTGGGAAGTGAACGTTGGGTCCTCTGCAAGAGCAGTGGCACTCTTACCTGCCAGGCCAACTCCCCAGCCTCTAGCCCCACAACCTCATGTCCATGGTTGTCTACATGATTTGAATGCGGTTGGGCGTGATTTCCACAGATGCACATCTGACACCCTGGCGCTGGCTAGTGCCTCCCTGGAGACTGAGCCTGGGCCTCTCCCTGCACCTGGAGTGTGCCAGGCCCCATCCCAGACCCCACACCTTTTAAAAGCTTTCTGTAGCATCATTTCTGTGATATTTGACAGGGACTTGTGTTTCTCTGGGAGGTTCGAAAGTGGACTTGGGTCTGTGGTTCCTGCAACTCCATCTGAGGCCGTGATGGGCCTGGCCTCTCACCCACATGACCCCCATGGATTCCAATTTTGGGCCCCAAGGTGGGTGCAGGAACCTCAGGAGGTGGTGTGCCCCCACCCCACTGCCAGGATGTGACCGTGGTGGCTGTGGCCCACCTGTAGAAGGACCATTTGAGCAGGAACTGGCGCGCGGCCTTGGGGAAGCTGGCACTGCCTGCATGCTGCTTCAGCACCTGGGTCACCACGTTGTCCAACCAGCTGGCCCACTG
Organism: Nannospalax galili; assembly: GCF_000622305.1. Taxonomy (NCBI): domain Eukaryota; kingdom Metazoa; phylum Chordata; class Mammalia; order Rodentia; family Spalacidae; genus Nannospalax; species Nannospalax galili. Next base: position 979,412 of record NW_008341457.1, on the reverse strand, counting down.
GTCCAGCGAGCTCTGCTGCTGCAGCGTCAGCTTGAAGTCCTGCTCCAATCTCTGCACCAGGCCCTCCTCACACTGGCACACCCATGAGGCCTGTTCCTGGGGACACAGGGATGGGGACAATCAGCACAGGGACCCTGGCATGGTCTACTTCTTTTGCTGTACCACTTATTTATTTACTTATTTACTAAAAAATATTTTATTTATAAGGCTGGGCATGTTGGCACATGCCTTTAGTCCCAGCACTTGGGAGGCAGAGCCAGGCAGATCTCTGTGAGTTCAAGGCCAGCCTGGTCTACATAGTGAGTTCCAGGACAGCTGGGGCTACAGGAGACCCTGTCTTAAAAAGATCAAAAAATATATTTATTATTTTTATTTTATGAGTGTATTCCCTGCAAGTATGTATGTGTACCCGTGTCATACAATGCCCATAGAAGTCAGAGGAAGGCATTGGATCCCCTGGAACTGGAGTTACAGATCGCTGGGTATTAGTCACCAATGTGGGTGCTGGGAACTGAACCTGGGTCCTCTGTATGAGCAGCAGGTGCCCTTAACCCATGAGCCCTCTCTCTAGTTCCTCTTTATTTTTTGAGACAAGATCTAAGTAGCCCAGGCTGGTCTAGAACTCTTGACTCCTCCTGCCTCAGCCTCCCAAGTGTGGGGATGGCAGGTGTGCACAGGGTCCTGCTGTCAGTATGTGCGTACGTTTGCTTAAAGAATGAACTCTGAGCTGGAAGAGGTGAGGACAGTTTGGGGATTGTCCCCAACCCCTGTCATGTGCCTGCACTCTGCTTCCTAAGCCAAAGATAGAGCCAGGAGCACAGTGCAGGGGGAGAGGAGGACAGGAAGGCCAGGGAGCATGGATGCAATATGAGCGGACGGAGTGCCCAGGTTGTGGGCCGTGCTCCTGTCTCAGGCTTCTCTTCCGGCCGCTTCCCAGCACAGCTGAGTGACCTGAACCAGCTGGGCTCCTGCATGCTAGCTGTGGGTATAATGGGTTTAATGCAGGGTGGATGGGCTTGGGGGAGGACTCAGCCTGGTGGGCGGACCCATCTTAGGTGTGGAGGACCCAGCCTGGAGCACAGGTAGGGCAGGCAGATGTCCCATGTGCCTCACAGCTTAGGCCCAGGAACCCAAGTCCCACCTGCTCACCTGCACGTTGGCAAAGTCCACACGGTTGAGGTCGCTCAACATCTGGTTGATCTGTGACGTGTTCTGAAGCACCGCACGTGCCGCCTGTGCCAAGTGGTTGAGTGACGTGTAGCGACGCAGCGTCTGGGCGAAAGCACTCACCACGCCCACCTGAGAGGGACAGCACAGGTCAGCCAGACAGTACCACAGGGTGTGGGAGCAGGGGGCAGCACACTCACACACAGACACATACATGCACACACACACATGCATACCCAGACACATGAACACACACAGCTGCCCCATCCACTGTGCCACACAGTGTGCAGGTTTATCTGTCAGCTTGCTGCTCTAGAACCACCATGATGGTACAAACTGGGCTAGCACAGGTGGGAACCACCCTGAATGGGGAACCATCCAGGTTGCAGTCCAGCCCTAAATAAAGCAGGGAACAGGCTGACCACCTGTGCGACTGACTCTTTGCTTCCTGCCTGCAGATGAGATGTGAGCAGCTGCCTTGGCTCCTGTGCCATGATGCACTTGCTCCTTTGTGGGAGCCTGCGAGCGACCCTGCAAAGATGGCACTGAGAGGAAGTGAGCAGGGCGAGGCTTGGCATGTTTTGAAAACCTCCCGATTGGCTGAAGGACACTTCCCCATCCCTGGGGATGCGTGATCAGTGTGTGATCATCGTTGATGCCTATGGGACCCTGCCCATGTGGCAGGTTGACCTTTAAGCTGATTGGGTGCGTTCGGGGGAGGGGGTTTCCGGGGGAATTTCCAGACTGTGGTTTTTGCCTATATAAGCTCTGTGACACCTGTAATAAATGAAGTTCCTGCTTGACAAGACTCCTTGTCGCGACTGAGTGTCCTCGGCGAGGAGGGCTGGTGAAACGGGCAGACAGCACACTCACCTTTCCCTGACCCCCATCACGCTCACCTTTCCCTGACCCCCATCACGGCAGGTCCCTCTGGGGCAGGACCTTGGGGCAGACCCCCACAACTGGCGCCCAACGTGGGGCACGACGAGAGGGCCTAGATCGGTCAGGGCCAAACGAGCTCCGAGGTGAGTGAGACCCAAAAAGATGGGTAACAGCAACAGTAAGCCTGAGGACCTGGCGCTTAAAGTGCTGAGATACATGCTGAAGAGTTGGGGTCTGGAATTAACAGACCAGAGTGCACTGAGGGTGCGGGGGGATGCCCTACACTTGGTCCCTTGGTTGCCCACCAGCAATCTGTTTACGTGGGATGTCTGGGACCAGGTTGAACGGCTTGCTCAGCAGAGGGAGATTCACCTGGGGGTGGACCCTCCATTGGGATTCTACCCCACTATCTCTGCCCTGAAGTCATGCTTTAGGGCCGGGAGCCCAGCGCCCCTGGAGCCAGAGCCCAAAAGGGCCGACCCCTGCTCTGATGATTGGGTCAGGTTTGACAAAGAGAGGAGCCAGGTGACAAAACCAAAACCAAAAGCCACCACAGGTGCTTGTGCTCCCGAAGAGGCGGGGGGGGGGACACGTGTAAAATGGCCACCATGGCCAGAGGAGGAGAGTCCTTCCTCCTCCTCAGCCCCCTTCAAACGTCTGGAAAAGAAATGGAGGCCTACAGGGTACAAGGGAGAGAGGGCGAAACCAAAACAGGAACCCCTGCGGGTGCCCGCACTTGTGCGAGTCCCCCGCAGCTCCCGGAGGGACCGCCTGCAGAATGGCCACCGTGGGAGGGGATGGAGCACTGCCTTGCTGCCCCCTTCAGTGCCCCCTGAGCACCCGGAAGGAAAGGGAGAGTCCATATGGGGTAAGGAAAAGGAGGACGAAGTGCCAGTATATCCTGGGGCTAGTAAGCCGCAGGGGACGGTAGAGGCATTCCCGGTCAATGTAAACCCTGGGGGCAATCGTCCCGCCCCCTGGTACCCCTGGGATGCTAAGGATTTAAAGGAGTTAAAAAAGGCCATGGCTGAGGATGGACCCAATTCGCCTTGGGTGGAAACCCTCTTGCAGGGCTTGGTCCACCAGCCCTGTACCGCTAAGGACTGGCTGGACCTTGCGAAAGCTGTCCTCCCAAGCCCCATGTTTATTTAATGGTGCACCTTCTTTAAGGAGGAGTGCCGAGTTCAGGCAGAAAGGAATTTGGCTGCCCCCTCGCCCCCCCCACCCCATCCCTATTATCTTTGGGATGCTGTCAGGTACTGCTGATCAGTATTCTACAGGGGCTCAACAGGCGGCCATCGCTGCACCTTATACAGATCAAGTGAGGGCTTTAGGGCTATTGGCCTGGCAAAAGTTGGATGAGGTATCCACAGAGGCTCCAATTGCGGGGATCACACAAAACCCTAATGAGCCCCTTCATGAGTTTGTGGACAGGGTGGAGAGGAGCCTATGATGCAAACTCCCCCCGGCCTGCTAAGGGAACAGTTCACTAAGCTATTAATATGGGATGGGATGAACTCCGATAATAAATTGGCCTATGCCAATACTGACCTGTGCCCCACAACCCTTGAGCTGGTCATGAGGGAGATTGTTATGATTGTCTTGACTCACTAATTAATGCTTGTCCTTGAGTGTTTTGCCAGGTTACAACAGCAGAAGAACCCATGAGACCACTACGACCGCCCCTCCTCTCTATTATAAACCCCCCCCCCGAAACAAGACCCCCTCCGGTTGTCCATGTGTAGCTAATTTAAATGGGCTGAGACTAGAATTGTTATGGGCTGGCATTATCCATACGACTGCCCTTAATCGTGACACATTTTTAGCCAAGGATGGGTAAGATGTCCTATGACAAGTACTCCTAAGACAGGACATGCACATAGCCAGGTGCATGGTCCAATGATGGGCAAGGCTTTGTCAGGAGTGACACAACCTAAGACAGGCAAAATGCACAAGATTAGAGGAAGGAGATAGCCATCTCTCCTCAGGGAGCTATGAGATGGGTAACCCATAAAATAAAGTCAGTCTGGCCTTATAAGATAAAAATAAAAAGGGGGAGATGTGGGAGCCTGCGAGCGACCCTGCAAAGATGGTGCTGAGAGCAAGCGAGCAGGGTGAGGTTTGGCATGTTTTGAAAACCTCCTGATTGGCTGAAGGACACTTCCCTGTCCCTGGGGATGCGTGATCAGCGTGTGATCATCACTGATGCCTATGGGACCCTGCCCATGTGGCAGGTTGACCTTTAAGCTGATTGGGTATGTTCAGGGGAGGGGGTTTCCGAGGGGATTTCCAGACTGTGGTTTTTGCCTATATAAGCTCTGTGACACCTGTAATAAATGAGTTCCTGCTTGACAAGACTCCCTGTAGCATCTGAGTGTCCTTGGTGAGGAGGGCTGGCGAAATGGGCAGACAGTGCGCTCACCTTTCCCTGACCCCCATCGCGGCAGGTCCCTCTGGGGCAGGACCTTGGGGCAGACCCCTGCACTCCTTGAACCGTGAGCCTGAGTAAACCTTCCTCCCTTAACCTGCTTGTGTTGGGCATTTCATCACAGCAATGATACAAGTGACACAAACGTGAAGACAGGAAAGTGGGAATGCGTGCTCGTCATGACCCATGTGTCACCTGGCATCTCTAATGGATGCACAGCACTTGGCAGCTGCGATTCCTGCCACTGGTCACACCCTGCTTCTAGAAACCCTTGTGGGTATCAAAGATACAGACCCTGGTCAGGAGGCAGGAGGATTGGGAGTTGGAAGACAGTTTGTACTACATGTGACAAGGGTGGGGGAGGGAGGGAGGAAGGGAGAACTGGGAATCTGAGGACGTAACACTGACCTAGGATTTTCCCGATCATCAGTGTAATATTTTGCACATGTGTGAAGGCCAGAGCTTGACACTGTCTTCCTCCATCAACTCCACACCTTACTGTTTATATTGTATGTGTTTGTTGGTGCACACATGCTATGGTACACATGTGGAGGTCAGAGGACAACTTGTAGAAGTTCAGTTCTTCCCTCCACCATGTGGGTCCTGGTGATCGAACTCAGGTTATCAGGCCTGATGACAATTACCTTTACTCATTGATCCATCTTGCTGCCTGCACTGCAGTGTGTGTGTGTGCGTGTGTGTGTGTGTGTGTGTGTGTGTGTGTGTGTGTGAGGGAGGGAGAGAGAGAGAGAGAGAGAGAGAGAGAGAGAGAGAGAGAGATAGGGTCCCCAGTTGACCTGGAACTCCTAATGTAGGTTGGCCTTGAACTCACAGAGATCTGCCTGCCTCTGCCTTATGAGTGCTGGGATTAATGGTGTGCACCACCACAGCCTGCTTCGCATTATATTTTTAAAAAGATTTTATTTTTATTGTTTTTAGTTATATGTATGTGTGTGTGTCTGTATGTGTATATGAATGCATTAACTGTAGAGACCAGAAGAGGGCATCAGATCCCATAGAGCTAGAGTTACAGGTGGTTGTGAGCTGCCTGAGTTGGGTGCTAGGAACTGAACCTGGGTCCTCTGGAAGACCAACCAGTGTTATTAACCTCAGAGTCATCTCTCAAGGTCTTTATACTGCATTTTGAGACAAAGTCTCTCACTGAACCTGGAGCTTGCTTATTACAGAGGCTTTCTAGACAGTGAGCCCCAGGGACTGCCCTTTGTCCACCTCCCCAGCACTGCGGTTATAGGCATGTACTGCACCTAGCTTCCTACATGGGTGCTGGGAATTTTAACACAGGTACCTGTTTTTATTCATTTTTATGTGCTTGAGTGTTGTGCCTACATGTGTATAAATG
>NW_008341457.1:927051-973480 GCF_000622305.1 Nannospalax galili | reverse complement strand
TGCCATATGGGTTCTGGATTCGAACCAGGGTCTTCTGCAAGAACAGCCAGTGTTCTTAACCTCTGAGCCATCTCTCCAGCCCCCATGTCTTAATTTTTATTCTTTACCAAATTCAAATTCTCTTATTTTTTCTTTTTTCTGTGTCATCTGCATGTTCCTGTGTGTCAGGTGTGTGTGTGTCTATGATCTGTGTATCTGTGTCTGTGTGTGTGTGTCTGTGTGCATGGATGTGCTTACATGCATGGATACGTTGATATCAGCGATCAAACTTGGGTGTTGTTCCTTAGAATGCCTTGCTTTTTGAGGCATGGTCTTTCATTGGTCTGGTGCTTGCTGATTTGGCTAGGCTGGATGTCCAGTGAGCCCCAGGGATCAGCCTGTCTCTGCCTCCATAGCACTGAGATTATAAGTGCCCCTCACCATGTCTAGCTTTTTTACGTGGGTTCTGGGGATTTAACTCAATTCCTCAGATGCAGCAAATACTTTCCTTTCTTTTTTTGTTTATTATTTTTATTTTTTATGTGTATGAATATTATGCCTACATGTATAGTGCACAATACTTGTACAGCGCCCACTGAGGACAGAAGAGGGTGTCAGACCCCCTGGAATTGGAGTTACGGATGGTTGTTACCCACCATGTGGGTTCTGGGATATGAACCCAGGTCTTCTGTAAGAACAGCCAGTGCTCTTAACTGCTGAGTCATCTCTCTAGTCCCAAGGTCCTGCTGAGTCATTTCCCTGGCTCCTCAGTAGGGCAATTGAATGCTCAGAGCCTGGTCTCCTCTGCACCCAATGGCTCTGTGACACTCCTGGTATGCCTGGGCCTCATTTTCCCTCACACAGAGGCCATGGACCTAAGTTGAAGATTCTAATTTTGGTCCAGACTAGAGACTCAGGAGAAGGGGCTGGGGGACCCAGGGGACCCGAGGTTAGTTCCATCTCCCAGACCCATGTCTGCCAGTACCTTTGTCTGGATAACTTGCCGGGGAAAGTCACACATGGCGTTGGTCAACCATCCTTCTAAGTTTTTTGCAAAGTTTCTGATGGCCTGGGTCAAGGAACCTGGGGGTGGGAGTCAGAGGCTGATGGTGAGCTGGGTGGTGGCCCTTGCCCTGCCCCATTCTGTGTAGAAGACACCAGCAAGAGTGGAAATCCCTGCAGAGGAAAAGTGACTGCTATGGGGTGACAGAGGGCCCAGGGCACCTGGGGAGGAGGCTGCAGACTGCCTGGTAGTCATACTGGGGGAGCGTCTTGTAAGGAGTCAGTGAAGACTGGGGTAGCAACATGTGGGGGGTCAGGATGCCCCACAACCAAGAAGTGCCTACCACCGGTACCCTCAGCACCAAGGGGCAGACTCTCACACATAAGCCCGTGCATGTGTGCTCTCTCAATACCCACATTTGATTATTTATATTATTTTAGTTTATTTCTTTGAGATAGGGTCTCACTATGTAGCCCCAGCTGGCCTGGAACTCACTATGCAGCTCAGGCTGACCTTGATCACACAGAAATCCACTTGCCTCTGCCTCCTGAGTGCTGGGATTAAAGGTGTTGACCACCACACTGGCTAATTTATTTTTTATTTTACGTATATGAGTGTTTTGCCTGCATGTATGTAAGTGCATCCTTCCTTGTGCAGTAGCCAGAGAGGTCAGAAAAGGGTGTCAAATCCCTTGGAACACTAGTTATGTATAGACAGTTGTCAGCCGCCATGTGGATGCTAGGTCCTCTGCTCTCTAGCCTGTTTATGGTTTTTCTTTTTTTTTTCCTCTTTTTGAAACAGGGTCTTCCCCCGTGTAGTTCCAGCTGGCCTGGAACTCACTATGTAGACCAGGCTGGCCTTGAACTCACAGAGATCCACCCACCTCTGCCTCCTCAGTGCTGGAATTAAAGGCATGCACCACCATGTCTGGCCCTGTTTATGTATTTTTTATTTTATTGGTTTAAAAATATTTTTATTTATTTGCAGGGAGAGATGGTTTAGCAGTTAAGAGCACTGACTGCTCTTGTACAGGACCCAGGTTCGATTCCCAGCACCCACATGGCAACTACGCACCGTCCTTAACTCCAGTTCCAGGGGAATCCGAAGCCCTCTTCTGACCTCCGCAGCATTGCACAACATGGGTGCACTCACATACATGCAGACAGTACACTCATACACATAAAATAAAAATAATAAATAAAATATTTTAAAAATATTTTTATTTGCTATGAGTGGTGGTGCACACCTTTAATCCCAGCACTTGGGAGGCAGAGGCAGGTGGATCTCTATGAGTTCAAGGCCAGCCTGGTCTACATAGTGAGTTCCAGGACAGCTGCGGCTACAGGGAGACCCTGTCTCAAAAACACCAAAAAAAAAAAAAAAAAAAAAAAGTCAAATAAAATACATGGATTGCCTAGCAGGTCCCCAGGTAGGCAATGGCTCTTTTGATTATAATTTCTGGCATTAAGTGCCCTAGTTGATTTAGAAAGACCTACACTGGGTGGGACAAAGAGCCCCAAATATTTCCAGATTGCCTGCAGGCCTCACTCAGCCCTGGTGTCTGAGTTGGGCACGGCACCCCCTGGTGGCAGGTGTGGTCACTTCAATGAGCCTGGCTGTCCTGGGGACTGGCAGTCTGAAGGCCTGGGCACCTACTGTCTCATCTCTGATCCCTGTGGGACCTCAAAGGGCACAAAGATGCAGGTGTCCCCTAGAACCCCACAGCACTGGGTTGGGCAAGGGCAGGTGCATATGTAGGGTCAGAAGGTCCCATTCAGGGTCAAGGTTGGGCTCAGAGACTGTTCCCTCTCTAATGGGTCACAGCATATGTCTCCTGGTGCCCACAGGTAACCTGGCGACATCAGGTACCAGTGGGGCCTTGGGACTGGGGTGGTGGCAATGGCTTCTCTTATAGGTGACTCTCAACCACCCTCGCCTGCCCTCCAGGGAACCTTCTGGAAAACTCTGTCTGGTCCTGCTCATGGCAGTGTGCTGCTGGCTGGCAGAGCTCCCCAGAACCACTAACCTTGAGACCTGGGCTGAGAAACAAGGTCATCTGAGCAGGCAAGGGGAGACACTTCAGGGCCAGTTGAAGGATGGTGCTGGTGAGCGGGAGGGAGGCAACAGGCCTGGGGGCCTGGGGACCTGGGGAACCTGGGGGACATGAGGGCCTGGGGACCTGGGGATCTGGGGCCATGGGGGCTTGGAGGCCTGAGGGCCTGGGGGCCCGGGGGGCCTGGCTCTTACTGGGCACAGGCCGAAGCACATCGGGTATCAGAACTTCCACCAGCGCCTGGTAGAGGATGTGGTCGCAGCTGCGCATCCATTGCAGGATTGGGTCGTATTTACAAAGTGCAATGAGCTTGTCCTTGGGGAGGATGATGCCTTCTGGTTCCTCAGCACTGTGGGAGGATGGGAATACAGTGAGCCCAGAAAGGCAGGGCGGGACGGGTCTCCAACTAGGCTTGTCTTTGGGTCTCAGGATGCTGCCCTGTCCCTTATTCACAATGCCCTGGGCAGATGCACAGCACCGCCAGGTTTCCTGCCAGTAGCACTGTCTTCAGTCCTGACTGCTGTGGTGATGTGTGTCACCACAGGTACTGTGCTGGGTGAGGTTCCATCAACACCACCTTAAAACCCTCCACTGAAGCAGGGACAGTGCAGTGTCTAGTGTCCCAGGCCTGTCACCTGACACAAGGAGACTGGAAGAGGAGGAAGATCACCAAGGTCAGGCCCATCCTGGCATACAGATTGAGCCATGGTCTGCCTGGGCAACTCAGTGAGACCTCTCAAAATGAAAGGTAAAAGAAGGCTGGGGTGTAGCTCAGGGTAGAGTGACAGCCTAGAATCCCCAGTGAGGGGGCTGGGGGCGTGGCTCAGGGTAGAGTGACAGCCTAGAATCCTCAGTGAGGGGCTGGGGGCGTGGCTCAGGGTAGAGTGACAGCCTAGAATCCTGAGTGAGGGGCTGGGGGCGTGGCTCAGGGTAGAGTGACAGCCTAGAATCCTGAGTGAGGGGCTGGGGGCGTGGCTCAGGGTAGAGTGACAGCCTAGAATCCTGAGTGAGGGGCTGGGGGCGTGGCTCAGGGTAGAGTGACAGCCTAGAATCCTGAGTGAGGGGCTGGGGGCGTGGCTCAGGGTAGAGTGACAGCCTAGAATCCTGAGTGAGGGGCTGGGGGCGTGGCTCAGGGTAGAGTGACAGCCTAGAATCCTGAGTGAGGGGCTGGGGGCGTGGCTCAGGGTAGAGTGACAGCCTAGAATCCTGAGTGAGGGGCTGGGGGCGTGGCTCAGGGTAGAGTGACAGCCTAGAATCCTGAGTGAGGGGCTGGGGGCGTGGCTCAGGGTAGAATGACAGCCTAGAATCCCCAGTGAGGGGCTGGGGGCATGGCTCAGGGTAGAATGACAGTCTAGAATCCCCAGTGAGGGACTGGGGGCGAGGATCAGATTGTCACATGAGACATGTCACTAAGTTAAACTGAGGGCTTCATGTCTTATGTGTTGGGGTTGGAGTGTCACCTGGCAGGCAGCGAGGTGCGGTTGTCACTGGAGGTGGTCTTGGAGTTCCAGAAGGCTAGCCAGAGCTTCTCAATGTACTGAAACTGGAGGTTCATGACAACGTCTAAGGTGGCCTAGGAGCGGAATCAGCAGTCAAGGGCTGGGCCTGGTCAAGTGCTTCAGGCTACGGGCAGCCTCAGGGGCTTCAGAGGGGCCCAAAGGGACCCTATGGATGAAGAGAGGGACAGGGCACTGTGGGGGACACAGGGCTCCTTCCTCCCCTGGGGCACTGATGCAGCAGTGGCTTGTGGGGGCTGCCGGGAGCTGTGGCAGAGGCTGAGTGGGCCATCACCTCGCAGTGCCGTCGGTACAGCAGCTGTAGGGCCTTGACATCGTGTGCAGTGACCCCCTCCTGCAGCAGCACACTGCCCAGGTCAGGGGCCGGGAACTCTGGGAAGACGTGGGATACATCTGGAGAGGGACAAAAGCGTCATACATTTGGGCTCTAGGGGACACATGCAGATGTGTTGCTCAGGTATACGTGTGGGGACAGCGTGGCTGTGTTCCAGAGGTATCAATTAAGCAGACACAGGACCAGGGCTTGGTGGGCAGAACTTGGTCAGCATGCATGAGGCCCTGGGTTCCTCCCCAGCACCCCATAAACCACGTGTGGTGGTGCACACCTGACACCCAAGCACTGGGAGGTGGAGGCAGGAGGATCAGGTCAGGGTCGTTCTTGGTTACATAGCTAGTTGGAGGCCAGCCTGGACTACATGAGACTCTATCTCAAAATCAAACACAGAGGAACCCCCAAGTTGAGCTCTCAACAGACTTTGGGTACCCACAGACACATTCTTGTCACCATGGCAACCTCATCCTCTCTGACAGTAACTTTGTGCTTGCTCATTAGTCTGCATTAATTCATGCATCATTACTACATTTACTGCCAGCACACAATGACTGTTATAGAATCTTAAGGTTCATCTGGGACTTTCTATGTGCCTTCGCAGTGCCCAGCTCACCTATGTACTGCTGGTGGTGCTGGCCTTGTGCACCCATGGCCTGCTCCGGAGTGCTGTGAAGGTTGCTGTGGGAACTGTCCCCGAGGCTGTCTGACTTCTGGGCTGGCCGGTACCTGGGCAGGGGACACATGGGCCACCATGAGGCCCCAGCAACCCTCTGGGGTGGGCCCAGGGAGCTTGGGCCATAAAGGATTCAGTGTATATGTGTGTTTTATAATAAAAAATTTATGTGTATGAGTGTTTTACCTACATGTCTATAAGTACATATGCCTGCGTGTTGTCCGATGCCTGAGGAGGTCAGAAGAGGACGTGGGATTGCCCAGAACTCAAGTTAGGGATGGTTGTTATGCCATGTGGGTGTGGGGATCCGAACCTGGGTCATAAGCAAGAGTAGCTAGTACTGCTCTGAGCCAGCTCTCCAGCCCCAAACTATATTTGAAAGAATACAAATTAGTCTCCCTGCCCCCAGGGCTGGGAATTGAACCTACGGAGCAATTGCTCCAACACTGCAGTACAGTCCCAGCCCACAAAATATCCCTTCTAAGTATGCAGCTCAGCTGCATGAAGCCCATTCACATGGTTGTGCACTCATCAGTACCATATATCGCCAGAACTTTCCATCTTCCCAAACTCACCCACCCTCCTACTTCCCCTGTGGTTCTGAGGAACCTGCTGGGAATGGGACCCTAGAGGGTATGTTCTTCTGTGTTTGGCTGACCTCACTGAGCATTGTCCTCCAGGTCCCTCCATGGTAGTGCAGATGTCAGTTTGCCCTACGTTTTCCTGGCTGCATAGTACTCTAACAGTGGATGGCTACCTGTGCTTGGTCACTCATCAGTGGATGGTCACTTGAAATTCCTGTATAGCTTTCCATGTATTTCCATGATATTCCTCTCTCAAGAGGCAGCCAACCCTGGACACAGACCTTAGGTATTGCATGCCTGTGGGGATTTTGACATTCCATCTACCCTGGGCTAGATGGGAATGCCATGTAGTATAAAGTAAAAAGGGGGAACACACACAGAGGAGTCTCCCCAGCAGCTGTGCAGTGCAAAGGGCAGGTGCTGCTGCCCCAGGCATGTGAGCCAGTTGCCCAGAGCAGGGGACAGAGTCTCCTGGGAGAATGAAGAAGGTGTGGTGGGATGTGTGTGAGCCCTGGGCCAGCACGGGGTTATCCCTGTGACATGGGTGAAAGCTGCCTCAGTCTGCTGGTCCTGGAGAACATTGCAGAGTCACCCTCTGTGACTTGTAGGAAGGAGTCACAGGGATGTTGTAGAGCACAGAACATTCTAGAAAAATGCTAGTTTTTTTCCAGCCACTGATTTAAAAAATGCCAGTAGTAAGGGTCCTATTCCCTGGCTTCTTGAGTGATTTATAACATTAGCTTTCTTTCTCCTCCTCTTCCATACGCCAACTTTAAAATTTGAGATGGGGGCATGGCTGGGGGCATGGCTGAGGGATAGAGTGACAGCCTAGAATCCCCAAATGAGGGGCTGGGGGAGTGCCTCAGGGGTAGAAAACCCTGCCTAGCATGTGTGAGGTTCTGGGTTCCATCGTCATATTCAGTACCTTAGTAAAGGCACAAGACTTTAGTCCCAGCACGTGGGAGGTAGAGGCGGGTGGATCTCTGTGAGATCCAGGCCAGCCTGGTCTACACAGAAAGTTCCAGGCCAGCTGGGGCTACAGGGAGACCCTTCTACAGAAGTTGGACCTGTGGAGAATGCCCCCCCCACCCCAAGAATGAGTGTTTCTTGGGTCTGGGCAGGAGGAGAGGTCCGAGATGGAGCACAGAGAACTGTTAAGAGCTGTAAAGTCCTTTATCCGACACCAAACCAGCCTGAGATTTTGGGGTCCCTTGGTGCTCGCATCCAGCCTGTCACCCACCTGGGCTTTTGGTGTGTGGGCTGCTGCCTCATGGCCATATACTGTGTGTCCTCCTGCAGTCGGTTCAGAGGGGAGTCCGGCTTCAGGCGGATCCCATAATAATGGTACTTTGAGTTGCCCCTGGAAACCAAACAAAATGGGTCAGCACCAGTTGGGGACACTGTCCTTGGTGTTGACTACTATGGTTTGATCAGGGAGACACTCCACACACAGCAGTCTGTCACAGGAGGCCCTTCTTACTTTAGAGGCTCTGAGAAGGCCTCCAGAGAGAATAATGAGGCCTGCTGTGTCCAACCGCAGCTGGCCTAGTCATGATTACAACCGCCAATTCTTCCTCAATCTCCTTCAGATGTCTCATCTGAAGGATAACACACTTTTGTTTTGTTTTCTGAGACAGGATCTCATGTAGTGGCCCAGGATGACCTTGAACTCTGGATGTTCCTGCTAAGCACCCCGACACTTGACCAGCCCCTTTTGGAAAGTGGCAGACCTTGGGAGCCAGCGCCTATACTATTCAGGAGAAAGGATGGTTACAGGGCTTGGTTTGGTTAAGCAAATAAATTGGGGATCACGTTAGGAAGGTGCCACTAACTAATGCCCTCTTAGCTCACATGGGACTGGGACAAGCAGGAGGCTCTTTTTAGAACAGGGACAGGCTTCCCAGGCAGTGCTGGCTGTCCCCTGCCACTGTCCCCTACACCTCCCTTCCTGTACATCTTCCAGAAGGGAGCTCACAGGCACGGGGGACTGAGGGTCCCTGCTCTCCTGAACCTGCTGTCATTGCATTTTGGGGTAGCCAGCACCTACTTCTGGAGGTGCACAATGACTCCAACATAATTTTTGTTTGTCGTGACAGTGAGCAGACCAAGTCTGGCCATCCCAATGTGTCCACTGCAAGAGCAGGCTGCGGGACGGCTGGGCCACTGACTTAGACTAGGTGGCTTATTTTGGTTCTTCTTTTTTTCAAAGGGTGTATTGGGGTCACTGGTAGGTTTTCTGGGGTTTTTTTTTCTTTCTTTCTTTTTTGTCTTTTTGAAGCAGGGTCTCCCTGTAGCCCCAGCTGTTCTGGAACTTACTATGTACTACGGGCTTGCACCACCATACCAGGCTCTGTTTTCTTTTTTAGAAAACATTTGATTTAGGCTGGGTGTGGTGGTGAACGCCCTTAATCCCAGAACTCAGGAGGCAGAGGCAGATGAATCTCTAAGAGTTCGAGACAAGCCTGGTCTACATAGCCAGGACATTTCCAGGCCAGTTGGAGCTACAGGGAGATCCTGTTTCAAAAAGACAAAAAACAAACAAAAAACATTTGATTTATTATTTTTACTTTATGTGTGTGAGTGTATTGCCTGCATTGTATGTAAGTGCACTTGTGTTGTGCTGTGCCTGTGGAGGTCAGAAGAGGGCATTGGATTCCCTGGAACTAGAGTTATAGATGGTTGTTAGCCACCATGTGGGTACTGGGAACTTAACCCAGGTCCTTTGCAAAAGCAGCCAGTGCTCCCCTATAGGTAGTGAGGAACTGGCTCTATATTTGAGACAGGGTCTCCTTGTAGCTCCAGCTGCCTGGAACTCCCTATGTAAACCAGCCTGGCCTCCATCTCTTAGAGCTGTTCTGCCTCCCAAGTACTGGGATTAAGGTTGTGTGCCACCACGCCTGGCTCCAGGTCACAGCGAGAGTGAACCTAAGACATGTGGTGCCCCTGGGACAAGTGGAAGGGCCTGTGTGGCGCAAAACACACCAAGAAAGAGTAAATATTGGGATGGGAGATGTAGTTCAGTGGGAAAAACGCTTGTAGCTCATAGAGTAGAGTACTTGCCTAGCATGAACAAGGCATTGGGTTCATCCCTAGCACCACATAAACTGGGCTTGGTAGCACATGCCTGTCATCCCAGCAATCAGGAGGTGAAGGCAGGAGTTCAAGGACAACCTGGCCTACACATTGGAGTTTGAGGCCAATCTGGGCTACATGAGACCATCTCTAAGAAATAAAACTTAAAAAAATACCTTGCACCTCTGGGAAATTTCAAAAGGAGAGAAAGTAAGACTGAACCCTACCCAAAGTGCTGGTCCTGGTTCACTTGGAGCAGTTTCAGGTTCATGCAGGATGGGGGTGTGTGAGCAGTTTCAGGTTCATACAGGATGGGAGGGGCGGGGGGACTGGCATCCTGAGCCTGTGGCCTTTGGGATCTGGGGAGTTTGGTTTCTGGTACAAGAAGAGGGGAGAGGGGAGCAGTGTTGTCATCAGATGCCAGGGACCATGGCTGCTGTCACCTACCTGGTTCCCAGGCGCCGAGTCCTCAGGCCCATGAACACTGAGCGGATGAGCTTGCCGAAGGATGCGGCATTGACCGGCTCCAGCTTGTGCTCCTGGCAGTGGCGCAGGTAATGGTTGTACAGGGAGCTGCGGGGCAGGCTCACGCCCTCTGCTGTCTCATAATTATCCAGGAGCCACTGCAGCTGTGGGAGAGATGGGAGAATCAGAGGCCTAGTGGCCCTCACTCCTGTTCCCTGAGCTCTTATGCCATCGATTCTGTACAGCCATCATCCACCCACCCACCCATCCACCCACCCACCCATCTATCCATACACTCACCTACCCACCCACTCATCTGTCCACCAATCCATGTATTCATCCATCCATCCACTGCCATCCACCTATCCATGCATCCACCCACTGCATCCATCGAGGCCCTGGGTTCCCCGACTTTTCTTATGAACCCTTGTCATGAACACACGAGATTCCCTTGGCTGGGTGGCAGCAGCACATAGCACCCTGTGCATGGTAACACTGTCTCCTAAACCCACAGGATAGAGACAGACTGTGGTGTAGACACATGGGAAGATGGACGAAGTGCCATGTGCTCTGGGCCACAGTGACCATGAACAGTCAGACTGGTATCCTGCCACCTTCACTGTGAGGACAACCAGAGGTCCAGGGTGCACTCCCCAAGACTGGTGTTCATCAAAAGCGGGTGCTGAGGCTGAGGCCATTGGCTTAGTGAGGATGCCAAGGAACTGTCCCTTTGAATGACTGATCCACACTGTAGGTGTTGACACCCTCTGTTCCGTCCTGAGAGGCCACACAAGGGGTAACCTGATGTGATGGCTGCCAGGTGACTAGGTAGGAGTTGGGGCTTCACTGGCAAGAAAGAGGCTGAGTCCCTGTGGGGATCCTGAGAGCTCCTGCTGCCTGGACCCTTCCGAGGCACAACTGGCTGACCAGCCCATCCCACCCAGCCCCTTGGCCCATGCCAGAGCATCTTCCAGGATGCAGAGCAGGCAGCATCTCCCTGGGGGATCTCTGACCACCATCACCACCATCACACCCTGCTGACTGAGGCTGAGTCTCCTCCCAGGCCACCCAGGGACGGGCTTTGGTGTGTCTGCTCCATGTGCCTCTGACAGGTGATAGGACACAGAGGGGGCAGGTCAGGAGTCTGGGCAAAGGGGGCAGCTTTTGGGACAAAGCAGGGGCACCACAACACAAACGAATGTCACCTGGGCTCAGTGGGAAGAAGGCCGTGTGCCAGGCTGGACTTGGGGGAAGATGGGCATGGCAGGGCAGGGGTTTGGCAAAGGCCCGAGGGTTCTTCCTGGGCAAAGCAGAACTAACTTTAAGGGACTGAATAGGAGTTTACCTGATTCATTTTACGATAAGCCGGCTCATCCCTGTATATGTAGGGACCTGGGGATCCCTGAGTTTTGAGTGTGGGTCATTTGGCTAGCAATCTCCCGAAGTTAGCTCCGAACTGTTCACTCAAGAGTCCTTCCTGGCCCACGGTATCAGCTCCTCAGCTAAACCTGTGCCTACATAGCAGCTGTCCATGTCATCTGTCCAGTGTGGGTGCTATGTGCTACACGGGCCCCCACCCTAAGGAGTACGGTCCCTTGTCCCAGTCCCCACGAATGAGGAGAATAAGTAACCAAGGAAGTGGGGTGTGGTGGTACCGCCTGGATCCCAGCATTCAGGAGGTGGAGGTGGGAGAATCTGCTACTGAGCCAGACTGTATCCAAACTCCAGAATTCATTCATTAAAACAAAGAGACAAGGCCGGGCGTTGTGGCACATGCCTTTAATTCCAGCACTTAGGAAGCAGAGGCAGGCACATCACTGAGTTCTGAGCCAGCCTGGGCTACACAGTGAGACTGTCTCAAAAGAAAAAACGAGACAGGAAAGAGACGGGGAGTTGGAGAGGGGGTAGCAGGGCAGTTAACATGTGGAGGCTGAAACTCTGAGGGAGACAAGAAGGCCTCCCTCTGGTAGGGGACAGAGTCAGGGCTTTAATTACACCCCACTGCAGGACCCTCCCCCACTTTCTGACACACTTGGGGTCAACAATCCCTTCTCATTGCTTGCTCTGGAACTCAGACCCTTCAGAACACTAAAGACTGAGGCTGAGTGCCAAGGTTAGCCCATTGCTTAGCCTCAGGCTATCTCTGCTCCTCTGGGAGCTCCATTCTATCTGGGACCATGCCTGGGCTTGGGCCAACCCCAGGTCCTTTCCCTGGGGAGTCCGAAGCTGAGGATCCAGTGAGAACTGGGCTCACATTCTCAGGCCTCTGGGACCCTCAGGCTCCTCTTGCAGCTCTTTCTTCATATGGAATTGTCACCTGCACTTAGGTCTCTGCTGCCTGTGTCCGCCTCACAGTTCTGTGGGCTGGGGCCATTTCTGTTGGTGGCGTAAGACCTTGGCGCAACACTTCAGGATGAAAGGTTGAGAGCGAGGGGTTCCTGGGCAGAAAGGACACTGCCCAAGGGGCCAGTAGGGAGGCTCTGGGTACGAAGGCTGGGGAACCTATCACAGGAGTCAGCCAAGGTACATCTTGGGCCATCTTGTCAGGGGTCTACTATGGGCAGCTGAGCCACAACCCAGAGACATGGGGTCTGAGGCCCAAACACTGGTCAGACAGGACTAGCTCCTAGGAAAAAGAAATTCTGGAAACAAAGTTCACTTTGAATCCAGCCATGTTTATACCCCAAGTTGGCTTCTCTGGGGAGGTCGGGGTGCATGCTCACGTGGGAAGGGTGTGAGGTATGTGGATGTGTTCTTGCTGGGCAGAAGGGGGCCAGAGGGAACGGATACCACTTGCCATGTCCAAAAAATATTGGTGACAGCGTTTGTGTCTGTCCCCTGGCTTGGGCATCCTGTGTCAGGAAGGTCAAGTTCTCAGTTCCTGTGGCTCCATGGCTGGTCATTCTGGGTCTAGACTTCCTTCCCTTCCCTTGTTTGTGTGTATGGTTTTCATTTGTTTTCTGACACGGTTTCCCTGTAGCTCCAGCTGATCTGGAACTCTCTATGTAGCCCAGGCTGGCCTCAGTCTCACAGAGATCCACCTGCTGCTGCCTCCTGGATGCTGGGATTAAAGGCATGCCTTTTGCGTGTGTGTGCTTGAGACAGTTTTCCTATGTAGCCCAGGCTTCCCATGATCCTCCTTCCTCAGCCTCCTGGGTGCTGAGATCACCTGTTTGAGACTGGCTTGACATGGGCCATTTCTAAGAGTAGGGCGGGGTGTGGTGGCACTCACCTTTAATCCAAGTACTCATGAGGCAGAGGAAGGTGGATCCCTGTGAAGTTGAGGCAGGCTTGGGCTATACACTGAGTTCCAGGCCATCTGGGGCTACAGGACAGAGAGACTCTCTTACCACATTTGTTGTCGGTCAGCACCCCTGTATTTGTCACCAAAAAGCTCACATGCTTCCCTTTAAGGAAAGGAACCCCGAACCCAGGCCCCCCAAGGTTCTGAGGTCTCTGGTGGGGGGCACAATCCCTGTGCCCCAACTTCAAGATGGATTCAAGAGCTGGAGCTCTGTGGGCAGAGCTCACCTAGTGTGCAGGAGGCCCTGGGTTCATCCTCAGCACCACAGAAACAGGGTTTGGTGGCCCATGCCTGTCATCCCAGTACTTGGGAGTTAGAGGCAGGAGGATCAGGAGTTCAGTAGCCTGGGCTATTTTAGGAAGTTGGGGGTCAGCCTGGGCTACATGTGACCTTGTCTCAAGAAACTAAACCAAAAACAAAATAGACGGGCCTCAAGTCCAAGTTGGTGCCTGCCTCATCACCCCATCTTCTAAGCCAGTTCCTATAGCTATAAGTTACTTAGCAACGGGATGCATTTTGGGAGACAGACCTGTAGCATCGTTTCCTGCTTGTGGCCACAGCATGGTGCTTCAGGCCAAGGCTACATGGTAGATGCTGTCCTCTGTGGGACTGTCCTCTGTCAACCCCAGCACTACTGTGTGACTCATGGCTGTATTTGGGGCCCTCTGCCCTTGGCTCCCCCAATCAGCAGGCAGCACATTGGATTCTGGAGGTGCCCTGTGCCGGCTGCTGGCATCTTGCAGTGAGCTATAACAGAACTTGGGATGCCCTCCTTGAAATCCACCCAACAAATATGCTAGGTGCTGGAGCAGCCATCTCAACTGAAACAGACTGAGGTCTGTGCCTTCTGAAACTGACTATCTTAGGGGAGGGACACAGAGCAGAAGGGAAACCAGAAGTGCAGCTGTTGCTGAGGAGACCCATTCCAGCGAGGGGGCAGCAGGAAGGAGATGAGTAATTTATTATTCCAGTGTTGGGGACAGAACCCAGGGCCTTGTGTTTGTGAAGCATGAGCTCTACTACTAAGCTATACCCCAAGAGATATGATTTTAAATTGGTATGAAGTAGGTGGAGAGAGTCTAGTGGAAGCCACAGGGAACTGCATTCCGGGCAGAGGACATAGCCTACGCAAAGGCCCCGGAGCTGTGGACACAGCCGTGCAAAGGTCTTGGGGCAGAGGGCTCAGTTGTGCAAAGGCCAAGGTCCTGGGGTAGAGGATGCAGCTGGTCAAAGGCCATGGGGCAGGATGGAGCCTGGCATGTTGAGGAGGTCCTCGTGGCTGGAGCAGAGGGAGTGAGAGGCAGAGAGGCAGGAAGGGCAGAATGAGCAGGGCCTTGTGGGTTGCAGGGTAGACTTGGGCTTTGATATCAAGAAAGGTGGGAGGTAAAGGCGCTTCTGAGCTGTGATGTCCCTCAACTGTAGGTAGAACCTTGGTGACTGCTGTAAGGAAGGACTGGTAGCTGGGCAAGGCTGGCTGGGGTAGGGTGTGTAGATAATCCAGACAGAGGTGATGAGGGGAGGAGTTGGAGGTGTGTCCTGATTCTAGACTTTTCTGCAGGTGGACTTGGGAGGAAGAGGCAGGAGGGAGGAGGCTGGCTAAGGGCCTGAGCCCTGGGAAGATGGAGTTAAGACAGGACATGGGGAGGCTCAGTGTTGCTGCGTAGGGAAGTCAAGACTAGTTCTGGAAGTGTTGAGATGCCAGCTCACACAGGTGGAGCAGAAGAGCAGGGCTGGCTAGAAGGTTCAGCAGGTAAAGGAGCTTGTCGCCAAGCCTAATGACCCAAGATTTATACCTAGGACTCAAACGGTGGCAGTGAGGTGCTACTGACAGGTGGAGGATTTTCTCAGAGATGGGGTTGGCTGGGAGGGCTTTGGGTGATGGACGGGACCTTAAAGAACACCTCCAAACTGCTTCCTCCTCCCTCTGGCACTTGGCTGTGAGGTGTGTGGCCTCATCTGCCACTCACTGCTGCCCCCATATCCTGTGTAGCCCTGGGCCAACTGGTCAGAGGCTGAAATCTCTGAATCTGTGAGCAGAGCTAAACCTTTCTTCTCTCTTAAGTGGATCCTCCTCAGGAGTTTGTTATAGTAGGGGACAGGCACACCTTTCATGTACTGCTGGATTCTTTCTGCATCTCAGTTTAAAAACAAAATGTCACACCCTTCTAATTTAGTTCTTCTGAGGCATTCCTTCTGGCCCCCGGGTGAGGAAGGACTGAGGTGCACTTTATAGACAGCTGGGGTGACAGGTGGGCCTGAGGGGCTCCCAGTGTCAGGTAAAGTGCAGAGGTGAAGCCTCAGGAGGCACCTTGACTGGTGTGGTTGCCATAGTGACAGGCATGGGTGAAGGTGTGTTTCCTTCCCTCCATGGAATGTTCTTGAAGCTGGCCTCTGC
Organism: Nannospalax galili; assembly: GCF_000622305.1. Lineage (NCBI taxonomy): Eukaryota > Metazoa > Chordata > Mammalia > Rodentia > Spalacidae > Nannospalax > Nannospalax galili. Next base: position 958,104 of record NW_008341457.1, on the reverse strand, counting down.
TCTCTGGGGTTTCCACCCCAAACTGACCATAGAGATGGGGCTGAGGTTCCTGGCTGACAGCGGGGACACACATGGCCTGGTACTGGTGGCCCCTCTGGAGTGACCAGGGCACCTCAAAGAGGCCACCAGAAGCTTGGGTTGCTGGACATGGCACCTCAGACTCCTCAGCCTCTAGTTGGAAGGGCCAAGAGCTGGGGCTGAGTCTGTGATGCCCCTGCCTTCCAGAAGGTTCCAGCCCACCAGCGCTCTCTCTGCTCCAGGGACATTGGGAGAGGGTGGGCAGCCAGTGGAGGACGTGTGGTCATCAGGTCGTCTCCGCTGTCCTCTTCTTCCCACCTCACCCACTGGTCAGCCGCATGCTGTGCTACCTCGTTCCAGTGGGACAGAACATTCTGTTTGGGGATGTGAGTGTGGAGGAAGCAGCCCAGAGTCTGTCCTCTGTGCCCGTGTTAGAAAGCAAGCCTCCCCGCAGCTGTGACAAGCAACGCATGCGGTCTCCACAGATGTGCAGTGTTCTAGGGACACAGGAAGCTGGGGATGTCCCCATGAGCCTCCCTCTGAGGGATGCTGTGCTTACACATCAGCCTTTGGCCACAGCCTGCCGCTGGCCGAGAGGGGACCGCTGTTCCAGGTCTCTCCCTCGGTGACCGGGTACAGGGCGCAGGACAGTAGGGTGTGGGGGGACTTTTCTTAGCACACACCAAAGACCCTTTCCTCAGGGTCTGTTCCCAGGGTGGATACTGTCTAGCAGTGGAGGATGCTGGGACAGATACGTCTCATTCATCCTAGAAGGGGGCCCTGAGCTTAGAGCCCTGGGTGGAAGGATATGTCCGGCCACCAATTCCCAGGCCACTCACCAAATGACTCCTGGGGGAGCCAGTCACATCTCCACCCAACCTTGTAACCTCTAGAGGCTTCTAGGCCTTTCTCTAGATGGGCTTTGGACCTGCTTAGAATCACAGCCTTCCTCTAACATCCCATGTTGAACTTGGACCAGCAAGAAGGTCTGGGGAGGCCACAGGGTCACAGAGGGCAGAGGGACTTCTTGTTTCTTTGATATTGAAATTCTCGGGAAAATGCCATGCTTGGTGGCCAGCTCATTCGGGCTTGGGGGGCAGGTCCTAGCTTTCAAAGGCCTGACATAGTGGGCGTGGTGGCACACACCTGTCTTCCCAGTTTGGGAAGGGACCCTGGGCAGGAGGATTGCAAGTTTGAAGCCAGACTCAAACATACTGCAGGCCAGCCTGGGCTACACGAAACTGTCTCAGTCAACAAACAAGAATATGTCATTTAAGTGCCAAACATAGGCATGGCAGCACAGATTTGAGATCCCAGCATTTGGGAGGCTGAGGTAGGAAGATCTGGAGTTTGGGGCCAGCCTGGGCTACATAGTGAGGCCCTGTCTCAAAGTAAGTAACTGAATAATAAGACACGAACTGACCAAAGCTGGGTGGGTGGTGTCTGGAGATGTGAGGGAAAAGGGGCGAGTTGCACGGGACAGAACTGTGCTTCTCCGCTGTCCCCAGAGCCGAACACTAAGCCAGGACCTTCTCCAGGCTCAGCCTCACCCCATGCCTGGAACAGGATGCTCACTGCTTGCTGGGTGGGACCCAGTCACCATCTTCCCCAACAGGTAGAAATGGGGGCAAAAACAAGGAGCTGGGGCTGCTGGGCCCCTCTCATATGACCACACTGTCAAGGACAGAGTCCTGAAGCACAGCTGGGGGACCCATGGCCCCTGCCCCAAGTCCTTTCTCCCTTTCTTATAGAAAATCTTATATTTGTTTCACTTTTGTATGTATTTATTATTTTTATTATTGAGATAAAGTCCCACATAACCCAGTCTAGCCTGAAACTCACTAGATAGACCAGGCTGGCCTCGATCTCACAGAGATCCGCCTGTCTCTGCTTCCTGAGTGCTGGGATTAAAGGTGTGTTCCACCACACCTGGCCTTGCTCTCCCTTTTAACATTTAGGGTTTCTTTTCTGCCATGTTCCCTGACTTTTCAAACATCTATGAGGCTCTGGGGGGAGCAGGGTGGACTGGGTCCCCCCCACACTTACATGGCTGTTGAGCAAGCCGCCTTTGTGGGGGGCCAGGCCTTCGCTGTTTTGGAGGTTCTCAATCGCCATTTCAAGCTATGAAGATGTGTGCGGAGACAGGACAGGACAAAATGAAAACATTGGGAGCAGGGGAGAGAGGGAAACGAGATGGTTAGCAGCAGCTGGGGACGCCCTCATACTAACATCCAAATAATGATGCCAGAGCCCGAGGTGGTAGCAAGGTGTGGCGGGAGGGTTAATGGTCAGTGAAGCCGCAGCGGGGAGTGAGGATGGTGACACACAGCAGAGCCCAAAGTCCAGGACACCAGCAGCAGGGGAAGCCGGGAGGCAGCTCACCAAATCCTGATGTAAGCAAACAGCATGTGCACCGCGTGTGGACATGTACAGTCGGAGCTCAACAGCATGTGTCTTCCTCAGCTGCTCTCCATCTTAATAGTTCTAATTTTTTTATGTGTCGGAGTGTTTTGCCTGCATGTATGTAAGTACACCACATGTGTAAAATGCCCACAGAGGCCAGAAGAAGGCGCTGGATCCCCTGGAACTGGGGTTAGGGATGGTTGTTAGCTGCCATGTGTGTGCTGGGAAGAGAACCTGTGTCCTCTGCAAGAGCAGCCAGGGCTTTTAATTACTGAGCCATCGCTCCAGCCCTTTTGTTGTTTTTTGAGACAGGGTCTCTATGTAGCCCCAGCTGGCCTGGAACTATGTAGATCAGGCTGGCATAGATCTCACAGAGATCTACCTGCCTCTGTCTCCTGAGTGCTGGGATCAAAATCATGTGGCACCACATCTAGCTGTAAATTATCTTTTAATTTTAACATTTAAAAATATTTTCCAGGGCTGGAGAGATGGCTCAGTGGTTAAGAGCACTGACTGCACTTGCAGAGGACCTGGGTTCGATTCCCAGCACCAACATGGAGGCTACGAACCGTCCTTAACTCCAGTTCCAGGGGAATCTGAAGCCCTCTTCTGACCTCCGTGGCATTGCACAACATGGGTGCACTCACATACATTCAGGCAATACACTCATACACATAAAATAAAAATAACAACTAAAATATTTTTAAAAAATTGTCCATGCAGCCAGGCATGGTGGTGCATGCCTTTAGTCCCAGCACTTGGGAAGCAGAGGCAGGTGGATCTCTGTGAGTTCAAGGCCAGCCTGGTCTACATAGCGAGTTCCAGGCCAGCTGGGGCTACAGGGAGACCCTATCTCAAAATGACCAAATAATAATAATATATATATATTTCCATTATTATTTACGTGTATGTGTATGTATATGTGCACCTGATCGAACTGGGTACTGAGAATCAAACTCGGGTCCTCAGAAGAACAGCCGGTACTCTTAGCTGCTGAGCCAGTTCTCCAGCCCCATCTTCACCTTATTTTTTCGGATAGGTCCCTTAGTGAAGCTGGAGCTCGCTAACTGGCTAGGCTGGCTGGGCAGTGAGCCCTAAGGATCCTCCTGTCCCTGCCTCACTGTGCTGAAGCTCCAAGTTCGCATCACCATGCCTGGCTTTTTCTGTGGGTTCTGGGGCTCGAACTCAGGTCTTTGCGCTTGCACAGAAGACACTTTGCCCACTGAGCTATCTCCTGGCCCAAATTTCTTTTTCTTTCTTTCTTTCTTTCTTTTTTTTTTTGAGGCAGCATCTCCCTGTAGCTCCAGCTGGCCTGGAAGTCACTATGTAGACCAGGCTGGCCTTGAACTGACAGAGATCCGCCTGCCTCTGCCTCTCCCGCGTGCTGGGAATAAAGGTGTGTGCTACCACGCCCGACCCCAAATTTCATTTTTAAGAGCTAATTTATCAAATGGGTCATGGTGGTACGCACCTGTCATCCTGGTAAACAACAGACCTGAGTCCAAAACCAAAGCCCACAGGCAAACAATGAAATCTATCAACGTCTGCCACAGAGTTTACGACGGGAAAATGAAATCTATGAAAAATTAATTCATCATAGGGTTTTTTTATGCAGGGTCTCCTTGTAGCCCCAGCTGACTTGGAACTCGATATGTAGACCAGGCTGGCTTTGATCTCACAGAGATCACCCCACTGTAGTTTATCAAATATATAACTATAATGCAATACATAGCTGGCATGCATTTACAACATATAAATGATATAGTTATCTATCTTTTCCAGTTACCAAACAGCACATTTTGAGGGATCTTGCTCATCTCTGGCTTGAAGAAGGTGCTGAGGCTGGCATCTGTACCCGTGCCCATTACTGTGTTTTATTTGGACCACATGGAAAAACCTGGCCTCGCACAGACACAGCTGCACAGTGCCCATGTCCTCAGATGCCTCTCCTACCGTGAGTCATTTTATCCAAACTTGAGGACTGGTAGATCCTTAAAAATTTAGTTGCAATGCAGAATCTTGAAACCAGATCAGTGAGATTTCCATACACTGCCCTCCTCTGTTGATGTTAAAATATGTACCAGACTGGGCTGGCTCAGTGGTGAAGAGCACCCACATGGTGGTTAACAACCATCTGTAACTCCAGTTCCAGGGAATCCGACACCCTTTTCTGACATGAGTGCACTTACACATATGCAGGCAAACACTCATACACATAAAATAAAATGGAGCAAGAGCAGGGTTGGGCACCATACATCTCTACTACAGAGAACTAGTGAGCAGGGGGCAGAACGTGAGCCATATTGCTCTGAGCTCCTAGGACAGATAAAGAGCATAAGTAACAAGGGTGGACCCTGCATCGAACACCAGCTACGGCCAGCAACAACCATCGACAGCGACCACAAACTTGGTATCGAGATGTTCTGTCAAACTGCTTGCTGCACACCCCACTAACCAAACACAGGCACAGTGGTCCCCACAACAGATTACAGATTTTCACTGCAGAGCCAGAAAAGTCACCAAACAGATGACTATGCAGTTAACTGTCATGACAAATCCAGGGAGGGAGGACGGATGGACATGGCAATGCTGAAGAGTTTCCACAGACAACAATGAGACACTCAGTACCTTAGGAAGTGAAGTTCATACACAGAGAAGTCAACAGAAATGCCCGACGAGGTCCAGGCCACTCCACTGGACTCATGAGCCAGACAGTTAGTCAAATACTGAAATATGCCCAAGGAATGACAGGAGTCATGTACAAACGGAAGGGACCACTACCGGGGTAGCTTCCCTTCAAAGGAGGCCAGTGATGGAGTAGGAACAGTGAAAGAGGCAGCGGAAATTCTGGAATTTGGGGCTAGAGAGCTGGCTCAGAGGTCACAGCACTGGCTGGTCTCATAGAGGACCCGGGCTTGGTCCCAGCACCCACATGGCAGCTGACAACTGTCTGAAACTCCAGTTCCAGGGGATCCAACACCCTCTTCTGGCCTCTGTGGGAGCTGCACACATTTCGTGCACTTACCTACGCACAGGCAATCACTCAATGCACACAAAACGAAAGTAAATAATAACATCAATAAAGAGCTTCTAGAAGTGGAGGTACACAGAAGCCACAACACTGAAAACCTCCAGAGTTTTGATGAAAGACACAAACCCCTATGTTCAAAAATCTCTAAGCTCATGTAGATAAACTCAAAGATGTCTACATAGGTAACATTTCTTTTTCTTCATCTGTATGTGTGGAGTGTGCACGCACGTGTGTAAATTGTGCATGTGTCAACATGTGTACAACATGAATATGTGTTCACGTGTGTGTGTGTGTGTGTGTGTGTGTGTGTGTGTGTAGGCCCAAGGTTGATGTTAGGACTCTCATTCAGTCACTCCCCACCTTATTCTTTGATTCAGGGTCTCTCAGTCAACCCAGAGCTCACTGATATGGCCAATCTCCTGACATCAGCTTGCTCTGGGGTCCCCTGCCTCCACCTTCTGAAGCTGGACTTACCATGGGAGGTGCCACTCCAACCTGGCATTTACCTGGGTTCTGGGGATCTGAACTCAGGACCTCATGCTCATTCACTAAGCACTTTAACCACTGCGCCATCTCTCCAGTCCTCCAAATTTAAATAACTTTACAGAGAAAGCAAAGACACAGCAGACACAGGGAGGAAGTGTCTGAAAACCACATATCTGATGTAGGATCTGTGTATGTCTGGGACATAAAGGATTCTCCACACTCAACAGCCAGGAACCAACAGCCTGCTTAAACAATAAGCAAGTGTGTGAAGTAAAGACAAAATAGTGTGCGAACATCTGTCTATCACCCTCAGCTAGGAAACTACAACCACAGAGAGGCTCCCAGACACACTTCCTGGGATGAACAAAATAGAAAATGTTAACAAGTCCAAGTGTTGGCAAGGAAGCAGAGCAATGGTAAATCTCAGGCATGGCAGGGTGGCTTAACCCACAGGTATAGGGAAGCTACCAGGTGTCTGCAGATAAAGTTGAGCACACTTACTGTGGGAGCTGGGACTTCTACTTGGAGCCATTTACCCCAAGAAAGGAAATTTGCACACTCACTACCCAGAGCTGCTTCCTTGAGGATGGCCCCAAGCTGGAAGCCTTCCAAGTGGCCCTTGGCTGGGCACAGGATGCTTCTCTGTGATGAAAACAGCCCACGTGGGTTCACACCACCACCCACCTGAAGGGTACTCAAAGGCCTCAGTGAAGTGTAAGAACCCAGCCTGGGAAATGTCCAACCACAAGGAGGGAAAAGACCCAAAGCTGCTGGGTTGTGGGTGAGGAATACTGCGAGGGATTTCTGTGGGAAAGGGGCTGCCATGGGAATCCTGAGGGTGAGCATTGACAGGAACAACACATGTCAAATCCCACAGGGCTGTGCACCAAAGACTATGTGTTAATTTAAAAAAAGATTTGACTGGACATGATGATGCACACCTTTAATCCCAGCACGCAGGAGGCAGAGGCAGGAGGATTGCAAGTTTGAGGTCGGTCTGTGATATGTGGGAAGTTCCTGGCCAGACTAGGCTACCCAGTGAGACTTTGTTTCAACTCCCCCCTCCCTGCAAAGCCCCCCAAACCCCAAAAGTAGGGCTGTATTTAAGGCAGGGGAGCAGCAGTTTCTCTGAGGAGCCTGTGTCCTCTGGGGGGTGCAACGTCCTGTTGGAGGGCAGGCAGTCTATGATGGACCAACCCATACCCCCCTTCCCCAGAGATTGACTGTCAAGGTAGAAGCAGTCCACCAGCAGCTGGTGACAGTCCAGACCACCTGGCTGGCTCCTGGCTACTCACGGTGCCCACAGTGGTCTAGCAGGGTTACCCTCTGGCTACAGGGCCTTTGTACATACCGTGGCAGGGGAGGAGCGGGCAGTGTGGGCCAGGGAGTGTCTCGTTCCATCCATGCCCCCGTGGATGAGGTAGGCTCCCGTGCCAGACATGATGGGGGTCCCCGAGACATCCATACTGATGCCCACCATGCCGTGGGAGGGGACTGCTGGGGGGGACGAGGCTGCCACTGTGACCTGAGCACCAGCTGGGGTCTCGAAGTAAGAGGCTGCGCTGCTGGGGGCGTAGAGCTGGGGATCCGGGTTGTAGGCGTAGGCTGCTCGGCTGGGGAGGGGGATTATTATGTATAATTAGTATATACTAATAAAAGAGGAAAGAGAAACAAAGAAAGAAAGTGAAGGGGCCGGAGAGCCGGCTCAGCAGCTAAGAGCACCAGCTGCTCTTGCAGAGGACCTGGGTTTGGTTCCCAGCACCCACATGGCAGCTAACAACCATCTGAAATTTCAGTTCCAGGATGCCCTCTTCTGGCCTCCATGGTCCTGCACGCGCGCACACACACACACACACACACACACGCACACACATACACACACACACACACACACACGAATAAAAAGAAAGCGCAAGCAGGCAAGGGAGTACGGGAGTCGGGATGATGGCTCTGTGGGTAAAGCTCCTGCTAGGCAAGCTTGAGGAGCCATCCCTGTGGTCCTCCAGCAAGATGAGAGGTGAGGACAGGAGAAGAATGAGAGACCTTGTCACAAACAAGGTAGAGGTCGAGAGATGGCACCCAAGCTTTTCCTCTGGCCTCCACACACATGCTGTGATGCACACATACCTGCATTCATACACGTATGCATGTACACACACACATAGACACACGAAAGAGAGAGAAGGAAGGAAGGAAGGGAGGAAGGGAGGGAAGGAGGGAGGGAGGGAGGAAGAGCAATTTTTATAAAGTTCTAGAAGAATTAGAAAGTGGAAAATGAGTTTTATCAACATCTCAGGAAGTTTAACACAGGTGAGGCTGAACAGGCCTGGAGGGGACTGTTTTCTAGCCTGTTCCCCTTCAGCATTAGAGGGAGGGCTAAGTGTTTGGTCTGTTTTAAATGCAGACTTTTCTAGAAGCTGAAAGCTCAAAGGCCTGTGGTTCTGAACTCTGGACAGGGCTGTGACATCCTGACTGCAGGATAGGGACTTGGGGACCCACACAGGGTCCAGGGAAGGAGGGAGGGAGGGGAGTGGGAAGCCCAGGGGTCCCCAAAGTTCCCACAGGGAACACCTACATGGCTCCGTTGGCGTAGACAGCATCCCCGCCATCCACATATTGCACCTGCGCGGGGTACACGTGCTGCACCTGCAACAACACGTGAGTACAGGTCACAAGGGGTCATGTGATGGCTTCTTTTTTCTAGATAACATCACCGAAGACAACTTCAACTGAACTTTATGTACCCCAACACCATGCTGCCTCCCCAACCCAGCAGCAGCCCTTCTAGAGACTCCAGGAGAGACCACCATAAGGGTAGTGGGGTCCCACGGCCCCTAAGGGTCCTGATAGAACAGACAGGGTTTCACTATATAGACCAGGCTGGATTTGAACTCACAGAGATCTGCCTGCTTCTGTCTTCCAAATGCTAGAATCAAAGATGTGCCCTACCACTAGTGGCCAGGACTACATCTGTTCATCTAGTGATCAACAATTATCTATCTTTGAGGCAGTGTGTAATTTAGCCCAGGCTGGTCCTGAACTCTCTGTGTAGCCCAGGATGACCCTGAACTCCTGATCCTCCTGCCTCTACCTCCTGAGTCCTGGGATGACTGGCATGTGCCACTCTGTCTGGTTTTATGTGACACCAGGGATGGAGCCCAGGGCTTCATACTAGAGATGCTGTGAGGGCTGTACCCCTTGTCTGTAGCCATAGAGTGCAGGACTCAGGGGACTGTGGCTCCCATCCAGAAAAACTAGATGTCCTGGGTATGGCAGAGATGTTGGCAACCGCAGGCAGGCTGTGGGTGACCCTGGTGCCCTGTCCCAGCAGTGGTAGGAACAGAGTTGGCCACATAAAGGATCCTGGAGAGGGAGTGATGGGAGTCCCCTACACGCTCCAAGGGCCCGTCCCCTTCCACTGCCCACAAGTCAGCTCAGCCCCAGCTGATGCCCAAGTGATGGCGAACCAGGGCTTTGCAGCCCCATGTCATCCTCAGCAGGCTGGTGATGGCTATCTAGGGCCCCTAGGGGGAGCTATGTGGTCTGCACTGGTCCACCCACTGCTGGGATGCTCTGGGCTGTGCAGACTCCCTAAGGAGGAGAAACACAGCTGTGTCACCTGGGAAGTCTGACTGGCCCACACAGTGCTAGGGCCAGGCCAGGCTCCCGCCCTCAGAGTGGGGAAGCTTCTAGTAGCCTATGATGGTACTTGCGTTCCCCTCCTTCCACAGAGCTTCTGGCTGGGTCCCTGGGATCTCCAGAGCCTCTGTTTCAGTGAACCCCGTAAATCTTCCCCAGCTCTGTGACATGGTCACCTCACTGGTGTAGGCTGTAGCTCCCTCAGGAGAGAAGGACAGAGCCAGACCAAGGTCAAAGCCTGCCCTGTGCATGTTCGTAAAGTTTGATTGGCACCTGGTCCCTTTCTCACACATTACTATGGCTGCTTTGGCCTTTTCTACAGGCAAGCTGAGAATACTCTTCAGTCCTTACAATCCCCAGGGGTACTGAGGCGGCTGAGACTGTGCCACAGGGAGCAAAGAACTGCCACTTTTCATGGCTTGCTGCATGCATTAGTATTTGTGGTAAAAATGAATTTTTTTTGGCTAGGTATGGTGGTGCATGTCTTCAATCCCAGCGCTCAGAGACAGAGGCTAGCCTGGGTTACATGGGAGTTTCAGGCTAGCCTGGGCTACATAGTGAGACCCTACCTCGAAAAGCAGGGGGGGGGGGCTTCCTGAGTGACTGCAGATAAAAGGCAGGAGATTGCTCACGATCACATCCTTACCTGCTGTGGCACTGGCTGGACCCTGGGGAGGGTGAGTGGGTGCATCGGGGCACCTTTGGGTGTTGAGCCCGCTGCCTGGACCAGCACCCTCTGCAAGGGACAGAGGGAGGGGACAGTCAGAGCCATTGGAGATTGGTGCTAGGCAATCCTACAGCGAGGTGCGTCCCAGCCGATCCACTCCCACTGCTGAGATTGGGGTGGGATGGGCAGGCACAGGAAGGCATGTGATTCAGAGCTTCCATGGTCAGGATGCTCAGAGCCAGGGATGGGGGGCCGGGTCCTCCCCTGCCAGTCCCTGACCTCCAACCCCAGTCCTCACTGTCGTAAGTCACACCTCGGCTGTTTTGCATGGAGAAAGCTGGCCAGTGGGGCTGTGAAGACATGAGGGTCCAAGGGACCTTGGGACGGGAGGATGTGTGCTTGCTGAGGGCCTGGGGGGCCACGCTGCTTCCTGGGAGCCTGAGAGTGAGGACGCAGTGCTCTCTAGTGTTCAAGGAAGCCACTATGAGTCAAGCAAGGCTCTGATAAGGAACTAGGTCTGGTTACCTGAGCTACAACAAAATAAACACTACAAGGACAGAGACTACCACAGGGCCCCAACAGATAACTGGACATACGCCACAGGGGTCTAGCTCCACACTGGAATGCTACTCAGCCATGAAGAGGAGTGAGGATCTGGCTCACACCACAGCACACCTTAAGGACATCGGGCTTACTGAGACCCAGACACAAAAGGCCACATGGTATGTATCTCCAGAGCAGGGAAATCCAGAGACAGGAAAAGTTTTCATAGGTGTCAGGGTTGGGAAGGGGATGAGCTGCTACTCATGTGGAAGAGCCTTTGTGGGGGAGGTGTGATGGAACATTCTGGAACTAGATAGGTGGGAGAGTTGAAAACTGTGACTGTGATAAAAACCACTCTACACTCTTTATTGTAGATTGTGTCAATGCCACCTCAATTAAAAAGCAATCAAGGAAGCCATGGTGGTGCACGCCTTTAGTCCCAGCACTTGGGAGGCAGAGGTAGGTGGATCTCTGTGAGTTCAAGCCAGCCTGGTCTACGTAATGAGTTCCAGGCCAGCTGGGGCTACAGGGAGACCCTGTCTCAAAAAGAAAAAAACAAAAAAAAACAAACAAAAAAACAAGGGCCAGGTGAGCAGGTAAGTGGTGCCTGCTCTAATCCCAGCACTCAGGAGGCAGAGGCAGGCAGATCTCTGTGAGATTGAGGTCAGCCTGGGCTACATAGTGAGCTCCAGGCCAGCTGGGGCTACAGAGAGACCTTGCTTTAAAAAAAGCAAACCAAAATGAAACAAACAATAAAGTCATCGGAGGGGCTGGGGAGACGGCCCAGTGGGGACGAGCACTGCTGTGCAACAATGAGGACCTGGGTTCTAATCCCTGGCACCACATACGAAGCCGGGCATGACCAAATGTGCCTGGAACCCCAGTGCTGCAGGGACAGAGATCAGGGGGTGGTCTCTGCCGGCTGCCAGTCCAGCCCCAGATCTGAGGGAATAAGACAGAAGAGGACGCACAGCATGGTCCGTCTGGCAGTCACACACCACGCACAGGTTATGTGCACCCGGACACACGTGCATGCACGCTATACTCACACATATACGGTAAAGAGGTGGCACACACCTGTAACCCTAGAACTCAGGAGACTGAGGCAGGAGACTCACACATGACTTTGAGTCTAGCCTGAGCTATAGAGTGAAGACTCATTTCAAAAAACCAAAATAAAAAGGTGGGACTGGGTCTGTAGCTCAGCAGGAAGAGCTTGCCTAATGTGCCCTGGGCTCAGCCCCAGCACCACATAGACCAGGCATGGTGACATAGGCCTGTCATCCCAGCATTCAGGAGGTGGAGGCAGGAGGATCAGGAGTTCAGGGTCATCCTGGGCTACATAGGAAGTTTAAGGTCAGCCTGGGCTACAGGAGACTGCCTCAAAACAATAGCAAAAACAAACTAAACCCAAAACACATCAATGAAGATATCAAAGGTTAACCTAAGTATAACCCCATATTTGAGGTATGGGAGGCTGAGGCAGGAGGATTACTGCAAGTTCAAGGCTAGTCCTGGGCTATTTAGTAAGATCCTGTCACAAAGCAAAACAATCAAACAAACAAAAAACAAAGAACAGTCTGCTCAGGAACTAAAGCTGAGCAATCTCGTAGTGCCCTTTAAGAAGAAACTGGGGAAGATTGCAAAGTAAAACAGTGAAGCCATTTTTCATATTCTGTCTCAAAACAACCACAAGCGCGTGGGAGACCAGGGCTGTAACTCAGGGCTGAGGCCTTGCATAGCATGTGTTCATCCTCAGCACCTCAAGAGAACAAAGAAAAGACCCTGGAGTTGCCTCCTCTGAGACGCCTGGCCCTGTCTCCGAGGAACCAGGCTGCTTTTAGCTGAAGCATTTTCCTTGCTGAGTCTCTGAGAGATTGACCTTTCAGACTGTTCCACATGGCCTGTGTACTCCCTTCTGTCCCATGGTTTGTTTCAAGGTTGTGTCTACCTGGGTGTGGACAGCCAGATCCATCTGACAATTCTAAAGGAGTGTGTTTGAGGCCTTGGGTTCCATTCCTCACATGGTGAGAGAGATGGGGGAGGAGGAGATGGGGGCGGGGAGAAGGAGAAGATGGAGGAGATGGAAGAGGATGAGGTGGAGGCGGTGGGGGAGGAGGTGGAGGAGGAGGTGGAGGAGGTGGAGGTGGAGGAGGAGGAGATGGAGGTGGAGGAGGTGGAGGTGGAGGAGGTGGAGGTGGAGGTGGAGGTGGTGGAGGTGGATGGCTCCATGCATGGCTCATGGGTGTGGCTGTCCATGATGCCACCTCTTCTTGCGTCCTCCTTTCTGACCCTTGGCTGTGAAGAAGTGTGGCTGACAGCTGACTGTTCATGGGTTTACAGCCTGGCATGATGCGGACGGCCCGAGGGGGAGGAGGAGGAGGAGGAGGAGGAGGAGGAGGCAATTCTAAGAATTCTAACTTTTTGGGGGGGTTCTCTCTGTGTAAAGCATCCTTTCTAAGGCCCAGAGAACCTCTGCTGGGAGAGCAGATGCGTGGGCGGCTGGACTGGGGTGTGGTTTCAGGTCTGTGTCTAGCTCCTTCAGTGGCACCTTTCAAACAGGCAAGGACGTGCTGGGGACAGCAGCGTGGGCGTGGTCACCTGCGGGGAGGCTGGTACAGGCTGGGCAGCCGCTGCTGGGCGCAGAGTCACAGACGCTGGCGATTCGGTTCCATCCTCGGAGCTCTGCATGCTGGGACCTGGAGATGGAGAGAGAGCCCGGGTGGGTGAGGTGGTGGGGGCCAGGGTACCAGTTGCACACAGCTGAGGAAGGGCCCCCGAGATGGCCCCCTGCCTCAGTTGGCAGCTTGGAATCCAGGAGCTGAAGCTGTGGGAGTCGAGAGTTGCTGCTCAAGCGTGAGGACCCGAGTTTGAATCCCAAGCACCCATATAAAAAGTCAGGTGTGGGGTGCACATCGGTAACCTGAGTGCTAGAAAGGACACCTGAGGATCTCTAGGGCTCGCTGGCCAGGCAGCCTGGCCAAATCAGTGGTTCCAAGTTCCATAAGATCCCATTTCAAAAATTACGGTGGAAAGCAACTGAGAAAGACCTCGGGCCTCCACACATGCTCAACACACACAGAAGAAAGGGTGGAAATATTAATGTTTTTTTGTTGTTGTTGTTGGTGGTGGTGGTGGTCTTTTTGAGACAGGGTCTCCCAGTAGCCCCAGCTGTCCTGGAATTCACTATGGAGACCAGGCTGGCCTTGAACTCACAGAGATCCGCCTGCCTCTGCCTCCCGAGTGCTGGGATTAAAGGCATGTGCCACCACGCCTGGCTATTAATGTTACTTTTTACGTCTAGAGTGAGTGTGTGTTCTCACAAGCACGTTCTATCTATGTGTGCTGCCCCATGATGGCCACTAGATGGAGCCAGAGTCACACAGTGAATGACCAGATTTTAACACTGGTTTCAAAAGATGAATTTAAGAGGTGTGAGGTAGACCGTGCCTGCCCCAGCATCACAGCACTCTGGAGGGAGGTGGAGGCAGGAGAATCAGGAGTTCAAGGTCATCCTTTGCTATATATGGAGCTCAAGGCCAGCTTGAGCTACATGAGACTCTGTCTCAACACAAAACAAAAAGATAAGAAAACAAAACAAGATATAAGACAAATACTTAGGCAGATTTCTTTGAACACATAAGCAAAAAAAAAAAAAAATCAATGAGCCGGGCGTGGTGGTACATGCTTTTAATCCCAGCACTCGGGAGGCAGAGGCAGGCAGATCTCTGTGAGTTAGAGGCCAGCCTGGTCTACATAGTGAGTTCCAGGACAGTTGTGGCTACAGGGAGACCCTGTCTCAAAAAGAACAACAACAACAAAAAATCATTAATGAAAGACTAAAGGCCAGTGAGATGGGACCATGAGCAGTGAGTACAGGAGCTTGCTACCAAGCCAGAAAACCTGAGTTTGACACCCAGGACCCATATAGTGGAAGGAAAGAACTGGCTCCTGTAAGTTGTCCTCTGACTTCCATACATGCTGTGGTATGTGCCTCTCCCCCAATAAATAATTAAAAATACAGATCAATAAATTAATAAATCAAATGCAACATTCTAAACCAATAGAGGGGCCAGGGAGACAGCTCAGGGATCAGTCAGTAAAGTGCCTTGAAAGCATAAGGACTTATCTGGAACCCAGAAAAAGCTATGCTCAACTGGGCATGGTGGCACACGCCTTTAATACCAGAGGTACATGGATCTCTGTGAGACTGAGGCCAGCCTGGTCTACATAGCGAGTTCCAGACCAGCTGGGGCTACAGAAAGACGCTGTCTCAAAAAACAAGCCAACACATAAATAGGCTCTTATCTGTAATATATAAAAAGTACCTACAGTTCAATAACAAGACCAATAACTTACTAGGAGAAATGGGTAAAAAAAAGAAAAAAAAACAACAACAGGAACTTGACAAGGACATACAGAGGCCTCCAAAGCCTGTGGCATCATGTTCCACTTCCTCAGTACCTACAGAAAGGAGATGGGAGAATAAAATCCATTGTCCTGGCCCAGGAGTGAACACCTGTAATCCCAGTGCTCAGGAGGCAGAGGCAGGAGGAGTGTCACAAGTTCTAGGCCAGTCTAGGCTTCAGAGCGAGACTGTGTGTCAGGTTTAATAACACGCAGGTGCTTTGAGGTGCAGAATACCAAAAACCTTAGTGGGAGCTTGTAATGTATGAAGTCACACAGGTGTGATGAAAGGGAAGGCTGGGACTTCTTCCAGTGAGGCCGGTCCTGTAACCCCTCCAGCTCTTTCCCCAGGGATTATCCAAGAGATATGAAGACATGTGTCTATGCACAAGCCTGTACAAACATGCTCAACATGTGCCAAAATCACCACACTAGTGAAAAAAATCCAAATATTCTTCTTCAGGAAAAGGGTTATGAATTAGATTGTGGTAACTCACTTTTTGAGACAGGGAGCCGAATATGGCCCAGACTGGTCTAGAACCCACTGCATAGCTGAGGATGACCCTGAACTCCTGATCCTCCTGTTTCCATTTTCTGGGAGGTGGGGTGACAGGCGCTTGTGCTTACTAGGTGAGCTCTGCCCACTGAGCCCCAGCCTATGTCTTCAACTTTTAACAACAACAACAACAACAAAACTATAGAAATATAACAACTTGGAGGATGGGAAGGGTAGGGGCACAGAGATGATAAATGGCCCAGTGATGGCTAGTGGGGTGGGCTCCTTGTTGCTGTGCAGATGTGTAAGATTTCCATAATAAAAACACCCCGCACATAGCTGTGAGTTCAAAAGCAAGAGCAAAGCTCGGGGTGCGAATACTGCAGTCAGTGGCCCAGGCTGCATGCTCTACCCTCACTCACTGGAGATTCACCCTGGGGTCTAGGAACGCTCTTATGAGGGTGCTCCTGGCTAGAGTAGGGGCAGGGCCTGCCAAGCTCGGGGAGTCACTCTCACTGGTCGTTTGTTCGCCCTGTCCTGTTCTGTCTTCTGTTTTCTTCCACCTGGTGGAGGCTGGGGCAACCTGTTTGTGTGTGTCTCTGTCTGTCTTCCCCCTGTGTCCCCCTCATGAGGGCTCCAGGATGCTTGGAGCCAGCAGCCAGGGGAAGGGGTGTGAGGGGTGCTGTCACCAGCCGGGCAGGGCCTGTATCGTCCCTGAGGCTGGCACGGTTGTCAATGGTCCAAGAGGGAGCCAGAATCCAAAATACTGCATTTGACCCTGAACTTCATGGCGTTTTCGAGTAGGGGAAATGGGCCAATCTTTTCCAAGCAGTTGCACCTCAGAGTCCAGCCTGTCCCTGGCTGTCACCATCTTGGGGTGTCTGTGAGGGGCAGCAGAGCCACAGGCTGCAGCCGTGCTGGGGTTGGGGCTATGCCAGCTGGATCTGCATGGCAGTGCGCCCTGTTTACAAGAAAAACTCTTGGGTTGCCTAGCAACTGTCCGCTTCAGGAGCCATGAGCCATAGCTGGGCTGTCCCTGGCCACCCTGACTCACTGCGACCTTAAGCAATCTCTTTTCTGTCCCGAGCCTCTGTCCTTCCATCCCTTTGTCCACCCATCTGTCCCTCTGTTCATCTGTCCAAGGGAGCTCACCTTGTCCCCTGGGACCATGGGGGCGGGCAGTGTCCTGGTTCCCACTAGTTGGCTGCTTGCCTCTGACTCTTTGGCTGCAGGTGATTTCCGAGGTACTGGGCCCCAAGAATGCAATGTGCAATCTGCTCTCTGGGGCTTCTGTGGCCTACACCCACTCCATATCTGGAGCTGTCCTATGTGTCAGCCACATCCCCACACAAAGCCCAGGGTCCCCCAAGGGCAGAGTTACCCCAGCTGAGATCCAGGGGCTAGGGGATCCCAGAGATCCCCAGAGACCCTGCACCCCCTGGTCACCAGGACTGCTAAGGTCTGAGGAGGCCGCCATGTGGAAAGAACCAGGGGACCCCATGATCCTTTCTTCACCTGAACCTTTGGGGTGCCTGCTTTCACCCCTCAGCTCTTTCCCTGTTTGTTTTTTTTGTTTTTTTGTTTTTTTTTAGATAGGATCTCATTAGCCCAGGCTGGTCTCCAGCTCCCTACATAGGCCAAGGATGACCCTGAACTCCTGATCCTTTTGCCTTCACCGCCCTGTGCTGATGTAACAGGCAGCACTGTGCCAGGTTTCTGGGGTGCTGGAGCTGAACCTGGGGCCTAGTGTGTGCTGGGTGAGCTCTGTTCACCGAGCTACAGCCTCAGGCATTTTTGTCTTTGTACCAAAGGAATTTCAGGGTTGGAGCTGGCTCCGATTTTCTCTGCCATTAAAGCACCTTAAGAATTCAAATTCCTTTTTTGGGCTGGTGAGATGACTCAGTAGGTAAAGGCACTTGCCACCAAGCCGGACCACCTGAGTTCCATCCCAGGGACCCACATGGTGGAAGGTGGGAACTGACTCCTTCAAGTTGTCCTCTGACCTCCACACACAGAGATTAAATAAATAAATAATAATAATAATAAATGTAATAATAATTGGATTCCTTTTTCCTTCAGTAACCACTGGGCCTTCCTCAGTGGCCAAATGTCCTTCCTTCAGGGGAGCCACAGGCCAGGCTCTGCCTGGGCAGTGGGGGCCACTGGCAGTCCCTTAGGTCACAGGGTCTCATTTCAGAGCCTGGTGTGACTGGAACATTCTTAGCCAGCCTCCTTCAATTCATGGGGCTACTACCATAACAGGGGACACCAGTCTTAAAGAAATGGGATTTGATCTTTTTTTCCCTTGAGGTGCTGGGATAAACCAGGGTCCTGGGCTCCCTGCCCCATCTACTGTCCAACACCCTCCAATTCCCATGACAACTTTTATGCTACAAGGGGACTAGAGTGGAGACAGAGACCAGCAAAACCCTAAAATATAGAAATAGTCTCCTGGCCCCTTTTAGAAGGTTCTAGAACCTTTTGCTTAGAAGGAGGGATGAGCCCTCAGCTAAGCCCGGTTGCCCACTGTGGGGCTCTGTGCACAGACAAGTTCACATCACAGGGGCCCTATCTTAGGACAGTGTCTCTGGCCACCATGGTTCATCACCTTTTACACCTGTTGCCATGTGGTGGCTATGGGCTTCAGGTCAAAGTGTCTGTCCCAGTCTCTCCTGCCACTTCCCATCACTGTGCCCCCCTTCTGGGGAGGGGCTCAGTCCCCTACTTTAGGCAGGCCCCTGCCTCCTTATACCTGGGATGACCACACCTCCTATACAGCACCTTCTTGCCAGCCAGCTCTGCCTTTCTGGGGTGACAAGTCTTGGGGCTGGAGAGCTGGTTCAGCAGTTAAAGAGTACTGGCTGTTCTTGCTCAGGTTGGGTTCCCAGCACCCAGATGGTGGCTAAGGATCACCCTTAACTCCAGTTCCAGGGGCTCTTATACCCTCTTCTAGCAGCTGTGGGCACTGTACACATGTGGTGCATTTAACACTCATACACATACAATAAAAAAAAATATTGGTCTTTTTTGAGACAGGGTCTCCCTGTAGCCCCAGCTGACCTGGAACTCACTATGTAGACCAGGCTGGCCTTGAACTCACAGAGATCTGCCTGCCTCTGCCTCTGAAGTGCTGGGATTAAAGGCATGTGTCACCATGCCCAGCATAAATAAATTTTCACTCTCTGGCTCATAAACCTAACCTACCAACCTACCAACCATGGAGAATGCGGGCATTGGGCACCAGGGGGCCTCAGTGGGGTCACCAATAGATGTGTGTCAAAAGAATCTCTGATGTTTTGGGGGGGGTGTCAAGGGCCAGTGTGGGATGGCAGAGGCTAGCCCTGTGTACCAGCAGATGGCTCAGTTGTAAGTGCCAGGCATGATGGTATGCACCTGTCATCCCATACTTGGGAGGCTAGGGCAAGATGATTGCTGTGAGTTTGAAATTAGTCTGGGCAACATAGTGAGACCCTCACCCCATCTCAAAAACAAACAAAACAAACATGGTGATGCACACCTTTAATCTCAGGAGGCAGAGGCAGGCAGATCTCTGTGAGATCGAAGCCAGGCTGGTCTACATAGTGAGTTCCAAGCCAAGGGATTCTCAAGAAAGAAAAAGGGAGAGAAGGAGGGAGGGAGGGAGGGAGGGAGGAAGGGAGGGAAGGAAAGAAGGAAGGAAGGGAGGGAGGGAAGGAAAGAAGGAAGGAAGGAAGGAAGGAAGGAAGGAAGGAAGGAAGGAAGGAAGGAAGGAAGGACAAAAAGAGAAACAACACAGCCCGGAGAGAAGGAAGAGGCCACCAGCCCATGGTGGTCATCACTGGGGGAAAAGGGTGCTTCTGAGGGACCTATGGCCATTTTAAAGTCATCATCACCGTTTAGGGCTCAGAGGGGCCAGAGGAAGAACAGAGGGTTTTGTGATAAATGTCACAAAGCCTGATGGGGCACTTGGCTCCTGGCCTCGGTCACTTCACAGACCTGCTCTCTAAGCCCACGGCAAGGAGAATGCAAAATAGCAGCACAGCCTTAGTTGTTTCCTTTATAAGTTTCTAGAGCCCAGTGTGGTGGTACACATCTATCATCCCAGCACTAAAGAGGCTGAAGGAGGAGGCTTTCCAGTTCAAGGCTAGCCTGGGCTACAGAGGGATTTCTAGGCTAGCCTGGGCAACCTAGCGAGACCCTGTCTTGACAACAACAAAAATACCCCCAAACCAAGTCAGGTGTGGTCGCTAATGTCTGTTATCTTCTTCATCAGAGGCTGAGGCAGGAGGATTGCTACAAAGGTATTTACCCAGGTACCAAAGCCTGACTCAGAGGAGCAAGCATTTCCAACGAATTAGTTTGGCTCTGGTGAGATGGCTCAGTGGGTACCACTTGCCACCAAATCTGATGACCTGAGTTCGATTTCCAGGAACCACATGGTGGAAGGAGAGAACTGACCCCACAACTGACAAGTTGTCCTCTGACCCCACAATGAACACACAATAAATACAAATGTAACAAAATCAATTTAAAGGCAAAAACAGGTTGTGCTTGGTTGTTTTCCTGGTTTGAGATAGGGTCTCAAGTAGCCCATGCTGGCTCCAAACTCACTACATAGCTCAGACTGATCCTGAACTCCTGATCCTCCTGTCTCTACCTCCCAAGTGCTAGATTGACAGCTGTGTGCCACGAAGTCCAGCCCACTGGATTTTAATCGTTGCACATACCTGACAGAGCCACTCAGGAAGCTCGCATTTATTTTCACATGACAGGAACATCAATCTGTGATAAGATCAACCTCAAAATAGAAAGACAGTAAAGAGTCCTGCTTCTTTGGGAAACACCAAACAGTGGGTGATGCTGGTGCAGTGGGAGGCCCCGAGGACCAGGGGCCCAGGCTTGGGAGGCCGCAGCGGCTTCCATGGAGGATTTGGTAGCGGTCTCCAGGGCTCAGGTTGGGGCTGTGGCTGAGGCCGTGGGGCTCGTGGAGACAAAGCTGAAGGCAAGGAGTGGATCCCAGTCGCCCAGCTGGGCTGCCTGGCCAAGGATATGAAGGACAAGTCCCTGAAGGAGAGCTACCTGCCCTTCCTGCCCATTAAGGAATCAGATTACTGACTTTTTCCTGGGGGCAGATATCCCTTCAGGATGAGGTTTTAAAGATCACGCTGGTGCAGAAGCTGACCAGGGCTGGCCAGCCAAAGAGGCTCAAGGCTTTTGTCGCCATCGGGGACTACAACAGTCATGTTGGTCTGGGTGTGAAGTGCTCCAAGGAGGCGGCCATGGCCATTCGAGGGGCCAGCATCTTGGCCAAGCTTTCCATTGTCCCTGTGCGGAGAGACTAGGAGGGAAATAATATTGGCAAGTCCCACACCATCCCAAGCAAGGTGACAGGCCGCTGTGGCTCTGTGCTGGTGCACCTCATCCCTGCCCCCAGAGGCACTGGCATCGTCTCTGCTCCTGTGTCCAGGAGGCTGCTGCTGATGACCACTACACACCAGCCAGGGAGGCACTGCCACCCAGGCAACTTGGCCAAGGCCATCTTTGATGCCATCTCTAAGACCTACAGCTACCTGACCCCTGACCTCTGGAAAGAGACGGTCTTCACTAAGTCTCCCCATCCATCAGGAATTCACTAACCATCTTGTGAAAACCCACACCAGAGTCTCCATGCAGAGGAACCAGGCTCTAGCTGTGACTACTACCTAGGGCCTTTATCTGAGAAAAAATAAAGTGAATTAAATGTTTAAAATGACTAATAAACAGTCTTGAGAGTCGCTGAGTTGTTGGCACAAAGGGCAGGAGGAGCTTGGGCTGCTGAGCCATCGGAGGGGGCATTGTGTCCACTGCTGTCTCAGCACTTGCCACAGGGGACTCACTGTGGCAGGGCCTGAGACGCAGGTGGAGGCTGAGGTCCCACAGCTTCCAGTCATGGCCCTGCATGGGGGCGGGCTGGCCAGAGGGAGGTGGATGTGCTGGCCTGGGGTGAGCTGAGGTGTGTTTACCTCAGCAACCGGTCCTGGTAAACAGTCCCTTCTCTGCCAGCCAGGAGGGGTGGGAGGCAGAGGGTCTATCTGAGCCTCATCCACCCCAGTTAGGAAGTGACTGGGGCAAGGCACCTGTCATAAAACAATCACAAGCGTGTCCTGTGGGGGTCACCCCAGGATCCAAAGGGTTTTGGGTTCAGATTCGGCCAACAGCCAACTCTGATTTGGAGTTTGTCCACATGGAAACGGGGGGTTAGTGCTGTGCTCAGTGTTCTCTGATGGTAGGGTGGTCACTGATTCGAGGCTTTAGAAACACCAGCTTATATTAGATTAAAAAAAAATTTCATGAGCCAAGCAGGCTTGGTGGTGCACACCTTTAATCCCAGCACTTGGTAGGGACAGGCAGGCAGATCTCCATGAGATTGAGGCCAGCCTGGTGTACATAGTGAGTTCCAGACCAGTTGGGGCTACAAAGGAGACCCTGCCTCAAACAAAAGAAACAAAATTCCAAAAAACAAAAGCAAAAGAAAACAGAAAACTAAGCCAGCAGTTGGGGACCATTCAGGGCAGATCAACTGGGCAGAAGTTGATCATTGAACAGCTCCCCCATACACAGAAATGTCAACTCTCCCCTGTGGACCTCCAGGGGAGTCCTACCTACCTTTACACCCCCCAAACCCCGACATCATCTAATCAAGAGAAAAGCATGTAGATGCTCGCTGGGAGCTGGAAAGTCCTGGCGCAGTGTGCCTGCCCGGCCTCATTGTTTGCTGAGTAACAACAGTTGCCAGGGGCAACCAAGTCCACTCCTGTTTCCAAGCGCCCGTTACCAGGCAACCATGAGAATACTTCCCAAACTAAACAATGTCATCCCCGGGGCAACTTCTGTATCTCACGTTAACCAGATCTAAAATAAAAAGAAGAAGAAGAAAAAAAGAAACTCGCAAATATGTAATCTATTATTTTCAGAGGCCTGAACAGCAAGACAAACAATTTCTTCTCTATAGTAACCGGGAGGGACAACAGCTCCCCATATTTGCTTGGGAGATGCACAGAGCTGGCCATGATGCCCAGGGCATCCCAGGAGCCCTTGTCACCCGTCCCAGGCCTCTTGCTCCAAGACATGGGGCAGATTTACCTTCAAACAATCAGCAAATTTGCAGAACTATTTTCTAGGCAGAATTCAAGAACCAGAGGTTAGACTAAGAAAAGTGTTCCATACAAGGTCGATCCCGAACTCACAGACTGGAGGCCATCATATCTGTGAAGGAGGAACCAGCTCTGCCTCAGGGGACACCAGTGACTTACCACGCCCTCTGCCATCCCCAGAGAGAGGAAACGGGAAGAGTTGGGACCTGGCCACTTCATAGACCCTGCCCTGGAGGGACACAAGGTTGCAGCCCCCCAAACTGGCAGCACAGCTGTATCCAGCATGGGATGACTCTGACCATGGCTTGCACAGCCCAGGCTGTGTCCAGAGCGCACAGCTCCCAGTCAAGATCTTAAACCATTTCCTTTAAAACATATTTACAGCAATGGTGTCAGTATGCACAAGACCCATGCAAACTTAGGTAGACAAAAACCCAGCACAGAACTGTGGAAATGAACAGCAGGCCCCAATCTTAGTTAAAGAGTTATTGGCAGCTGATTACTGTTGGGTGAGGACGAGCTGATCTTCTTGAAGGGAGAGATGCTAGACAGGCTGACTAAACCCTAGTGGATGAACTTGCTCTGAGGGACATTCCAGGGACACTAACTTTACATAATAGGCCTTAATACAAATGACAGTCTGTACGAACTCCAGTAGGGGGGCATGGGAGGTGCCAAAGGGGAGGGGCTATAAATATGATTTTCTGTATGAAATACAGAAAAATTCAATAAAAATTTAAACACATTTATATTTATTTAGGTGGGATGGGGAACATGTACAGGTCAGAGAATATTTGTGGGAGTTGATTCTCTCCCTCCCTTAAATGGGTTGGGGATCAAACCCTCATCTTTTAGGCTTAGTGGCAAGCACCTTAACCCACTGAGCCATGTCACCAGCCCCTGAAACCATTTCAATTAGGCAGGGAGCCTGGGGGCCGGCCTCTTGGGTCAACTTTCCAGATTGTTCAAGCACATAGACTGATAAGTATGGGTACAAACTAAGTGTCCTGTGGCTCTCAGAGCAACTTGGGCCTTGGGGACAGACAAGGCCACTGCACAAAAACTTTGTTTTCTTAAGATATCATCTGGGAGAAAGTTCTAGAATATACAAGAGGAAATGGGCGTGCCTTCCCCACCTCAGGTAAGCTGAGGCTGCCAAGCGGTGCCCAGCGATGCGTTGGGATGGGTGTTTGCTGAGGCAGTGATGGAGTCAGTTACAGACTTTGGCTGCCACGCTGGGGCCACGGCCATGGGCCCTGACCTCTGTGTTTGGGAGGTGGCCTTGAAGGCAGAGCAGCCACCCTCAAACTTCCTATCCCAAAGGGTGATCAATGAAGAGAACCTACCTGTATGTTCTTAGGTGTCAATCAAAAAATAGGCACTGAAGGTCAGTAAGAGGGATCAGCAGGTAAAGGCACTGTAGCCAAGCCTGATGACCCTGAGTTCAATGCCCAGAAGCCACATGATGTCCTAACTTCCACATGTGCCATGGAACACTCACAAATGTACATGCACACACTTGCAAATATATAAATGTAACAAAAAATAAAATAAGAAATAGGGATGAATGCCAGCAAGGCCCAGGCACTGCCCTACAACCAAAACACATGCCAGCCCCTCGCTGCGTGGGGCTCACGATCTACATCTACTAGGTGTGGGGTGCTGTTAGGGGAGGGGAGACACTAAGGGGAGAAGTTACAAGGTGTCTATCAGAGGTAAGTGGCAGAGGCAGAAGAAAGCCAAGATGGGGAGAAGGAGGCTGCCTGGGGTTCAGTCCTGAAAGGGTAGCCTGCTGCTTTCCTGAGCAGGCTCCACAGTGACAGCAGCGTCAGGATGCACTGGTCAGCTGAGGGAGGGACTCTGAGTGGAGGGTCCACTGGTGCAAAGGCCCCAGGGCAGGACTATGGGTGGTGAGTAGAGCCTAGTGGACTAAGTCTCCACAGATCATCCCAAGGCTTAAGAAGACAGGAGGAGAAGGAAGAGGAGAAGGAGGAGGAGAAGGAGGAGGAGGAAGGAGGAGGAGGAGGAGGAAGAGGAGGAGGAGGAGGAGGAGGACATGGAGGAGGTGAAGGAGGGAGAGGAAGGTAGAAGCAAACAGAGCACCTTGGAGGGCAGCCCATGCTGGATGACAGTTAGGGGAAGGGGCAAGATGCTCAGACTCTGGGTAGGCATTGGGATGGATGTGTGATGGTCCGACGTGTGACATGAGAAAAGAGAGTCAAGTGCTGCTTGAGGCTCTGAGCCTTCAAAGTTTGAGGCCAGGAGCACGGAGGTCCAACACCAGTATCCTTTGGCAACAGGGTTGAGGGCCTGGGGAGCCGCCTCAGTTGGTAAAGCACTCACTATGCAAGCATAAGGACATGAGTTTGAATTCCCAGAACCCAAGCAGAAAGCCAGCAGTGGTGGGGTGTCCTGTGATCCCATCTCTTGGGACAGGGAGACAGGAATGTCCCTGGGGCTCACTATTCATTCAGCTGAGCCATACAGGGGTGCTCCATATTCAGTGGGAGACCCTGGCTGCTCTTATAGAGGACCTGGGTTTGGGTCCCAGCACCTACACAGAGCCTAACAATCATCTGGAACTCCATTTCCAGGGGATCCAATGCTCTCTGGCTTCCTCTGACACCTGCACACATGGTGCACATAAACACACACAGGCACACACAAACACATAATTTTGGTTTTATGGTTTTTTGGTTTTTTAGTTTTGTTTTTGCTTTTTGGTTTTCTGAGAAAGGGTTTCCCTGTAGCCCCCCAGCTGATCTCACTATGTGGGCCAGGCTGGCCTTGATCTCACAGAGATCCACCTGCCTCTGTCTTCAGAGTGCTGGGATGAAAGGTATGCGTCACCACGCCTAGCACAAACACATAAATTTTTAAATTCTTAAGAAAAAATAGACACAGGGTTGGAGTGGCATCATTCAGAGTTCATGAAGCCTGAGCAGAGGGTGTCCAAGAAGGGACAGTGTCCACTGGGCTGCATGAACAAGTGGGGTGCTGCCCAGTCCTGGTCACTTTGGATGGGGTGCCCTGGCTGACAGTCTATCACAGTATCACTTCCAACCCCAGCAGACACAGGGTGTACATGGCAGGCCTGAGTCCATGCTTTGGGGTTCTACAGGACTCAGATCTGCCGCTCACCACCAGTCCCATCTAGACAGTCTTCCAGAAGCCCCTGGTCCATGGTCACAACCCCCCTCCATCGTTCACGGTCACACACACCCCCATCGTTCATGGTCACACCCCCCTCCACATGGTTTGGTCTTTTCCCTACTTTTTAAAAAAATTATGAGACAGGGTCTCACTATGTAGCCTGGGCTGGCCTTGAACTTGTGATTCTACTGCCTCGGCCTTTTAAGTAATGAAATCACAGGTATGTGCCACTAAACCACCCAGTTCTCTCCCTCCCCTTTTTCTCTCCCTTTCTGAGACAAGATCTCAAGTAGGCCAGGCTAGCCTCCACAGTACTATGTAGCTAAGAATGACCCTGACCTCCTGATCCTCCCACCTGTACCCTCCAGTGCTAGGATGATGGGCGTGCACCCATGTCTGGCTTGGCTTTAGGTTTTTTGTCTAACTAGTCCTTGTTCATTACAAGAACATAAAAATGAAATGTGTCACAGAAGATGGGCAGGCAGGGAGGTGACACATGGCTGGAGACTGAGGCAGGAGAATCTCCAGTTTGAAGACAGCCTGGGCTACATAATTGAGGCCTTATCTTGGGAGACTGGTTACATCCAGATTTGAGGCACGCTGTCCTTGCTTCCACCCTGACACTATCCCAGGCCCAGGGAAACGGCAGCACGTGACTGGTGTGTCCAGGACGGCTGGGGTTTGTCCTGTCCTGTTTCTGTGTCTCCATTCATTCCTAGCTCTGTATTAAGTCAACTCCCAAAGTCCAGCCCAAGATAATTTTGGGGAAAAAAATGGAGTAAAATGTTCTCAAATCCCTGGCGCTCTCTCTCTCTCTCTCTCTCTCTCTCTCTCTCTATATATATATATATATATATTTTTTTTTTTGTTTGTTTGTTTGTTTGTTTGTTTGTTTGCTTTGAGACAGGGTGTCTGTGTAACCCAGGCTGGTCTAGAATTCACTGTAATAGCCAAGGATGACCTTGAACTCCTGATCCCCCTGCCTCCACCTCCCCAGTGCTCAGATAACAGGTATGTGCCCCCACACCAGGCCCAAAATAAAATTTTACAAAAGAGCTAGGGCTCTAGCTCAGTGGTGGGGATTTTCCTGGCCTGTGAGGGGCCCTGGGTTCCATCCCCAGCACCATCCAAAAGAACTAAATGAGCCAGGCGTGGTGGCACATGCCTTTAATCCCAGCAGGCAGAGGCAGGCGGATCTCTGTGAATTCAAGACCAGCCTGGTCTACATAGAGAGTTCCAGGACAGCTTGGGCTTCAGGGAGACACTGTCTCAAAAAAACCAAAAAAAAAAAAAAAAAAAAAGAAGGGTGAAGTAATGACGCTTGCATTCAACACAGATGCAGTGGCTTCTGCAGGTTTTAGTACAGGTAATTACACTGGTGGAAAATCATCACAGCACAAGGCATTAGCAGGCATATTAATTCACCGTTAGTTGCCATGATTGTATTTAAATGTGTCTCTCTAAAATTAAGTAATTTATGGGTGCATAGTCATTTTATATACAGAGGCCTATGAGAAGGCAGGCAGTAGTTGGGGTATGGTGGCACACACCTGTCACCCCAACATCTGGAAAGCAGAAGCTGGAAGATCAGGAGTTCAAGACCAGCCTGACCTACATTACAAAATTCTGTCAGAAAACAACAAAAAAGGGTTCAGAGAGAAGGCTTAACAGGTAAAGGCATTTGCTGTCAAGCCTGACCATGCATTCAGTCCCCACCACCCATGTGTTAGAAGGAGAGGACCAACACCTGCAAGCTGCCCTCTGGTTTCCACATGCACATGTATGCACATACTCACACATATACACAAATGAAAAACACTGAAGGCTAATTTTATGCTATATTGACTTTTTAATCTCCATTTAAAAATTTTTTTTTATTTTATGTGTATGCGTGTATTGCCTGCATGTAGGTAAGTGCACCTGTGTCGTGCAATGCCCAAGGAGGACAGAAGAGGCTGTCGGATCTCCTGGAACTGGAGTTACAGACAGTTGTTAGCTGCCATGTGGGTGCTGGGATTTGAACCCAGGTCTTCTGCAAGAACAGTCAGTGTTCTTAACCACTGAGCCATCTCTCCAGCCCCTTATCTCCATTTTTTTTTAAAAAAAACAAAAACATGGTATTAAGGGGCTGGCGAGAAGACTCAATAGTTAAGAGCACTGGCTGTTCTTGCAGAGGATCTGGGTTTGATTCCCAGCACCCACATGGAGGCTAACAACCATCCATAACTCCAGTTCCAGAGTATCTGACACCCTCTTCTGACTTCCATGGGCATCGCACACACAGTGCACTTACATACATACAGGCAATGCACTCTTACACATAAAACTTTAAAATAAATATTAAAAAAAGATGGTATTAAGTGTTGAGAAACACCAACTAGGAACAAAATAGACGCCACAGAACACACAGGCTCTTTCCTCAGAAGTGACGTGTCATTGCAATATGATTGAGAAAATTGGGCAGGGGAATGTACAAGGTAAAGTTCTACGTGACATTTACAGCCGTGAACCTGGGGAGCCACACAACCCCCGGGAGCTCTTGTGGGGGGGCAGCAAGGGGGACCAGGGCAGAGGCAATGGGAGGAAGCCTGTTTTAGGAAGGCTGCGTACACACTGTCAGTCATGGCTTAGGCAAGGCCCGTAGATAGAGCAGACCTCAGGACAAGCGGAGCGTGGAGCAGGATGGCAGGCACTGCAGTGTGGATTCTACACCAGACTGGATCCCCATTTGGGACCTCACAGAACTGCATCATTTCTGTGCAAAGCCCTTGGTGACGGTTACCACTGGGCTGGGAGTGTGTGTATGTGTGTGTGGGGGGGCTAGAAGCTAGAAGTTTCTGGAGGGTTATAGACATTTCTAGAACATTTGTGGGGATGTAGAAGGAAGACCAGTTGAGTTCAGTATCTCAGAGGAAAGCTCACACTAAGGGTGAATAAATCTGCTCAGGGTTAGGTTTTGCTTGGGAACTCTGGTTTGAAATCCTGTGTAAAGAGAAGAAAGTGGTGGTCCACACCTTAATCCCAGCACTCAGGAGGCAGAGGCAGGCAGATCTCTGGGAGATTGAAGTCAGCCTGGTCTACATAGGACAGGTGTTCCAGGACAGCTGCGGCTACATGGAGACCCTGTCTCAATCCCTGCCCCCCCCCAAAACCCCAAAACAAAAAACCGGGAAAACAAAGATGGCTGTTGGTTTGGGATGTGGCTCCAAGCTTCTGACCTGACCACACACCTAGTTGGACCGTAGGACACAGATGCTGTCAGCTGTTGGTTTTATGTTGTCTGCCAGCTAGCTGCAGTTTAACCTTTTTTCAAGTGGCAGGAAGGCATCAAAGGTCAAAAGATTTGTGACCCATTCAAATGAAAGGAAGCTCACAGTTCAGTGTCTGTGAATAAAGTTTTCTTGGTATGCAGCCCTGGTCCTGTGTTCCCATGTCACCACTGCTTTTAGCTGCAACCGAGGAACTGGTCATAGAGGAGTATCTGGCCCAGAGCCTGTCCTGCCCAGTCTGTGAGGATCACAAGAGCGACCCTGATACCTTCCTTACACTGTGCCACACCCATGAACAGCCTCTGCTCACACAAAATGAGGACAGGTTTACAAATTTGGGGAATATTTAGACAACTGTCTCCTAGAACATAGAACACTGCACTAGGCTTGGTGGCACATGACTGTCACCCCAGCACTCCAGCACTTGGGAGGTTGAAGCAGAAAAATCAGGAGTACAGGGTCATCCTTGGCTACATAAGAATTTGGGGTCAGCCAGGGCTATGTGAGACCCTGTCTCAAAAATAAACAAACAAACAAAACATAAAATCAAAAAACCTCAGGCTGGGATGTGACTGGTAGTGAGCATCTGCTGAGTTCACTGGACATCCTGCACGCCAAAACAGCTACAGCAACATGAGGCCATCCTGGCTAACCTCACCACCTTCTGGCACCTTCCACATCAACATTAGGTATCTATTTTTCTTTCAGTCTGGGCTCTTTTTGCACAGGGACATCTGAAGAGTTAGATCAACTGGATGGGCCCAGCTCCCCAGACCCTCTGCACTCAGCAGGGACCCCAGAACAAAGCCCATCCTGCCTGCTGCTGAGAAACCACTGAGCCTGGGGCAAGGCAGGGCCACAAAGTGAAAGAATTTTGTGCAACTCTGTTCCTTCCCTACAACTTCCTTCCAAAACACAACTTGGGGTCCTGGCCAGCCTCTGGGAAGGTCCTGCAGGCCACGCAGTTTCTATATAACTCACAAGTAGCTGGAGCCACAGCAAAACTAAATTTGAAACACAGGGAGCTGGGCTAGTGAGAGGTGTCAGTGGGTGAAGGACCTTGCTGCCAAGCCAGCAGAACTAAATCAAATCCTGGGACCCACATGGTGGAAGGAGAGAATTGACTCCCCCAAGTTGTCCTCTGACCTCTACACCCATGCACACACACAAATAAAGGTAAAAACAGAAATTCTTTTTAAGCAAAGCCTTTTAGGGAGGGTCCATGGATTGATATCTGTCTCTGTCTGTCTGTCTGTCTGTCACACACACACACACACACACACACACACCCTGTCAAAAGACAAAATGAGACCCAGCAATCACTGTGCAAAATTGAGGTGGGGGTGGAACCTGTTCCTGCCTCTTCTGGCTGATCTGGCCCATAGTATGTGACTGGGGTGATTCTTCTCCTGCCTCGCACATCTGCAGTGTCAGAGACAGGCTGTGGCTACTTAGGGAGGTTGAGGCTGGGCTGCTGCCTGCCCCCTACCCTACAGCAGCTGGCCTCAAATATCCATAGTGTTTCCTGACACTTCCACTGATTCAGCTGCCCTGGCCAGTGCCCATGCACACAACCCAGTGGAAAAGGACCCCGGGAAAAGAGGGCAAAGAGAAACCACAAGATCTGCTTAAGGCCAAGTAAAAGATAAAGCACTCAAAGGGGGCTGGGGCACCTGAGATAGGCCTTGAACATGAACATGGAGCTAAGTGGACAGGCCAGGAATGCCAGCTAAGTGGATCCCACCTCAATTTTGCACAGTGATTTCTGGGTCTCACTTTGTCTTTTGGGCGGAGTGTGTGTGTGTGTGTGTGTGAGAGAGAGAGAGAGA
>NW_008341457.1:918517-927020 GCF_000622305.1 Nannospalax galili | reverse complement strand
GAGAGAGAGAGAGAGAGAGAGAGAGAGAGAGAGAGAGAGAGAAACACCAGCTAAGTGGACAGGCCTGGAATGCCAAGCTCAGTGAAGCATTTCTGACCCTGGGCGGGTCCTGCTTCAGTCTGGCTAACAAAAGTGCCAACAGAGCCCAGGATGGCTGTGGCCAGGCAGGTGAGACAAACAGGAGGATAACTAAGTGGGAGAGAAGCGAGGGCAAGAGCTGAGGCAGGGGAATTGCTGCTCTGGGGAAGGTGGCAGCCCTGGAGCAGGAGGCAAAGGCTCCAGCCACACGGGAGCTGAGATGAAGGGAGAGGCTGGGTGCCAGAGAGGAGCCCTCACTACGAGTCCTTGAGAGGACGTAAGGGACTGGAAGTAACCGGGAGGGGCGACATGTCTGGCTGTGGCACTGAGTTGGGCTAAACCATGACGGGTCTCCCTAAGGCACACGGCTGAAGTGGGCCTCAATGCCACTGGTCAGCCACCAAGATCCCTGGGAGTGCTCCAGCACCTTCCACTCTCAGCTTTGCACCGAGATCCCTGGGAGTGCTCCAGCACCTTCCACTCTCAGCTTTGCACCCCACGATACATTAGCACAGGCACCCAGCTACACTTAAGGTGCTGAGATAGTGGGTGTTGGGGGGGGCAGGTGAACATGGCACACTTCTGCAAGCTGGCAATGTTTCTGGAAACTTCTTCCAAGACCCTACTCCACAGAATCTCTCTTAAAACAAAAATCCTTACAGCCGGGTGTGGTGGCACACACCTTTAATCCCAGCACTTGGCACAGGCAGGTGGACCTTTGTGAGTCTAGGCCAGTCTGGTTTACATAGCAAGTTCTAGGCCAGCTGGGGCTACAGGGAGTCCCTGTCTCAAAAAGACAAAAAAAACCCTTATTCTATGTATATGAGTGTTTTGCTGCATGTATGTAAGTGCATCACATATGTGCAATGCCTGCGGAGGCCAGAAGAGGGTGTCAGATCCCCTTGGAAATGAAGATACAGATGGTTATTAGCCACCACATGAGTGCTGGGAACCAAACCCAGGTCATCTCCAAGAGCAGCCAGTGATCTTAACTACTGAGTTGGCTCTCCAGTCCCAAAGAATCTCTTTTGAAGAGAAATATATTCTGGGAGATGTGGTGGGATTTCTAAAACGATAAACAGTTTTTACTGAACAAAAAAAATAGCAGAATTAGGTGGTGCTGTGTTTAGGAATGGTCCCACATCATCCTAGGGTCTACACAGGGGCTGGGGAGGCAGGTGCTCCACAGCTCCTCTCCTTTTTGTCTGGGGCCAGGCCTTTTTTTGTCTGTCAAGATTTATGCAGTCTCATCTTTCTGGTCTTCCTGGTGCACGGTCCTGACAGTGATCTCCTCCTCTGCCATCTTGGGCCCTTGCCAGTTTCACCTCCATCTCAGACCCTCAAAATGTTCAGCATGGTTCACAGCGGTCAAGGGGAGGAACAGCACAGGGCCAGTGGGTGGGTGGATGGGTGGATGTATGTATGGGTGGGTGATGGGTGGGTAGATAGGTGGGTGCGTAGATGGATGATTGATAGATGGGTGGATGGACAGACACAATGAAGTCCATCCACATAATGGAATATTACCCAATCATGAGAAGGAAGAAAATTCTGACACCTGCCCTAGGGTGGTAGAGCCTTATGGACAGGATTCCCATTTGAAATGAGCCAGATGGAAGGATGCTCCCAGAGGAATCCTGCTCCCAGGAGGCCCCACTAGTCAGCAGATCCACAGAGACAGGAAACCAGATGCTGGGTGTGATGGTCATGGGGGAGCCAATGGCAATTGATGTTCCATGAGTTCAGAGCTTCAGTTTGGGAAGACAGAACGTTTAGGAGGTGAGTGGTGGGGACGGCAGCCACACAGATGAGCC
Organism: Nannospalax galili; assembly: GCF_000622305.1. NCBI lineage: Eukaryota > Metazoa > Chordata > Mammalia > Rodentia > Spalacidae > Nannospalax > Nannospalax galili. The sequence continues at coordinate 925,128 of NW_008341457.1, read as the reverse complement.
TCATGCGCTGAGCCATGAGCTGTGGCACGAGGGAGGCCAACAGAGGGCTGCGTAGCTCACTAGGCTCACTAGGTTCTCCCCACTCTCCAATCTGGTTTTAACTGGTCTCCTTACCCGTTATTCCTGCCTAGTCCCTCGACATCCTTTAAGTCACGGACAGGCCAGGCTGTGCCCAGTCCGCCAGGACAGATGACAGGGAAAGTGTCTGGCTCCTGGTCCCCCATCCCGGGTGAGCAACCTCACCCCATGGAGCCCTTGAGGACAGGCTGCTCTGTCCTGGCGGTTACTGTGCCCTGTGCATATCACTGTTGAGCACAGACTGTGTGAGCCCAGAGGTCTCCTGGCCAAGAAGGATGGGGCATGAGGTCACACCTTGGGACACGTTCCAAGCTCAACGGCCAGGTTGTGCTCAGCTGGCACTGATGTGAACAAGGGGCCAGAGACAGACAAATAGGAAGAGGATGGGCAGGGCTGTGTGTTGGTCAAACTTCATCCCCAAACAGGCTGCACTGGGCTCAGTTGTGGGACTGCTGGCCTAGCATCCATGGATTGTCCCCAGTACTGCATAAAGCAGGCGTGGTAGTGCATGCCCAGCACCCAGGAGGTGGAGGCAGGATCAGAAGTTCAAGGTTATCCTCAGCTACATAGCAAATCGGAGGGTAGCCTGGGGTATATGAGATCATCATGCACTTATTATACACATACACAAAGGCTGAGGAGGGTGTAGCAGGGCAGGGCATGTGGGTGCACACCTTTAATCCAGCAGTGGGGAGTCTATGAGACTGAAGCCAGCCTGATCTACATAGTGATACACTGTCTCAAAAACAAAAACAAAAAAAACCAAATAAGCAAAACTAGGTAGCCAACAAGATGGCTCAGAGGGTAAAGGCATTTGCTACGAAGGCTGACAACCTGAATTCGATCCCTGAGACCCACATGGAGCTGACTCCTCACTCATTGTCCTGTGACCTCTATGTGTGATGCCCACATACAAAGTAAATATAACTAATAACAAAGTGCTTTCTTTCTCTACTATGTTAAAATACCAGGTGTGCAGCCCATGTCTGCAATCTGGTATTTTTCTGTGATCCAGCATTGGGAAGCAAAGGCTGGCAGATATAGAGCTTGCTGCAAGCCCAGCCTAACCAGGGAGCTTCAAGGGAGAGACCCTGACTCACAGACGGATGTGGAGAGCATGTGAGGAAGGCACACTGGAGATTGTCTCACACCCCACACGGAATTATTATTTTTGGTCTTTTTGAGACAGGGTCTCCCTGTAGCCCCAGCTGGCCTGAAATTCACTATGTAGACCAGGCTGGCCTTGAACTCACAGAGATCTCCCTGCCTCTGCCTCCTGCGTGCTGAGATTAAAGCCTTGCACCACCACACCCAGCTAATTTTTTTTTAAAGCTGTATTTGGCCCAAGAGCCATGGTTACCAATCTCTGCTTGGGCTGGAACTTTTCAGATTCTTACCTGGGCACTCCTGCTGGCCTCCTGTGCTTAGCCACTAGGAGCTTTTGGAAAGTTCTGGAGAACAGGGCCACACCGCCCCTGCCATGGCCACTGCCTGCCCCTGGCTGGCCCTGGGTGCCACAGGAGGGCTCAGAATGGGGACACCTCCCCCAGACAGCTCTGCACCGCACAGCTTGCAGCTCCTTCTCTTGGCCCCACTCCCTACCTCACCTTTCTTCCCCATGTAGCAGCCCCATCCCCTGTCCCAGGCTAGGCCTCACCCAGGAATTCCCCACCTGCTCCACCCCAGGACCTTTGTACCTATATGACAACTACAAGCCTCATGCTCCTTCCAAACTTTGCCAATCCTCATCATCCAGCCTCCCACTCCCAGCTACCACCATCCCCCCAAAACTCCCCAGCCCCCTGCAAATTTTGCCACTGCTGCCCTTCACCTTGGGTCTCTGCCCCCACTCTCAAATGCTCTCCAAATGGTGAAAATGACTGCAGATTTCTGGGGGAAAAAAGGCTAATGGGGGCCAGGCAAGGCCTCAGTGGTTAAGAGTGCTCATTGTGCAAGCATGAGGACCTGAGTTTGAATCCCCAGTGCCCACATAAAAAGCCCAGTGTTGCCAACTCCTACCTGTAACCTCAGTGCTGGGGCGTGTGTGTGTGTGTGTGTGTGTGTGTGTGTGTGTGTGTGTAGACAAGAGGATGGCTGGGGCTCGCTAGCCACCAGCCTGGCTCTAATTTCAGTAAAAAACCCCATTTCAAGGGAGTAAAGCTGACAGCGACAGCAGAACACCCACATCCTCCTCTGACCTCCACATGCACACAGAGGCACAGGCATCCACAGAGAAAGGCTGACTATATCACACATCTGCACCTCATGACCTAATAAACTACAGCTGATCACTGTCACAGTGGGGGGGAGAGAGAGAGAGAGACAGAGAGAGACAGAGAGACAGAGAGACAGAGACAGAGAGAGAGACAGAGAGAGAGACAGAGAGAGAGAGACAGAGAGAGAGAGGGAAAGAGAATGAGAGAGAGAGACAGACAGAGGAGACAAGAGAGAGGGTCTCATGTAGCCCAGGCTGGTCACAAACTCATTATATAGCTGAGGCTGCCCTTACACTCCTGATCCTCCTGCCTCCACCTCTCCTGAGAGCTGGGATGACAGAGCACTTGACCACACCCAGTTTCAGTAGTGGATCCCAGGGCTAGGCAAGTTCTCTGCTCACTGAGCCCCAGCCCTTGCCTTAGTATATTTTTAAAGGCTGTATAATTTTCCCTGTGTTAAGCCATGGACCTTAATGGTACACTGTCTCCAGAAATCATGTGTCCTGAGCAGCAAGTGATGACCAGTCATCTTGGTGAAGTCACACAATTCAATCTGAAACAAAAGCAGCAGCCAGGGCTGCTGGAGTGCAGGGCAGAGTGGCAGGACCTGCCAGGGCTGCACATCAGAGGACAGGAATGCAGCTTTAAGGATAAAGAGCTGAGGTGCACAGGGCCAGGGCCGAGTTCAAGTCCTGGCATGAAGGCTGGGCCAGCCCCTGCCTCCAGGTGGCTCCCTTCCTGATGTCACAGGGTTGGCATGTGAGAGTTGTGATTGGCTTGGAAATATTCCCTTCTTTAAGATAGCCAGCTGGGGTTACCACCCAGCAAAATGCTCCCATCCTGTGATGCCCGGGGAGCGGTGGGACTACACACCAACCCTGAAGCCAAAATTCAAATGCTTTTTGTAGCTGAGTCTATGGCTCAGTGGAGAGCACTTGACTGGCAGTCAAGGGCCTGAGCTCAAACCCCAGCATTGCAAAATAGCATAAAATTTAAAAAAGAAATAATATAGGGCTGGAGAGCTGGCTCAGCGGTTAAGAGCACTGACTGCTCTTGCAGAGGACCTGGGTTTGATTCCCAGCACCCACATGGTGGCTAACAACCACCTCAAACTCCAGTTCCAGGGGATCTGACACCTTCTTCTGTCCTCCATGGGCACTGCATGACACAGGTGCACTTACACACATGCAGGTAATATACTCATACACAAAAAATAAATCAGAAAAAATTTTAAAAAGAAATAACATAAAGATGCACAGAACACAGGGTGTGGGAAGGGAGAGCCCCCCAAAGAGACACAATTTTGGGAGGTGGGTCAAGTTTCACCTCCCAAGTCCCTGGGCAGAAGATGGCTGTGGGGACTTTCAGTGGGAACCCAGAGCAGGATGATGTGCAGGCACCCAGGAGAGGTCAGAGAGGAAGTCAAAGAGGGGGTTGATGGGAAGAGCAGGGTCAGACCTGGCTTTGACTGGGGGCCACAGCGCTGTGACAAGGGTGGACATAAAACTAAGTGTCATGTTGGCTGCTCCAGCTGCAGCCGACTTAGTTCAACAACAGATCCTGTAGGATCATCTGGAGCAGAGAGCTGATAGATGGGGAAGGAGACAGAGGGGGTGTGGACAAGACCTGCTGATGACTGGGAGGACAGGGACTCCAAGGTCAACAGCAAGGCTTTGGCTCCTGCACTGGGGAGGAGTCCAGTTGAAGGGATAGAGGAACAGGCTTGGGGCCTGGGGCCACTGGCTTGGCCACCTCAAATGTCTGGTGCCAGGCAGAATCGAGCTGTGATTGGCCAGAGGGCAGGCTTGATGGGTTAGGAGACCTTGTTATCTAAGCCCTAAGGAGCTCAGGTCTTAGACCTTGTTATCTAAGCCCTAAGTTCCCCCACTTCTCCTCCCCAGCTCCTAGCCCTCATGCCCTTGTGTTGACACAGGAAGCTTCTTCCTAGAGCCTGACTCATGAAATCACAGCTCTCAGGAGGTGGGAGGCAAGAGGGTCAGGACTTCAAGGCCAGCCTGTGGGACATGGTAAGTTTGAGGCCAACCTGGGCTTCATGAACACTTGTCTCCAAAAACCAAACAAAAAAATTCTTGTGCTGATACTGGAGCTGACAAGACACATGGGGTGGGTTCAGTTATCGCTAACTCCCAGCGTGTGTGTGCCCACAACATCAGCTCATCCATCCACTTACCAACCCATCCTGTACCCATTCATCTATCCCTGTACCCATCAATCATCCATCCACCCACCTACCCACTCACTCACTCACATATTAACCTTGCTACCACTATGTGCCCCCAGAGGACAAAATCACTGTTTAGATCCCTGAGAACTCAAATTGCCTTTTAAAGAACAGTCATCCATAGTCCTTGCCAACAGCACAGAAATCCAGAAAGTTCTGAGCACTGGAAGATTTCTTCTTGAAAAATTGGGACAGGTTCATTTGGCGACAAAATTCAAGCAGAACCCACATGGAGTTACTTACAGTTGCTCTGCACTATTCTGTGTAACACACTCAGAATTCAAGGCAGGAACCAAGATGTGTCTGCCCCAAGTGCCTCAGCCCAGAGCCTTGGAGACAGGGGGATGTGAGCTCATCCCCCCAACTCCTGCAGTTCGCTGAGGACTGCAGTGAGCGACACGCTCCCTCCAGGCCAGTCTCTCACTTTTTAGAAATATCCACATTTTACAAATAAGCATCGGAGGGGACTGCATTGTTTAAACAGACAAATTCAGCTAGTTACAAAGAAGCAGGACTGGGCTGCTGAGGCTGTGGAAAAATGCTCCCCTAACATGTACAAAGCCTTGGGTTCCACCCCCAGCACACAGTAAATAAATACCTACATAAACAAAACAGGTATGAGATGTGATTTCCAGCCCTAGGATTTAACAAGAAAACCAATAAGTAGGATTCACCATTGGGGCTGGCAAGAGGGCTCAGCAGACAAAGGCGTGTGCGGCCAAGTCTGACCACCTGAGTTCAATGACTAGGACCTACAAGGTAGAGGCAGAAACTGGCTCTTGCAAGTTGTCCTGTGACCTTCACACATGGACTGTGGCATGCACAGAGTAAAATAAAACAGTCATTTTTAAAAATAGCACAACCAACACATTTTAAGTTACCAGGGACCCTTCATGACGCAAGAAAAATATGGGGTGAATTTTAAAGGGCTGGTCTGGTGACTAGGGTCACTCACACCTCAGTCCCTGGCCTCTGGGAGTCCGGGAAGATAACTCCTTATTGCCTTGCTAATCTACCTCTGGACTCACTACTGATTCAAAAAAGCCGAAATCCATCCCCACTACCTCACTTGGCCGTTTTTCCCATCAAAGTTTAAGCCTGTGGATAATGTGGGTCTGGTGATTAAGGAAATTAAATTTCTTTCCTAGAGGCCTGACGACAACTGTGATTTCTCCCCAGGGAGGAGGTAAGCAACCACACCCAGGTTGGTTTTCCAGTCTATTCAGGTCCTTGAACTTTCTCAGGAGGAAGGGCAGAGACTCACCCAGAAGGGCAGACAGCCAGAGCACTGTCAGACAAAGACTGCTTCACTGCACGACAAAGATTTTTTAAAAATACACACCAAAACAAAACAAAAAAAATCTCCAGCTTTAACAAAAAGTTTTGTGTATTATTATTATTTGTCTGGAAGTGCTTTCACTTCACTTTAATTAAAAAAAAAAATCACATGATGAGCCAGTGAGATGGCTCAACAGGTAAAGGCCCTTCTGGCCAAGCCTAAGGACATGGTAGGAGAGAACCAACTCCTGCAAGTTGTCCTCTGACCCTGTGTGTATAGGTGTGCACACACACATAATAAATAAGAATAAATGGAACCTGGGCGTGGTAGCTCATGCCTTTAATCCCAGCACTTGGGAGGCAGAGGCAGGGTGATCCCTGTGAATTCAAGGCTAGCCTGGTCTCCATAGCAAATCCAGGCCAGCTGTGGCTACAGGGAGTCCCTGTCTCAAAATTAAGATGAAGAAGGAGGAGGAGGAGGAAGGAGGAGAAAGAGGAGGAGGAGGAGAAATGAATGTGAAAAATCAAATAAAAAGGAAAGATTTGTCATAAGTAAATAAATATCCATTTGATTTCAGAAAATTTATACACAGTTAAAGGCTGCCTAAGGAGGGAGATGCATCCCACAGTGTCTTACCCACTGGGAAATTGCCCACATTCTGTAAATCACCCCTCAATCACTCTCTTGCAAGCAGACCCAATTAAACTCAACTTTTCACCAAGAGAAAAAAAAGAAATTAGGAGACTAGTTAGGAGGAAAGGGGTCAGGGAGTGGGAGGAGGAGGAGGGAGGGGGAG
>NW_008341457.1:914038-918418 GCF_000622305.1 Nannospalax galili | reverse complement strand
AGGGAGAGGGAGAGGGAGAGGGAGAGGGAGAGGGAATCCTAAAGACATCCTAAAAAATGGGATGAAATCTCTAGACAGGCAGGCAGCCCCAAGCTGCTAGCGCAGTGAAATTTCCCGGCTCCCTCCCTGGCTGGCAGCCCAGAGGTTAAAATGAGGAGAAGTACCCTAGGCATAGCCACCACCACCACTTTAGTAGCTTGTCCTGGGCAGCTGAGCTCCCTGGGGGGCCAAGGAAACAACCTCCCGCCTGTGGGAAGGGGCTAGGAGTCCAACACCAAGTGTTTTGGGGGTGTGCTGTGCACGGGGAGGGGTTAAGCACACAAGCTTGTACACGCACTTCCCCGGCCTCAAGAGAAAGCACCAGCCCGCTTTTGGGGCTATTCCACCAAATAGTTCATAGATTTTTTTTTTTTAGTTTCAGTTTTCTGGATTCCCGATCTTTGCGGAGAGAGATGTGTGTGCACGAGTTTCCTGGGCAAGCGTGGGAAAATATCCGAGGACCCGGGATCCCCCAAACTCAGCGATGAAGAAGAGAGGACGGGGTGTCTGAGGACCCCTCAGCGGCAGGATTTGAGGTGCAGAGGGGAGAACCGAGGCCCCAGGAAGTTTGAGCCCTGGGGAGTTTGGGAGTGGCAAAGAAAGTGCGAAGGAAAAGTGGGATTCCTTCCAGAACGAAAGCTTTGCGCTATTTTAGTCAAAGCTGGAGAAAGGGGTTCCGGGGTGGATGCCCCCAAATCCAGTATGCCTGGAGTCCCAGTCACTCCATATTTCTGAGGGTTGGGGTTGAGACGCACAAATTTGGGATGAAACAAAAAAGGTCCCTGGAAGTCAAATTCAGGGGTGAAAGAAGGGGTTTCCAGGGGCCCCGATTTCAGAAGAGGGACGGCGTCCTGCGATTTTCAGACTCGGGGGGAGAGAAAGAGAGGAGCCGATGAGCAGCCCCCCTAATTCGGTCTTCAAGGACTTAAAGGTGAGAAGCCCATTTCGGGGAGCTCCCAAGTCACGTTTTGGAGAGTAAAACTGAGAAGCGGGTTTGTGGGATCTGTCAGTTCAAGCTTTGCGGGAAATGAAAGCGAGGCGCTCCTTTGGGGCGCCCCCCACATTCAAGGCGTTTCAGGATAAAACCTCCAGGGAGGGGGGTCTTCGGAAGGTCCCCACCCCTCAAAATTAGATTTGGGGATGTCAAGAGTGAGAAGAAGTCCCTGTATTTCACAAAGTTTGAAGAGTCTGAGAGGGGTCTCTTCTAATGCACGGCATTTCAGATAGGGACCTTAGGGTCAGTCCCCCAAAATTCAGATTGGGGGGTCAAAAGCGGAAGAGGTCCCTGCACACTTAACTGAGTTTGAGGAGCCAGAGAGGATGCCCTCAATCCAGGGCGTTTCAGATGGGGGTCAGCCCCCAATAACTCAAGTCGGGGAGCTCCAGAGCGAGCAAGGTTCCCGCACTAGGAGTTGGCAGACTTTGCGAGGGGTCCCCCAAGTCCGGCGGCCAGGAATCCGGGTGCCCCGCGGAAGTTCGCTGAGGAGTCGGGGCGCTGCGACCTCCGGGACCCCCCCCAGCGGGGTCCCCACCGCCCGGCCCTGCTGTCGGTTCCCAGCTGCCCGCGGCGCTCACCTGGAGTTCGGCGGCGAGTTCGGGCTGCGGTTCCCGCGGCGGCGGCTGCGTGTCGCCCGGCGTTGGTAAGTAACAGTCTCCACGGCTACAGTATCTATGGCGGCGGCTCCTCCTCCCGCTCCACCGCCCGCTGCGCGCCCGCACCCTGCTCCGGCCCGCCCGCTCGGGTCTTGCGCTGCCCTCAGCGAAGCGGGGCGTTGCACCCGGCAACAGTTACCAAGCTGTACGCCCCGCCCCCCAACGGCCCGCCCACGCCACACCCATAGCCGCCCCCAACCGCCTCAGGAAGGGCTTGAGCTCACTTCATTGGCTACATGCAGTGCCTGTCACAGAGTGGGGCGGTGCCTCTGCGAGAGACTGGACCAATTGCTATGGAGGAGGGCGGGGCCTGGAGGGAGGGGCGCGAGGCTGTGGAAGGGTTGGTTCGAGGGAGGCGCGCGAGGGCAGCGGCAGGTGACTGGAAAGCCCGTTTTTTTTCTCTTTTTCTGAGGAGTTTCAGCGATTCACTGTCTGTCTAGGAGATCAGCAGAATCTGGCCTCCTACTTGTTTTTTTCATGCTCCAAAAACTGAAAATTCCTTCTTTTTTATTTTATTTTTTTAAAAATTGACCTTAGCCGGGTGTGGTGGCTGGCGCACGCCTTTAATCCCAGCACTCCGGGAGACAGAGGCGGGCGGATCTCTGTGAGTTCCAGGCCAGCTGGGGCTACAGGGAGATCCTGTCTCAAAAAGATAAAAAAAAAAGAAAGAAAGAAAGAAAGAAAGAACAACAAAACCCCTCACACACACAAAAATTGACCTTAAACTCACTATATAGCAAAGGCTGGCCTTGATCTCCTGATCTTCCTGCCTCCACCTCCTGAGTGCTCGGATAACAGGTGTGCAGCACTCCCGGCTAAGCTAACAACTTTTAGATAGACAGACAGATGGATAGATGGACAGATAGATGGATATATAATATATATCATACATATGATAATTTTTTATGTGTATGTATTTTGCCTACATGTATGTAGATGAAACCCGAATCATGCAGTGCCTGCAGAGGTCAGAAGAGGGCGTTTGACCCCCTGGAACTGGAATTACTGACGGTTGTTAGCCACCATGTGGGTGCTGGGAACTGAACCTGGGTCCTCTGAGAGCAGCCAGTGCTCTTAACTGCTGAGCTGGCTCTCTGGTCCCAGATTTGAACATTTTAAAGTATTATTTCTTGTGCACATTGGAAGGTCAGGGGGCACCTTACCAGAAGTGGGTTCTCTTATCCCACCATGTGGGTCCCAGGGATTGAACTCAAGCAGACTTGGTGGCAAGCTTCCTAACCCACTGAACCCTCTCACCAGCCCTTCCATATTTTATGTCAAACAGTAACAATATGGGCTGAAGGCCTGGATGTGAATGACCTTGGGCCTTGCACCTTTACCCAGACATTTTCTGGGAACCTTAAGCAACTTTGTTAATATGTTCTACCTTCCTGTAGCCCTGTGAGCTAGGTTTTTATTTTATTCATTGTAATCTTGTCCAATGGAAACTGGGTTGTAATCCTGTCTCAGGGAATATCCTACCATCTTCATTTAGGTTCCTTAGCAACCATTTAAAAATACATATATTATTTTTATTTTATGTGTATGAGTGCATTGCTTGCATGTATTTAAGTGCACCTGTGTCATGCAATGCCCAAGGAGGTCAGAAGAGGGCATCAGATCCCCTGGAACTGAAATTACAGACGGTTGTTGGCCACCATGTGGATACTGGTCATTGAACCTGGGTCCTCTGCAAGAGGACCAGTGTTCTGGTCAGTGTTCTTAATCGCTGAGCCAGCTCTCCAGCCCCATTAACAACCATTTGAGGATAACAGGTTCCAACCCCACCCAAATCCAGCTCCACCAGCTTTTTAAAAAATTACATACTTTTAGCTGGGTGTACGCCTTTAATCCCAGCACTCGGGAGGCAGAGGCAGGCAGATCTCTGTGAGTTCAAGGCCAGCCTGGTCTACATAGTGAGTTCCAGGACAGCTGGGGCTACAGGGAGACCCTGTCTCAAAAAAATAAAAAAAAATTACATACTTTTGTTTTCCCAAAGCTTCCTATGGTTCCACTGCCTAGGACATGTTGCAGGTACAGTCAGGAAAAAGGGTCTGAAAAACCCTCCTGAAACTGGACCATCTACTGGGTTTTAAAAAAAAAGAGAGAGAGAGAGATAGGGGCTAGAGAGCTGGCTCAGTGATTAAGAGCACTGGCTACTCTTGCAGAGGACCCAGGTTCGATTCCCAGCACCTACATGGTGGCCAGCAACCATCCATAACTCTAGTTCCAGGGGATCCAACACCCTCTTCTGACCTGCTTGGGCACTGCATGACACAGGTACATTTTCACACATGCAAACAATGCGTTCGTACACACAAAGATAAAAATATTTTAAAAGATAGGTAGATGGATGATAGATAATATAATGACTAAAAGAGGAGCTGTCCTCTTTGGTGCAAACAAGGCTGAACACTAGAGGGCATTAGAGACCGAACGCTGCCGAGGGTCAGATGCAGAGCTGCCACAAGCCTTGTGGACCCTACTGTGCTGACTGCAGATTTCCAGCCAGGCTGGCGCCGCCTCCCTGTTTCAGTGTCTGGGGAACGTGAATCAGGTGATAGATGGATGATAGCAAGATTTGACATGATCAGTTCAGTGGAATTCTCAAACTGTCATTTGCTTCCTTCCTTCCTTCCTTCCTTCCTTCCTTCCTTCCTTCCTTCCTTCCTTCCTTCCTTCCTTCCT